>NC_037350.1:20596757-20904564 GCF_002263795.3 Bos taurus | reverse complement strand
GATGCTAAAGCTGAAACTCCAGTACTTTGGCCACCTCATGCCAAGAGTTGACTCATTAGAAAAGACTGATGCTGGGAGGGACTGGGGGCAGGAGAAAAAGGGGATGACAGAGGATGAGATGGCTGGATGGCATCACTGACTCTATGGATGAGTTTGAGTGAACTCCGGGAGTTAGTGATGGACAGGGAGGCCTGGCATGATGCGATTCATGGGGTCACAAAGAGTCAGACACGACTGAGCGACCAAACTGAACTGAACTGAATTCAGTAGGAGCTTACTGAGCATCTATCACTTCATCGGATGTTCTGCAGAGTATAAAAGTAATATAAAAAGCATTCCCTGACCTTGAGGAATTTGCAATCCAACCAAAAAGATAGAACATGTCCTGAGAAAATAATTTTGTTCCAGAGCAAAACAACACACGTTTGCGTGCCAAAATGAGTAGCAAATTAGTGCAATAGGAGTTTAAGAAACAGAAAAAAAGTCAGTATGTCTGGAATTGTCAGAAATGGCTATAAGACAAAGAAGAGAATTGGATTAACAGACTGATGGGTAGAATTTCAACATAAGCAACAATCAGGGGAAGGAACTGAAAGGCAGAGAAAATAACATGAACAAAACTTGGAAAGACTGATCATAGGCAGGTTGATAAGGAGTCAGAGAACTACCTGGCTGAGTGGGTAGTAGATTTGAACTGCAGTTCGAATTTAATTATGGTGAAACCTATTTAATTATGGTGAAAATCAAATGAGCATTATTAGGAATACTCTACAGAGTAAAGTAATAAAGAGAAAAACAAATATCATATATTAATGCATATATGTGGGATCTATAAAAGTGGTATAGATGATCTTATTTGCAAAGCAGAAATAGGGACACAAACATAGAACAAATATATGGTTAACAAGGGGGAAAGCAGGTGGTGGGAGGAATTGGGAGCTGGGGATTGACATATATACTCTATCAATACTATGTATAAAATAGACAACTAATGAGAACGTACTGTGTAGTGCAGGGAACTTTCCTTAATGCACTGTGGTGACTTGAGTGGGAAGAAAGTCCACAAGTGAGGAAATATATGCATACGTATGGCTGATTCATTTTGCTTATAGTAAAAACTGATGACTCAAATGGTAAAGAGTCCGCCTGCAGTGCAAGAGACCTGGGTTCAGTCCCTGGGTTGGGAAGATCCCCTGGAGAAGGAAATAGCAACCCACTCCAGTATTCTTGCCTGGGAAACCCTATGGACAGAGGAGTCTGGCAGGTTGGGGTCACAAAAGAGTCAGACATGACTTAGTGACTAAACAACAACAATACAACATTGTAAAGCAACTGTACTCCAATAAAAATTATGAAAAAATGAAAACCTTGTAAAATATCTAAACCTGTGAATGGGATAAACATGCCATCCCCAAAGTTGTGTTTTCAGTCTTCATCACAGAGTGATTATTTGACCTGAAAGGAGTTAGCTTCATCTTCCCACACGTACAGACCTTTCTACTATATAAAGCAGCAACCTGGCCTATATAATGTACCTAATATTCCATAAAAGTGGCCAAAAGCAGAGACAAGCCAGATTTAGCCATAGCCTCAGGTAGCATTTTCCCCACTGTGACTACAAAGATAGCAAGAGTCCTCATTTCAGAAGAGAAGTCCTCTAATTAAAGAATGATTTTAATTACTTTAATTAATATCCTAATATTATGCTTTTGTCAAGAGAATCAGAGAACAAGTATTCCATTTGGTCAAGGAGTCTTACAGAAGACAGAAATGAATAATTAATGTTGTTCAGAATTGTTAAACTTAATTCAGTACACATAGATGTAGAGCTAGTAATTAGTTTCAAGAAAAAATAGATCACTGACTCAAAAAAAAAAAAAAAAAAAAAACCTTGCCTTATACTTAAATGTACTCTTTAAAACCCTTTCTAATCATTAGGATGAACATATCTTTCCTGACTGGAGACCCAAAAGAAATAACATTGGAGAAGGAATAGGTTTTATACTGTGGACAAAAAGAACTCCAATGCAATAACAGTTGATAATTAATAAAAAAAAGAATTCCCAAGAAGAATGAACCAATGTGTCTTTTAAATAAAAAATTAGCATTTATACCATTAAACCTATACATACTGTAGTCAAATTAACTATAAATGAAAATTCTTAGATACCCATAAAAGAGGTTTTGGTAAATGTGAACTTACCTATAAAGTTTTGTTGGCTGGGAAAATATTTAGCTGCATATAATAGCCTCAATTACAGTGGCTTAACCAAACAGAGATTTTGTTTTCTTTAAAGAGAATTCAAGAGGAAAGTAGGCCTTGGCTTCATGATGCCATTTAGAACAAAGTCCCTTCTGATTTTCTAATAAGCATCCTTAGATGACTTCCAATTGCATTGCATTGCCCAGAAGTGCATCATGTGAACCACCCCTAGCTGAAAGGCAGGCTGAGAAATATAGTTTTTAATTGTGTGCATTGCAGCTCCAAATAAAACTAAAAAAGAAGTAGAAGCATTATAGAGACCAATTAGCAACTCTTTTCAACAACACAAAATCAGTGATTATGCTAAACCCTAAGCATTACAATAGGTTTGTTAAAACACTGCTAAGTGAATTGGGTAACACATAGCTCCAATATCCAGGTGCCACACAAGTCTATTTTCTAGGATTGCTTAAACTAGGCCATTTTGTGCCTTTAAACTACCTTTCTCTCTAATGAATTTCTTGGAGAACAGCCCAAGCACAGCTTGTATCCATTCATAGAGAATGTTTGTTTGTAGGGTTGATAATCCTACAAGAGCAAAAGTGATCCATGAAGATTTCCAGGCAGTCAGAAAGTTTCCAGCTGTTATTCCTGGGTGATAACTGACAGAGCTAATCCAGAGAAGTGGGGAAAAGGGTTAATTGAAAATACGGTATCATACTTTTATTTCCCAGCTGCTTTCTCTCTGTTATTTTAGTAAAGAAGCAAGGGGTAGTATCTTAAGAATTGTCAAGCTCCTAAAAAAAAAAAAAAAGCTCAGTATCTAACTGTATCTGGCACATAATAGGTGCTCAAGGAATAGTTCTTGAATAAACCTTTTATCTGTTTACCCTTATCAAAATGTGTACAGAAACTGGTTAAAAAGAAGCATTCTCCATCCAGTTTAATGGAACAGTCAAACATTCAGTCATCACCCACTCTTTATGAATAAAAGCTCTCTGAGGAACTGCTTGCTATGATCTCTCCCCGAGAAGGACTTATTCTGTATTTTGTGTGACCTGGCAGATTTTTTCTGACTCACATCCAATGTTAATTAATCAAATCTATAGGAATTGGTTTCTAAGCCATTTGGCTATCAAGCAGATTATTAACATTGTAAAATCAATTTAAAGCCATTTTCAAGTGTTTAAAATCCCCTTAAAATTTCTCAAATCAGCATATAAGTCAGTTTGAGATGGAGCTTGGGGACTATCGGTCAATACATCAGTTGATCAAGCACTGAATTTATGTTAAGCAGCATTTAAAGATGGGTGAATAACAGCCCCTGCCCTTGATGACTTATGACCCATTTAGAGAGACAATATGTGTGTGGGGGTGGGGGGGAATCATGAAATAGTGTCACACTGCATTTATAATTTGTCAAATTAATAGGAGAGACAGTAAATGATTCTTTTTTCCCAGAATACCGATTAGTTTGGACTTGACTAAAATAGAAACATGAATCAAATACATCCTGGTATGTAACTGAAATTTGAGACCTTGATAGGAGAATCACAGCACTTTGAAGATTAGAGTGTGACATACTGGTTAGCATAGATAAGCTATAAAGAATCCACTTGAACCATAGGAAGCAATGAAAACAATTGTTCTTTTCCTTCTCTCTTTAAATTAGGTCATGGAACGAAAGGAGTATTTGAGCTTCTATCTGGATGGCGGAGAACCAAAGAGAATTTGCCCTTCAAAGACAGGGTAGCAGATGCTTATTCGGACGTGATGGTGACCTATACCATGACCAGCTCCCTGTACTTTATCACCTTTGGCATGGGTGCCAGCCCGTTCACCAACATAGAGGCTGTGAAGGTCTTCTGTCAGAACATGTGCGTCTCCATCCTGTTGAACTACTTCTACATTTTCTCCTTCTTTGGCTCCTGTCTGGTCTTTGCTGGCCAACTAGAGCAAAACCGCTACCACAGCATCTTTTGCTGTAAGATCCCTTCTGCAGAATACCTGGACCGCAAGCCTGTGTGGTTCCAGACAGTGATGAGTGATGGACATCAACAGACATCCCATCACGAGACGAACCCTTACCAGCACCACTTTATTCAGCACTTCCTCCGTGAACATTACAATGAATGGATTACCAATATCTATGTGAAGCCATTTGTGGTCATCCTCTATCTCATCTACGCCTCCTTCTCTTTCATGGGGTGCTTGCAGATCAGTGATGGAGCCAACATCATCAATCTACTAGCCAGTGATTCCCCAAGCATTTCTTATGCCATGGTTCAGCAGAAATATTTCAGCAACTACAGCCCTGTGATAGGATTCTACGTCTACGAGCCCCTCGAGTACTGGAACAACAGTGTCCAGGAGGACCTTCGGAGACTCTGTAGTGGGTTCACTGCAGTGTCCTGGGTGGAGCAGTATTACCAGTTCCTGAAAGTGAGCAACATCAGTGCCAATAACAAGAGTGATTTTATTAGTGTCCTACAAAGTTCGTTTTTAAAAAAGCCAGAATTCCAGCATTTTCGAAACGATATCATCTTCTCCAAGGCAGGAGATGAAAGCAACATCATTGCTTCTCGCTTGTATCTGGTGGCCCGGACAAGCAGAGACAAGCAGAAGGAAGTCATAGAAGTGCTGGAAAAGTTGAGGCCTCTGTCCTTGTCAAAGAGCATCCGGTTCATCGTGTTCAACCCCTCCTTCGTGTTCATGGACCATTACAGCTTATCTGTCACCGTGCCTGTTCTGATTGCAGGCTTTGGTGTCCTCCTGGTGTTAATCCTGACTTTTTTCCTAGTGATCCACCCTCTGGGAAACTTCTGGCTAATTCTTAGCGTCACCTCAATTGAGCTGGGCGTTCTGGGCTTAATGACACTATGGAACGTCGACATGGATTGCATTTCTATCTTGTGCCTTATCTACACTTTCAATTTTGCCATTGACCACTGTGCACCACTGCTTTACACGTTTGTACTAGCGACTGAGCACACCCGAACACAATGTATAAAAAGCTCCCTTCAAGAGCATGGGACAGCCATTTTGCAAAATGTTACTTCTTTTCTTATTGGGTTGGTCCCCCTCCTATTTGTGCCTTCGAACCTGACCTTCACACTGTTCAAATGCTTGCTGCTCACCGGGAGTTGCACACTTCTGCACTGTTTTGTTATCTTACCTGTGTTCCTAACCTTTTTCCCCCCTTCTAAAAAGCACCACAAGAAAAAGAAACGTGCCAAACGAAAGGAGAGAGAGGAAATTGAATGCATAGAAATTCAAGAGAACCCTGATCACGTCACTACCGTCTGAAGGGTGTAGACTAATGGATTATTTTTCTTTTCCAGTATTGCACAATGATGCAGGGCCGATAAAGCTCAGACCTCAGCTGCTTGGGCTGGCCAGGGGTAACAAGGCAAGTCAGATGAAGAGTGAATTATTTATAACACGTCAAGGTGTCCACTTCCAGGGGGGCAAGAGGGACTCAAAGAAGGGTAAAAAGCTCTTTGAAACCTTGTTCTCCACTAAAGACAAGTTTCTGGATGTGATCTTAAGAGCTCTTCCAAGGAACGGACAAATCGACGGAGTGTTAGAAGGCCAAAGGAACAGCTACTTTTAAAAACAAAATGCTTAGGAGAGATGGAGTAGAGAAGATGGGGGCCTCCAAATAGCAGAGAAGACTTCAGAAACGTCAAAATTGCCGTGGCACTTTTCATATTTGTTTTTTGAATAGGTTGGTCAAAGGAAACCTATGCATTTGGGAAGTACACGTCTAATCCTGTCTAAACCAAAGGACTTCCCGACTCATTTTACATGTACATATATATGTATATATGGCATATATACATATACATAGATTTGTCTTTAGTGTACATCGATGTCTGTGTGGAGGGAGGTGCCCATTTGCAGGTGGGCTGGGCTTTCTTTAGAGACTCCAATCAGCCTTAGCCAAATCTAGATATGTTAATGGCCACTCTACATCAACTCAAGTGGTGCAGCAGCAAGAGCATTTTTCAGCTGTGCTCTAGGCAAAATAAACAGATATGGGCCCATTAGATTCATACACCATGTTGTCAATCTTTGAGATTCTTGCTTTGGATGACTTGGCAAAAAAACACAAAAGGCATTCGAATTCATTGCCCTGGGGGCAAGGTTTCAAATCTCATGTTAATGCTAAATAGTTACTATGGCTTTTTATTGGCTTAAAATGGTTCTCTGTATTTGGGAAGGCTGATTTAGCTGCTTTTAGGGAGCTCACCCACTGCAAATGAGCATGTATTGTCCATACAAATGTGTATAAGGGTGCACAAGTGTGTGTGTGAGAGAGAGAGAGAAAGTCGAGGTATTCCATGGTTACAGTATTCTCATTTTAGATGGTGAAAATATACTGCCTTGGAATATAGGTAATGAACATAGGAGAAAGTGAACGTAACTCGGAAAGTTGTTGCAGAATGAAATAGAGTAAATGAACCATCGCCACCCATCATGTCCCCTCAACTGGTTCTTAGTGTTAAAAAAAAAAAAATATTCTAATCCTATAAAGTCTAGTGTGTTCCTTGCATTAATATTTGGAACATTAACCCAGGCCATGGTCACCACAGTAGTGGTCTCTATAACTACTGCAGTATTGTTATGTAGCTTCTCGCAATATCATTTTTTTTTGTGACCTGAAAAGTGCTTGTTGGTTGGCCTGCCTCCTAGGGTGATTGTTGCTCTCCATGAGTGACATAGTAACTGTAACTGCTGCTGAATTCTCTCTCAAAAAAAGTACTGAGGTAAATGTTTTCATTGCATTAAAATTTACAACTGCTCCCCAGCAGATAGACTCAATCTGTTGGGTGCTTCCTTGGATGAATGCTGTGCTTCCTGTCACAGAAAATTACTAGAAAATGCCTTTTCCCATGTCAAGCTGTAAAATCAGTGAATTTTCAGGTAGGACTTCACAAATGTCCAATGACCATAAAATCTGCTAGTCAATTCTTTTAACTGGAAGAGCACTACTCTCTGCACCAACTCTGGTTGCATAATTTAAATGAATTTAGAATATTAAAATCTCTAACAAACAAACAAAAAGCTTCTGGACTCAGGTTCAGAAAAGAGATGCAAACCATTCTATTCTGATTTCAGTGTTTTTTTAAAAAAATGAAATTGGTAGCTGAATGAAGTAATGAAACAACCAAATGAGCATACTTTTACAAATGAAGGATTTACCTGAATATTAAGGGAAAGGAGAACTCTTTCTTTACGGTTAAATGTTTTTCATTTAACTAAATTTCATTTTATTAAATGGGGAGTTTGTTTCGTCCTACCTTGAGGTTATTGGGTTTCTATTGGAAATGATCCATGTCTTCTCGATTGTGTTCATGTGGGGAAAATAGCAATAGATGGAGTATGGAAAATACTTGCCATGACATAAGATTATTGTTCATACATTATGTGTAACGTCACATCGCAGATAAGTCTAGCCTTTTGCCTCCTGAGCTGCTCTGCTAGGATGAACTGGTATTTGACACTAGCAGACCTATAGACCTTGGTCTTATATCTGAAAGGGAAGTTTTTGAGGCATTGAGTGTTTGGATGGAGGAGACGGGACTCTTCTTTCACAGTTGACTCATCATTTGTGAAGATTGGTTTTACATTCTTTTCAAAAGATGGGAGGTCATCAGCTGAGAAATCCCATTAGCTATCAGTCCATTGCTTTGTAAACTGTGCCATACTCCATTACTTTACCAACTTTTAAAAAAGCTTGCTTATTTGAGTCATTTTTTCTTCTTAATTACCTTAGACAATTCCACATGCAAAGAAGATTGGCAGATTGGTTTATAAAGAAAAGATCAAGCATGCCAGTTGCCAAATGCATGTGGGAATAGTGGTATAGCTACCCCACCACTGGGGCAGTTCTAATATCATGCCCCCATCATTGAGACAGTCTCTATTTGGACAGGGAAAACAGTTCTTTTTTAGGTTAGATCTTCAAGGATCAAAGTGACTAAGAAAAATATGGATTTCTCATCGTTCAAGTGACTAGAGGTGTGGAATTTTGGAAGGGACATTATCTTTTCCAGGACACCATGGTACTCTTTAGTGAACTGCAGCAATAATTTATTGAAATGGAATTTCTTGTTCTGGAAGAGTTAATATACCACACAAAATGCCCTAACTTAGTCCTTGGAAGCTATTTAAGTCTAGGAAGAATGTAGAATGTAACTGAGCATCGTCTGACCTCCCAACCTCACTGTGAAACAGACATTTCCAAGAATTCCATTCACTGAATGCCAAGATGAATCCTAAAATAGATCATGATTTGCAAGTGACACCAAATCTCTGCCGTTATCAGTAGCTGGTGTGCAACTCTTCAAGTTTTTCGAGTTTACTCCCACTGTCCTTAGTCCATTTATGAAATATTGATGGTGTTCAAATTAGGAACTTTTCTACTTCTAGAAGATGACCTATCGAGTCCTAGAAAAGAAGAAAGCTATGGGAAATATCTCAGATGTGTAGAATATTTTATTTTGCTGAAACATGGTTTTTCCCTTAAAGTGAGAGAATTTTAAAGCCTCAAAAACCAAAGTCCAAACCCTTTCTGAATTTAAACTGGAATGTGGATTTGTTTCCTCCCACTGGAATTTAAATATGAATTAGAGAGAACTGTAAGAGCTGCACTCTCCATGATGGTTACTAAAGCTTCAAAGAGGTACTCACCTAAATGATAGAAAAGAGATTTGGCTAACAGATTCTTTCCCTCTTATTCGTTAAAGATAATCATATGCCAACTTAGACCTTGCACAAGTTTTTTAAATGAAAAGTATACTTAAATGTCATCCCATGAATTCTTTCAGGGACCAGTGAACCTCTTTGAAGGTTGTGCACGAATATTCTATGAAAGAATTATCCTCCACTGTGGCTGTATCATGTGAGTGTTCCTTTCCCATTTTATTCCTATTTATTTCCACGGACTTTTTGGTTTTACCTTGTGAGATTAGAAGAAGAATTATGATAAATGAAGCTCCTGTGATGCCCTAATAGCCATTCTTGATTGTTGAATTCAAGAGGATGAAAGCTTTGTCCATTTTGTAATTACCCATTGCACTTTCCCATAACAAGCTGATCCTCCTAGGCTTGTGGTTAGAGCTAGGGATTAACTATTGCCATTCAGAATTACATGTATTTTTTATAAGTTGACTGTAAATATTATAATTACAGTCATATATTTTTATGACCAAGTAGTTATGAATGCCTAGCACTATGCATGCATTGTTACTAATAGTACACAGACTTTTAAAGACACTATTTTCATGGTTATTGCAACTTTTAGTAAAATTCTATCACCTATTCATAAATGCCTTGTAGGTTCTGGTCCCAAGGACCTAAAATTCATAGAAATTTCCATCCCAGGAGGAACAGTTTAAAAACTGCCCTCCCTGGGTGTCAATGGCAGCAACCTCTTCTAGAATGTCCTCTGGAAAATCCTGGAGAGTACATCTGGCTTCCAGGTAAAGGACACAGCAGATTTTATGTTAGTCAGTGATTAAGCACACCTTAGTGTCCTGTGTTTGCTAATCTCAAAGTGAACCATGTCATGCCTTGAGAATGGAATTTAGGTGTTGTCTCCGGTAAACTGGGGAACTCAGTCATTCCCTTGACCTCTTTCTAGAGGAATCCTTCTGTTCAGTCTATTTTGTTGATGTTTGCAAATGGTACTGATAATCCTTTCAAATGTGAGCCTGAAAACTGTCATTTATACCAAAATAGACTTAGGAGCACTTTCATTCCCTTTAAAAACAAAGCAAAGACACTTCTTGCTTTTTCTGTCTTACAAACAACAACAAAAAAAATGGTGACAAATTTTATGACACTGACTCAAAACCTATCCAGCACTGAATTGGCATGCCCTTGAAATCTCCCCATCTTCAATCTAAATATAAAACTCAGCATCATCACTGTGGTGCAGGCATTTATCCCAATCTTTTAAGCAGTGATCTGCCAAAAGGTTGTAGAGAGGGGAAATGAGCTAAATATTTTTCTACTGGTTTGTCTTCAGAATTATGACAGCAAATATATTTACCAAATGAGAGCAGTGAAATCATGAATGAGGACAAAAAGCCTGTTTGCATCAGGTTCCGCACAGGAGGGACTATATATAGATATCACAACAGCAAATTGCTTTGATTTCTAAACTAAATGGCCAAGGTTTGATCCACCATCACGTTTTAGTTGGAAGGGCGAGGATGTTGTTCTGTGCTTGAAGTGTTGTGGAACTAGATCAGGCAGCAACTGAAATAAGATTGAAAGGATATTGAGAAATAATCTCTCATGCTTAAAAATTAAGATGTCTATACACTGGGCAGAGAACAGGTGGGAAAATTCCATATATTTTACAGTTTAAGATATAGCACAGAGAACTGCATGGTGCCTCAAAACTATAGATTCTTAACTGCTAGCAAAATTGAACAAATGCCAACAAACTCCATTTGAAGATTGCCTTCTCATTTGTCAGATTCATAACCTGACCTTTGCAGGTAAAGTGCTCCTGAATTTCCAAGCATGAATCAGAACCATAGATCATTTTGTGAATGAAAGTGGGATACTAGCCTGTCTCCTTGGAGACAAGCTTCCAGTTAGTACCCAGATAAGCATTATCTGGGCAGGCTGTTGGTATTGCTCTGACTTTGTACATCTTTGACATATAATGAATATTTTTTTGACATTTTCTCTGTACTCAATTAGGGCCTCTCTGTTGCTGGTAGAGAAGTTCCTTGCTTTTCTCATGATATGGAAAATGATTCAAAGAGAAAGCACATGCATGTGTATTTAGTTGGGTCTGACTCTTTGGGACACTTTGGATTGTAGCCCACCAGGTTCCTCTGTCCATGGGATTTCCCAGGCAAAAATACTGCAGTAGGTTGCCATTTCCTTCTCCAGGGGATCTTTCTGACCCAGGAAGATCCTCATTGCAGGTGGATGTTTTACTCACTGAGCCATCAGGGAAGCCCAAAAAAGAGAAGTATATAGGGTTAAAAAATCAGATACTGGAATAGTATAGCTGACTAGTCTACAGATAATATCAAATATCTTCTGCAGCTCTAAAGATGTTGTCAAGATCAAATGGGCTTACTCCTTCAATTGTGAAGCTCTAAAAGCTAGAGATTTTTTTTAATATAACAAAGTATTTATTAAAAATTATTACTAATTTTCACTTTTATAAATTATGTAAAGTCAGTCCCTACTATTTTTCCCAGCTGAAGTTTTCCCTAAGAAAGTTCTTATGGGTCATACTATTTATGAAGTCTTAAAAATCAGAAGGAAACTTCAGAAACAAAAAGATAAGAACACCTACTGGTTACGTGTGGTTCCTGCTCCATGTCGCATGTTTGTACGTTTCTGAACTGGGGTCTTGAGAAGTCACATGTCACTGTGTTCTGATTTCCCATATTGCTAATGGCATGGCCAGACAGTATAGCATGGCTTCACTTCCCTCTATTTGCATAGTCATTAGAGCATTACACGAAGGGCTCTGTCAAACCAGTGGAGAAATAAGAACTTTAATGCTTTGGACAATTTCACTGAAGAATATCCTAGGAGGAGCTAGAAAGACTGCCATCAGTAAGGGACAAGGGAAGATTATTATAAATGTGGTACCTTTCAGTCTTGTATAAATTTATTAACTTGCATTTTTGTACAGCCAACCTGCAATATGTTGTGGGGAACATCTAGGTTATTTCATGTAAAACAGTCAACAGAATCTCTCCCTGGAAACTGAAATTGTAATACCTTCCATCATTCTGTTTGGTTCACTGGTTATTGGTAGACACAAGAAAGCTGGAAGAAAACCAAACTGCCATATTCCTATATGCTCTGCTGTGGTATGTGGCATCTCTTTTGAGGGAGAGTCAGGAAATTCTGGCACCTTTTTTTCTCAAACATAAAATGTGCTAGATGCTGATAAATTAGACTTTAAACTCACCAGTGCAAGTTATCTTAAAGTTTTGGCAGAGTTTAAGCAACAATTTTATTATACTTCCCCATTAATTATGCATATTTTTCAGCAATAGATTTTCTTGCTCTTAAATAGGAAATCTGTCTCAGTTGAAAAGGGCAGCGATCTCTCCAAGCTACCTCAAAAGGGTACTAAAAGACAAAATGGCAGGCAACCTTTGATTAAATGGCAATGTGTTAAAGCCACAAAGCAATATTATTTGTCAGCTCTTCTTGATGCTCTTTTCCTTTGTAAATTTAGACTAGACTAAATGTGAAAGGGATACCCTACGTGCAGTTCTACTTGTGCATTCTGATTACTAATATTCATTTATATGAAATCTCTCAGGACTGTTGTCTGGTATCTCTCTGCAGACATCTCAAAACGTGATTCAGAAAGAGAGCAACCTGACATTGCCTATGAGGCAGTGGTCCACATAGTGAGTGCACAATCAAATAATCTGTGGAATCTTCAGTAAAAAATCCAAGTGCACTTCTTATCCATGGAGGGAAAACTCTTATTTGTTTGCCCTAAGCAAACAGAAAGAGATGAAGTTGCCAGTATTTGGCACTGCGCTTGGGTTTTCTTTTTCACTAGATGCCATTACTATTATTTTTAGCTAAATTGGAGTTCTGAAACAGAAGTCACTTCTGGAAACATTAGAATCAGTGAAGAGAAAACTGTTCGTAAGAAACACTCTCCACTCATGCATAGACAATTTGTAGGAATGAGAGTTAACGTTGAGGACTTTTATTTCCTTTCTTTTCCTAAAACAAAAACCCACTTGCTCTGAATCCTAGCTAATCAAATGCTAATTTCTGTAACAAAATAAAGGATAATGATAGAAAGTGTGAAATTGTGAGACTCTAATGTCTTATCTAGATACTTATCTAATGGCAAACCAGCATTTTCAGACATATTTCTCTGTAAGAACATTCTTTTGTTTAATATTCTGTGACATATAGATTCTTACCACCTGTTGTTCATGAAAACAACCTCACTTATCACTTCTAAAATAGTGCAAAAAAACTAATAAGCCATTTAAAGCTCTCTTCTCTGTAATTCTGTATCTTGGACTCTAAAACTAAAGCTCCTTACTGAGGAAAGTTTAAAAAAGAATTCTGAACAAAAACGTCAATGTCAAAAAAAAAATATGTATATTTCCTAAGTTGTATTCTCATTCCAGCATATCTTCAAAATCAGGAACTGCCTGAATGCCCAGTTTTTAAACCTCACTAAGAAGCAAGAATTTCCATGTAAGTCTTCAAAAGTCTCCAGGGTCTGTCATCAAAATTTATCTCAGTTCTATCTAAGCAAAAAAATAATTTATAAACCAGATTTTTCTGACTATAATAAAAATAAAGAAATAGCAAATTATTCCCAATAGGTTTACGTGTGCAAACATATATTTAATAATTAATCTCCTAACTCAATCAAAGGACATTATGTTGCAAATGTTCCCTTGTTTATTTCATTGTTTTCATACTTGTGCACAGAGATATAATAATTTTAATTTTCTCAAGATTACTTTGTTTAGGAACTGTGTGATCTGAAGTCTAAAGGTAAAAATCATAAGAAAAATAACACAGTCTTAGCTACTTGCAAAAATGTCAACTCAGTTATATTTATTATAATACCATTAGGCAAAATTATTCACAGTATTTCTGGCTATGTTGACCTTTTATTTTATAAACAACAAAAGTCTGGCTCCATTAGTCATAATAGGGAACAGTTAGCATATTAAAACAGTGATAGATGATACAGGTGCTTACTCTTTTGTTATGAGGGTCCATTAACTTCACCAGTTCTTTCTAGGTCACAGGCTCACATGCTTCTAACTAGGATATTCGTAGACTCACTTTCTTCACTTTCATTTCTTATCGCTAATATTAAATGCCCCACAGAATGTCATGTTCCATGACCTCGTCCTCTAACCTCAGTGAGATCCTTGGGCTCCCTCTTCTTTAGAGAAAGATTCTTCTAGGCTAGGAATTAAACTTCTTAAATATAACATCCCATGACATCATAGTGTAACATAACAACTATACTTCAATCTTTTATTGAATTACAGGTTAAAAATTATAAAATTTACCCTTTAAAAATATAATACAAGCATTTAAAATAATACCATGATAGTATATATCAAGGATTCCTACTTGGTAAGGCTAAGGTTTGAAGCAAACACAAGATACCTTGGCATTCTTGAAACATATATTTTATAAGTCTCTAAGTTTACAAATATCTTTATAATGTGTAAATCACTGAAGTGTTACTGAAATAGATGGCCTTTGTGTGCATGCCTGCATGCATGCTAAGTTGCTTCAGTTGTGTCCAACTCTTTGCAACCCTATGCACTGTAGCCCCCCTGGCTCCTCTGTCCATGGGATTCTCCAGGCAAAATTACTGGAGTGGGTTGCCATGCCCTTCTGCAGTGGATTTTCCCCACCCAGGGATTGAACCCACACCTCATGTCTCCTGCAATGGCAGGCACTTTCTTTACCACCTGGGAAGCCAGACGGCCTTCCAGGCAATAGTACTGAAATGGATTTTAATTTCCTTCTCCAGGGGATCTTCCCAACCCAGGGCTCAAACCCGGGTCTCCCACATTATAGACAGATGTTTTACCATCTGAGCCACCAGGGAAGTCCTAAAGATCCCTAATAATTGTATTAACTTGAAATCTAAAGTAATTTATCATCAGTTCAAATAAATTCTGTCTAAAACATCTCACTTCATTCAGTTTAGTCGCTCAGTTGTGTCCGACTCTTTGCAATCCCATGGAATGCAGCACGCGAGGCCTCCCTGTCCATCACCAACTCCCAGAGTTTAAATGCATGTCCATTGAGTCGGTGATGCCATCCAACCATCTCATCCTCTGTTGTCCCCTTCTACTCCTGCCTTCAATCTTTCCCAGCATCAGGGTCTTTTCAAATGAAACAGCCCTTCGCATCAGGTGGCCAAAGTATTGGAACATCAGCTTCAATATCGGTCCTTCCAATGAACACCCGGGACTGATCTCCTTTAGGATGGACTGGTTTGATCTCCTTGCTATGCAAGGGACTCTCAAGAGTCTTCTGCAATGCCACAGTTCAAAAGCATCAATTCTTCGGCACTTAGCTTTGTTTATGGTCCAACTCTCACATCCATACGTGACTACTGGAAAGCCATAGTTTCTTCACATTTTATTAGAGTAGGAACATTAACTACAAAAGTTTCATCCAATCAAAAGTTTTCTTACCATGTGAGAACTCAGAGCTGGGGCTCAGAGAGTGGTACCCAGGCTTACAGACAAAGCACATCCCTCAGGCTGCACATAATACAGCTCCTTATCTGGATAAAATTATTCATGAACTGTCAGCACCATTGTCAAGTCGTTAAAGCCAAGAACATTCTATCTTTGAATACCAAGTCCACTGTATATAATGAATAATGTAATGTCATTTCAGGGAACACATGGATAACTGATATTTTACCAGGTTTAACCTGATGTGAAAATTATACTGAATTAATAATCCATAACCCACTTCCTCATAGCTCAGTTGGTAAAGAATCCACCTGCAATGCAGGAAACTTGGGTTCGATCCCTGGGTTGGGAAGATCCCCTGGAGAAGGGAAAGGCTACCCACTCCAGTATTCTGGCCTGGAGAATTCCATGGACTGTATAGTCCATGGGGTCACAAAGAGTCGGACATGACTGAGCGACTTTCACTTTCACTTCAATCCACTTCAGAACTTTTGTTATTGTAGATTTCATTAGTGACATCATTTGCATGAATAACCAGAGAACTCTAATAACATTTCATGTTATCTAGCATTTCATATTTTTTCAAACAAGATGCCCAGAATTTTGTCTGGAAATATTTGATATACTCAGTAGCCATTTCCTATCCAGATTTAATATTTCAATCAGTAATTGATTTTGCATTTATCCTATTCAATTTTTTTCTAAAATAATTTTCCTTAGAGTAATTAAAACATGTTTCCTTTGGTAAGAATGAGCATGTCTAGAAAGGAGTGAAATAAGAACTTGGCAAAATTAAGCTGGACAGGTGAACATATCTGCAGGAGGTAAAGTTTAGGAAAAGAATCACTTATTATTTATATGTGCAACAAGTTGAAATCGCCTACTGCTTTTTCCCCAGCTTTACTGCGATACAATTGACAGATAGCATTATGTAAGTTTAAGGTGAACAGTGTGTTGATTGGACACACTTGAATGTTGCAAAATGATTACCACCCTCGCATAAGTCAACACCATCACATCGCATGATTACCATTTGTTTTTGTGGTGAAAACATTTACAATCCCTTTTCTAATAATAGTCTGTCATATCACGATTTAAATTTTACCATAACACGTCTTCCTGTCTGATATAGTTTATGTTCGCTTATTTTTTTTTTCCTACTGCTTTTAATAATGGCAGCTGATGTGGCAAAGAGTAGATCATACAGGTCATTCCGCTTAGTGGATACTCACTATTTATTCGGAGAAAAAATTAAATTAAAAATCACTTGCCTCTGACTTGTCTGCCTGTGACCAAATGAGAAGTGAGTTATTGAACAATCTCAATCTGTGAGAGCTGATTTATGAATGTCTCTGGAATTCTCTTGTACAGCTGGTTACATGGGAATAAGGCCCCATTTAAGGGAAGAATTTCAGGTATGTCAAAACTCACTAGCCTTTCTAGTAAGTTGAAATGCTAGAACCTAGAGCTTTACACATCTTAATAGTGAAGTAAAAGGGAATGTGATTTGACATGAAGTAAAATAACAAAGGACAGGGATAGGGGATGATTAAAAAAAAAAAAAGCTAAAAAACAAATGCAGAATTTCTTAAGAGGGAATGCAACAGCTAAACTAAAATTTATAAGTATAATAAATGTTGAAAATGATTGAAAATGAATGAGATCTTTGGTCTCAATATTGTAGCTATTGAACTTGATATATGCCAGTCTGAGGATGTATTTTTAGCCATTAGTGAAAGCAATGGCTTTCACTAAGAAATTCATTAAGAAAATCCACCACCATGAAACACCCCAAAGGGCCCCCCCCCAGTCATAAAATATGATAAAGAATTTCTGAAATTTATATTAGTCACATCCAAAATGCCTCTAGAAGTAAAAGATCTTTTAACTTATGTTCCAATAGTTTTTCTTTACATATTATATCTAAATATTTAGAGAACTCAGGTTTTTTTAGAAAGAGGAAGCCATAACTAAAAGTTCACAGGGACAGAAAATAATTATTGATTGGAAGAAAGTTTTCAACAACTGAAACTTTGAGCATTTACCTTGGAGCTTGGAAAGTAAAATGGCATAATGAACCAGCCATATCCCTCACTAATTCATCCAACAAACATTTAGTAAGCACTTTTAATATGCCAATTAATGGGCTAAGTCCTATCCTAGGGTCAAAAAAATGTTCAAATAATTCAGAGGAACATTTTAATGTCTTTTATAAAAAGAGGAAAGTGACTCTTTGCTTTAATCCAACAGTTGTATTATGAAACATTGGTAAGACCAGAATTATCAATTACTCACTGTCATCCTAATCTAAAAATTGTTCAATATTTTTAGACAAAGTTTGTTTGCCATAATAAGTAGCAGTTACTTTATTAATTGTTTCGTTTGCTGGAAGTGAGTGCTAGATGAGTTTGGAACAAAATGATAAAAAAGCCAGGACAGGTTAATCAATAGATTTGTGTTATTTACAATGCAGAAGATAAAACCTTTGAGGGTGTAAATCCTTTTAATCGCTATTAATAAACTAAAACAAGTTAGTGACTAAAAGTATAAACAAGTTCTAAAACTCATAATTTCATCCAAAAGGGGGAAAAGCTGATAAATAGACCAGTTAGGCCAAAACTGAGGCAGATAAGAAAAAAACCCAAATAAATAAAAAAGGAAAAATTGTTTTATGAAAAAGCATTACCAAAGAATGTTAATGAGGAATCATTCCTGCCCTGTTGCCACCTCCGCTCACTTTATCCAGTGTGACAATGACTAAGACATATTCAGAAGGATGGCTCACAGAAAAGAGAAATCTTGACTAATTTTTTAAAGAAGAGTCCATCTATGTATGGAGGGACAGCTTTTCTCTCTTCACTTGAAGCTCCAAAACGCTGGTCTAGTTGAAAATTTAGCACTGGGAGGACTGTGAGATCTCAAGCTTTGGACTGAGATTAATCTGAGATTTATATTTTCCACTAACATAATAATTTGAGAGGCATCAAACAGCATCTGCTTTTCTTCTTTGTTCAACTGGGCCTGGATATGTCATTTATTTCTCAGTTGAACTCTACTCTCTTCAGTAGAGAACTGGTGAAAAACGTGTATAAAATTATTTTAAGTCTAAAAAATCATAAAGACCTTACCACAAGAGAGATAATTCATTTTTATGAAAGTGTTTTATCTTTTTTAAGTGTTTTATGAAAGTGTTTTACCACTCTTTGTCCGTAACCTAAGGAAGTAATCTCAAGCAAGTGGCAAGTGATTCAAATAACTTAGTGGTCTGGTGGACTTTTACTCGGTAGCTTAAATATCCAATATATTTGTAATCCTCTGCTCCATTGACAACCCTCATCCTGCTTGGTAACAGTATCTTGGGGAACTGGAGATATAAATTCAGAGGAAAAAATTATAGTTGATGGCAGACTAAAGGAGAATGGATAGCAGTACTATTATAAAGAAAGAAAGACCCCATTTTCTACAAGGCACAAGAGAAGAGTCTACAAATTCATAATCCCTAGATTAGGATGGACAATGACATAAATCATCAGACAAATTGGAAATTGATCAATTATGTTTTGACCTATTAGTGCTTTGTTGTTGTTCGTTTCCATGGCAACATCCTCAAAATTTACTGAATTTTTTGTTTTTGAAATGTGGATTTCTTCTTGTTCTCCTAATTAACAGATCATTTGATGTATTCCTTTCTTTTAATGACCTTGAGTACAGTGTTAGGCAGTGTACGGAAAAAGAGGAAAGGTGTTACGTGGTTTCTCCCCTAAATTGCTTGGGATCTATTTGAAGATGCTAATAGGGGAAACAGTCCTGAGTGATAAAACACAGAAAATGGTTGACAATGACTCACATGGTCCATAAGTTAAAGTTAAGAGCATCTGGGCATCAAGGCCTGTTGGCTTTAAGGGGGAATAAGTGCATGAAGGAAAGGCAACTTTATTTGAAGAACACAGTGGACCTGCTTAAGCCAAGGATCCCATTCCCTACAGCCATTCTTGCTGGTGGAAGATGCATGATAGAGGGAACCAGACCCAACCTGTCCCCAGCCTCCTCCTCCCTGGCCTCCTCTCTGGCCACAATCCCCTTTGTCCTCTTGTGTTCGCTGTTCACACTAACTTGAATGCTTTTTATCCACTCTCTAGCCATAAGTGTTCTTCCCTTTTTTTCCTGGTATTTATTCATAAATAAATAGATAATAGGTTTTTTTCTGCTCTACAAATTGCTATGACCTCAGTACCCTAGAACAGTGCCAGGCTTATATTAGGCATTCAATGAATATTTGGGGAAAGAAGGAAGAAACGCAGGATGGAAGAAAGGGAAGGAGGCAGGAATGAAGGGAAGGAGGGAATTAGATCAAAGTGTGGACCAGTTTCAGGAGGCCCTGGAAAGGTTCTGGTGTTTCAATCACAAAGTTGAAGCCATTGGATGTATCTCATCGTCTAGGAAGTAATTCAGTGTTGTTGTTGTTGTTTAGTTGCTACGTCTTGTCTGACTCTTTTGCAATCCCTGGACTGTAGCCCACCAGGTTCCCCTGTCCATGGGATTTACCAGGCAAAATACTGGAATGGGTTGCCATTTCTTTCTCCAGGGGATCTTCCTGACCCACGGATTGAACCTGCATCTCCTGCATTGGCAGATAGATTCTTTACGGCTGAGACACCAGGGAAGCCCAAGTCAGGGTAGACTTACTGAAAAATTAGAAAGTTCCTGCCTATGAATTCCTTGCCAGGTAATATTAATGTCAGCTTTCCCTTTCCTTAAATATTTATCAGTAGCTTAAATTTTAACAAAAGCCATGATTTCCTTTGACACAGCAGGAAGTGTGTTCATATCCTATCTTATAACTGAAAACGTGAAAGATTATTGTCCAAAATAAGAGAAATCACTATGCTACTTCTTCCTGGCCAAGGAGCTCAAAGCTTCTGCCTGAAACCTTTTCAGTTGGAATTTTAGTGTTATGTCCACAAGCACTCAAAGCTAGCCCGACATAAATATAAGTTAAATATATCATCTGATGCCCAGGAACATTTTCTTCTTCCCGCAAAATGAATAATTTATCGGTATTTTACCTGCTGTTCCCAAACTCATATTAGTGATTCATTTATTACTCCTCAAAACAGAAGCTCATAATTAAATTACAGATTCTGTGAGATCATTAGTCCTCTAATGGCTGCAAGAATTAAGAAGAAATTTTGTAGTTTAAATTCATCAATTTAGGAAGAAATGTAGGAAGCATTTTTCTGTACAGTTGATATTTGCTGTATCATTCTTTCTGGAAGAAATCTCTTCTAAATTTTTGTTATTCTAGAACTCTTTTTATTTCTTTAACACCAAAATATTTATTATTCAATTCTAACCACGGAAATTCCAACTCACATGGCTAGTGAAGTGTAGTCTTGCTGCTTATTCTAATTTTTTATTGCTTTTTGTCTCATGCCTTAGTTTATCCTTATTAGAATTTCTCCAAAATAATGTAATTTATGTTGGTGAAACAGTATGACATTATTTGTGGCAGAAAATCCTTTATTAATTGTACCACACAGGTTTCAGCATACATGAAGTTTTCTTAGGTTCTGTAGATATTTGGGAGATGTGATAGCTATTTTATTTTCATTAATATTTTCCTCTCTACACTGTGCTTAGCTGAAATTGTTGTTTATATTTTTATCTACCTGAATCTTGACATTGAGGTAAGCTGAATATATTCAATATTTTTTCATACGCATCATGTTGTCCTACACAAGGAATTTATTTATGGGGGAAGGTGATGAATATTATAAACTAAAATCACATTTTCTTCTTATGTCTGCCTCTGACTCTGAACCTGGGGGGATGCCTGCTACAAAATCAAGTATATTTCTGAGAACCTTCCCTCTCCTATAATTGCTGGAGTATTCACTCAGGCTTCTCACGTGGTGTATAATTTCTTCTGGAACACTTCTTGGGGAAGGTACAACAGAGACTGCATGAACAGCACTCAAGTTTAAATTTCCATAGATGTTCTGGTTCTGCCACTCTTAGCTCACAAGATAAATCAACTGAAATGTTTCAGAAATGTGTATGTTTGGATTTGCATTTGAGGTGTGAAAAAAAGTAGCATCCTTAAACATATAACCTTCAGTTCTCAAGGTACTGATATCTAATTATCTCTAGCTACAGTTTGCTCAAAAACTATTCTAATCAAATTTTCTTTGGGATGTCAAGTGTTAAAGTACCAGCAAGTAAAAAAAAAATAATTGCAACCATTTGTGTGTTTAATTTCTAGTGTTCAACATAATGCCATCTTTACTAGACAATTTACTTCACCATTTTTCATTGCCATTCTCCAAAGGAAAATAAGCAATTTGTTAACAGTTTATAGTATTCAGATATGATGGAAGAGACACAGCCACACTTTTAACAGAAACACTGTAGCTTAAAATGGTTTGGTAAAGGTATGAGATTGGGTCAGCAACGCAAAACTGAAAAAAATTAGAATGCAATAAAAATGTAGATGTTACATGTGACTACTTCACTCTACCCAGACTCATCATTTCTTGTTTGGACACAGAACTACTCTTTTATCTCATCGAAAAGCGACTGTCAGGATTATCAGCGTGATGCTGCTTTGCTCCAGGACAGGAACTGTAAGGACTGAGATATTTTGAAATGATGTAGTTTTGCAGGACAGAGGTTAACTCCTGCAGGAAGCTGCGAATTCACATGAAACTTTGTATTTCACTATGTGTCTGTTCTTAGGAGTCTGGATAGGAAAAACTTTTCCACTTTACTGTAGATCAAACACCATTTCCTGCAGGCAGCACAATTCACCAGCACATGGTTACCCCTCTCTCGTACAAAACTGTTGAAAGAAGAGAAAAAGTCATTGTTTTGAAAATGTGTAAACTGACACTAATCATATGCATTTTTTTTCAAGTGAGGCAATACTACGATAATACAAATTATTGTGTCTAGGTTTTCTCCAAAAGATCATTTTGTTGGATTCAGAAAACTCAAATATTCCCTAAGCATCTTTGATCATAAATTTTGTCATGCTTCAGCTTTGGGCAGTTTTGATAATTCATTACTGATTATTAATATCATTATTTAAATACAAATACTGTTCCCTTCCCATTATGAAAAGCTATTACAAACATATATGGATTTCTATAAAGGTTGATGACTATATGCTTTTTTATATTAGAAAATCATGTGAAAACAAAATTAATCTGATGAATGCTGTTAATTATTTTAACTTTTTTATTAGCTATAAAATGTTCGTAAAATTATTCTCTCTATAACTTACCAAGATTTATCAGCTTGTGTAATTTTTTATAATCAGAGGAGTCTGGTTTTCTAATTAAAGTTTTGTCAAAGAAAATAAGTTGTGTGGCTTGTTTACTTCCTTGGAAGCATATTGTTAAAAATGCCAAAAATACGTCCAGATTTTCTCTCCTCCGCTATGTGGTATGCAAATAAAATCATATCCAGCCAACACACCTGGATTTGGGGATATTTTAATTTCCCATTATGGGGAAAAATAAACCAAAAAAAAAAAAAAAACAAAAAACCCTTATGCATATCTGAATACCATTAAGAACAAGCATACAATTCATAGAGGCCCAATCACACCTACTTAGAAATTCATTCCATCCACTCCCGAGTTTAGGGAGAGGGTGAACACAATATGGTAAATACTATCAAAGTGAAAGTCACTCAGTCGTGTCCGACTCTTTGTGACCCCATGCACTGCATAGTCCATGGAATTCTCCAGGCCAGAATAGTGGAGTGGGTAGTCTTTCCCTTCTCCAGGGGATCTTCCCAACCCAGGGATCAAACCCAGGTCTCCAGCATTTCAGGAGGATTCTTTACCAGCTGAGCCTCAAACAATACGGCCAAATCTTTACATCTCGTAGGCCCTAATTATTCCACTCCAAACCCCAAATTAAAATATTTACTATTACTGAGATTATCATAATCACTAAACCTCAAATTCCTGATAGTCTAGGAATGGGGACCAGAGCAACCATAAGAAGTAAAAGTGAAAGTCACTCAATCTTGTCAGACTGTTTGAGACCCCATGGACTATACAGTCCTTGGAATTCTCCAGGCCAGAATACTGGAGTGGGTAGCCTTTCCCATCTCCAGGGTATATCTTCCCAACCCAGGTATCGAACCCAGGTCTCCTGCATCGCAGGCGGGTTCTTTACCAGCTGAGTCACAAGAGAAGCCCAAATAGCACTCTCATTGCCAAATTGCCTATGAAACAGATAAGTACAAAGGAAATGTTGTCAGATACAGTGTTTAATTGAAACTTTTCTTCTCCAAGGAACCAATTTGCTGAGAGCGGACTGTATGAGATAAATTATAAGAGTGACAGGCAAGGACAACATGACCACCATCATCAACTTGGGGACCAGGTATCATTGTGCTTTCCCTTCTGTGATCTAGAAAGCTTACTGCTTTTAAGAGTTCCCCATCAAGATGCAAAAGTCTCTGGAAAAGGTGATACTATAGATCAATAGTGATAAAGTTTAACAGCTTAGCATTCTATTATTCATTAACAATTTAGCAGGTATTAGCCAAAATGAGAGTTCCTCTTTTTTTCCTCTGAGGGATAGTGTGTTAGTTTTCTAACTGGAAGAAAGGGAAAGCTTATAGGATGAGTTAAATTTCACCTCCTCTTTAATTTACCAAGGCCAAGAATGATTAAAAAAAAAAATTCAATTAAGTGTTAAGTATTTTCAACGCAAGCTCACTTGTCTCAAAATATCCAGTTCTGCTTGAGTAGGTGCTGCAACAGGCTGCGAGGTAGATATTTTAAAGCAGAAAAGACAATATAAACCGTTACCCACTATGACCCAACATAACTAAGAGCTGAACTGTTCATCTGGGCATCTATCCTCAGTTTAAAAGGATAAAACATCATCCTTTATTCATTAAACACTCCGCACAGCACCAACCATAAGTGCTTAGCTTTGCTAAACTGGGCCCACTGCCTTCTAATTTTCAGGATGAATGGAATTTTTTTCCTTAGAGAGTTGATGGTGCTGTGTGTATTCAGTTGTGTCCGACTCTTTGTGACCCCATGGACTGTAGCCCACCAGGTTCCTCTGTCTGTGAGGTTTTCTAGACATACTGGAGTGGGTTGCCATTTCCTTCTCCAAGGGATTTTCCTGACCCAGGATTGAAACCATGTCTCTTGAGTCTCCAGCACTGGCAGTGGGTTCTTTACCATTAGCACCACCTGGGAAACCCAGAGAGTTGATAGTACTGAAGGAAAAAAAAGGGGGGCGCCTATTGGGAGAAAAAGGTTTGATAATTGGTAAAGTAGTGAGTAAAAAGTTTGGTGACCCATCAATCCAATGGTAGAGTGAAAATCAACACATATCTAAGCCATCTCAAAAAGACCATGAGGGTCACATATTGATAAAAATCATTCAAATCAGGATGGGAGAGAAAATGAATATATAAGCAAGGTGCCCATAGACTCTGACTTGCAGAAAGCATTTTAGATAAAAATGCCAAAATCTTACTTGCAAATGGCTGGGGCTTTACACATTCTTGTGGTTGGAAGGCTGACAGCATCAATAAATGAATAGAAATGATTCTTGCTGAAGGGAGGTGTCATCCACAGCCCTTAGAGTCAAACGTTGTTTTACATTCTCATTATCGATTCAGAACAACTGATAAACCAAATCTGCATCTGATAATAAAGCAGTCAGTGTTCCTAAACCTCACAAGGGAAAAAAATCAAGAAATACAAGCATAAAGAGGCAAGCATTAAAGAGCCCAAAAGAATCTGGCTGAGAAACATACAGGGAAATTTACCAGAAACCTTGGTTTGGAGGGTGGGTTAGAAAAACAAAACAAAAACATGCACAAAAATAGTTAAACCAACAGAGCTCAACAAAACTATGAGAAAGCAAGCTGAGAATGCATTTGTAGTATTTATAAGACATAAATAGCCAGTGCTATTTGGGGTGACGTACAGTATTAAATTGAGAGATGAAAATAGTTTTCATATACTATAGAAATTAAGGGACTGGCCATTTTCAATCCCCAGTAACATTTGGGACAAGTTGGAAGGATCTGTACTGAAAAGCAAGATTGGAAGCAGTTAGAGGAATACACTAATAAAAATAAACCGTGGCTCAGGAAAAAAATAGAACAATGACACACAATGGTGATGCAAGTCAGAATCATAAAGAAAATAGTAGATCTGAGCCAATACTCCCAAAATATGCACCGTTTGTTCACTCTCTGTTGAGTTCTCATGGTGATCGGTGCTCAAAACAACAATTGGTAGCATTTCTAGAAGCAGAGGATAAGTTCCATTACCCCAGTTATGAAAACCATAGGAGATAAAAGGGGACACTATTTGGTGTAAATCTGGGTTTCTGAAGTTTTAGATATGGGCTCCTTTCTTCAAATAAAAATCGACATAACAACTGCACATATAGTACAGATGAGTATAGTAGACTGAAACCAGGAGTCTGTCACTCCCACCATTCTGCTTCCAACCCCTTAAGCTCCCTGGAAATTTTTGAAAACCATTGGTAGATGAAAAAGCAGAGAATCTCCTTTATCTCTGCCTCTCTATGGCTGAGGGACAATAGCTAGCCTTGCCTGTTAAGTGAATGAATTACATTAATGATATCTAAGGCCTCTTCCTGATTTCTTTGGTCACTATAGGTGTGGCCTCTGCAAATCTGGCAAATAAAAACCATCATAGCTTTTCTTAACACTACAGATGGTGACTGCAGCCATGAAATTAAAAGACACTTACTCCTTGGAAAGAAAGTTATGACCAACCTAGATAGCATATTCAAGAGCAGAGACATTACTTTGCCAACAAAGGTCCGTCTAGTCAAGGCTATGGTTTTTCCTGTGGTCATGTATGGATGTGAGAGTTGGACTGTGAAGGAAGCTGAGTGCCAAAGAATTGATGCTTTTGAACTGTGGTGTTGGAGAAGACTCTTGAGAGTCCTTTGGACTGCAAGGAGATCCAACCAGTCCATTCTGAAGGAGATCAGCCCTGGGATTTCTTTGGAAGGAAGGATGCTAAAGCTGAAACTCCAGTACTTTGGCCACCTCATGCGAAGAATTGACTCATTGGAAAAGACTCTGATGCTGGGAGGGATTGAGGGCAGGAGGAGAAGGGGACGACAGAGGATGAGATGGCTGGATGGCATCACTGACTCGATGGACGTGAGTCTGAGTGAACTCCGGGAGTTGGTGATGGACAGGGAGGCCTGGCGTGCTGCGATTCATGGGGTCTCAAAGAGTCGGACACAACTGAGCGACTGATATGATCTGAGCTAAACCATGCCAGAAATGGAGACCTTTTTTCCCGGGCAACTTGCACTCTGCACTACTCAGTATTTACAGCCTAACTTCTCACCCAAGGTTGTAGTTATGTCTACATACATCCAGCTTCCGTTTGCACACTGCTGACAATAGAGGGCTCACTCCTTTTGAGGCAGCACCTTCCATCTTCAGATAATTGTTAGAAAGCTCATCTTCACATTGATCTGAAACTTATGCCCATCCTTTGGCACAATCAAGATAAATCTAGCTCATCTTTCCCAAAACAGATCCTCAGTATTTAAAGATATCTCTCTTTTTCCCCTGAGGACTCTCACCTTCCAGCAAAGTGGAAGAAAATAAAATCTCCAGCCCCTTCAACTATTGTTCAGATAACACAATTGGCCAGCCCCTCTTTATGCTGATTTCCTGTATGAGCATGCCCCTGCTTCTAAGCGACTCTGGAAGCTCCCTGCCCCGATCTGGACACAGCCTGAAGATTGTGAACCAAGAGGGAAAATTTATCACCTCCTTGTGCAGCCTGAAATCATCTGAGTGGTCCCAGCCACCACTTCACATTGTTAGCACAAGCACAGGACATGATGAAGTACAGAACTCCATTACTTCTCAAAAGCTCTTCAGCTATCATCTCGTGGATAGGGCCCTGGGAACCCACTCTTTATAGTCCAACTCTCACATCCATACATGACTACTGGAAAAACTATAGCTTTGACTAGGTGGACCTTTGTCGGCAAAGTAGTGTCTCTGCTTTTTAAAATGCTGTCTAGGTTGGTCATAGCTTTTCTTCCAAGGAGTAAGCATCTTTTAATGCTTACTTTTAATGCTTTGATGCAGTCACCATCTACAGTGATTTTGGAGCCCAAAAAATAACATCTCTCACTGTTTCCATTGTTTCCCCATCTATTTGCCATGAAGTGATGGGACCGGGTGCCGTGATCTTAGTTTTCTAATGTTGAGTTTTAAGCCTAGTTTTTCATTCTCCTCTTTCACTTTCATCAAGACGCTCTTTAGTTCTTCGCTTTCCGCCATAAGGGTGGTGTCATCTGCTTATCTGAGGTTATTGATATTTCTCCTGGCAATCTTGATTCCAGCTTGTGCTTCATCCAGCATGGCATTTCACATTGTGTACTCTGCATATAAGTTAAATAAGCAGGGTGACAATATACAGCCTCGACGTACTCCTTTCCTGATTTAGAACCAGGCTGTTGTTCCATGTCCAGTTCTAACTGTTGCTTCCTAACCTGCATACAGATTTCTCAGGAGGCAGGTCAGGTGGGCTGGTGTCTCATCTCTTTCAGAATTTTCCACAGTCTTTCATGTCTGGGGTCTAATTCCTGATGTGAACAATTAAGTCAAGATTTCTAAACGATAGAAGAATATGAGCACTGGAAAAAATCCACCTTTTTTTATTTTAATTAAAATTTAGCTGATTTACAATGTTGTGTTAGTTTCAGGTGTACAGTAAAGTGATTCAGGTATACATATATTCCTTTTTTACATTATCTTCCATTGTAGGTCATTACAAGATATTAAGTCTTTACTGTGCTATATTATAGGTCCTTGTTGGTTATCTATTTTATATATATTAATGTAAACATTAGTTAATCTCAACTTTCAATTTATCACTCTCTCCCTCCCTTTTGGTAACCATAAATTAGTTTCTATGTATGTGAGTCTATTTCTGTTTTGGAAATACATTTGTTTATATCATATTTTAGATTCCGTATCATACAATATGTATCTTTCTCTTTCTGGCTCACTTCACTTAGTGTAATTATCTCTAGGTCCAATCATGTTACTGCAAAACCACAATATATTCAACCAGTTCTCTTTAAAGCCCTAAGGTACGCTCTCTTCCAACCTTCTTCATGGGAATAGTTATTACACATCTTGCCTGCTACATCTAAGACACAAAAGGTGAGTTCTGAAATAAATCATCCTCTATGACAAGCTCCTCCTTCGGAGACCTTGTCCATAATGGGGCCAGCTTCCTGGAAGGCAGGTTGCCCTTCTGAGTTTCCTGATCTGTGGGTATCCTCAAGCCGTGGAATAATTGGCAAACGGTCTAACTTCTCTGAACTTCTTGTTTCTCACATATAAAATTAGGTTTTTAGTAACTGTTTACTAGAACTTCATTTTTTTTTTTTTCTTTCTTGCATTCTACTACCTGGAGTATTCTCTGTCAGGGAAGTTTAAACAGATGATGTGCATACATTGTGACAGGCTTCAGGGCAAAAGGCACTGTGACTTCCCTGGCAGTCCAGTGGTTAGGACTGTACCTTTCAATGCAGGCACGGGGACTTCCCTGGCAGTCCAGTGGTTAGGACTGTACCTTTCAATGCAGGGTGTCCAGGTTCCATCCCTGATTGGGGTGCTGAGACCCCATATGCCTCACAGCAAAAAAAAAAAAAGAAGCAATATTGTAACAAATTCAATAAAGCCTTTTTTAAAAAGGCACTATAACAGAACTTCAAATATTTCCATCACAGCCCCTCTGTAGCCTCTCCTGGTCACAGCCGGGCTGTAGAACCTGGAGCAGCACTACAACCACAAGAAGGCTGGCTTCCAGGGCTGCCTGTTCCTTCTCTGGTCCATAGAGCTGCCATACTGAAATGTTTGTCCAGGCTTTCGTTCAGTAGTCCACACTCATCGGTCATTCATTGAGCGCCTGCTCCATAATAGGCTCTGGAATAAGCACTGGACATAAGGACTCTCTTCCCTGAGTGGAATACATTTTAGCAAGGGTCATCCCACATGGTCTGCAAAAGTGCTAAGGGTAATAACAGCTGAATTTGGCTGAAGTCCATACAAAGTATGGAAGAGCTCAAAGGAAAGAATGTTCAGTTCTACCTGATTGGAAGTGGGCATTGACAACTAGAAAGACTTCCTAGGGAACATTTCTGGATGAGATCATACATTCTCTTAGGAGACAGGCCTTTTCATCTTAGGTGCTATTGTTCTCCCTGGAGCCCAGTGGAAGTTTCGGGTACCAAAGGAGATGGAGACATAGAATTTGTTTATATTTCCTGATGAAGTTATAAGGAAAGGGAACACAGACTCTTACCAGAATACATGGAGTTTGAGACTCTCCTCATGCTAAGTCTGGGAAATTAACTATAGTCAGGGTCTAGTTACCTTCTCCAGTACTCTTGCCTGGAAAATCCCACGGACGGAGGAGCCTGGTCAGCTGCAGTCCATGGGATTGCTAGGAGTCGGTCACAACTGAATGACTTCACTTTCACTTTTCACTTTCATGCATTGGAGAAGGCAATGGCAACCCACTCCCGTGTTCTTGCCTGGAGAATCTCAGGGATTGGGGAGCCTGGTTAGCTGCCATCTCTGGGGTCGCACCGAGTCGGACACGACTTAAGTGACTTAGTAGCAGTTAGGGTAAACCTGGTGGAGCACATAACCCTGATCCCACTCCCAAACTCTACCACCTTGCCTCCTTCCAGGAAAGACAGCCTCAGGAGCAAAGGTTTTCTTTGGTGAGCTTGCATTTGAAGGTAAAGACATTGTACTGTCTGAAGGATATTTCCCTCAAGCTATGACAGAATCTGGTGGGCTATCATTTGTCGCTCAAAGCAAAACAAAGCATTACCCAATGTCTGCTGCCCTTAATGTAGGCTTTGTTCTCGCTCAGGCCAAGTGTGAAGTAGAGCTCAGCACATCTTTTTGTTCTTCAAAACTAAAAAGGAAAAATCTGCATATACCCGAAACAATAGTGAGTAGTATTGGATTCAGGGGAGATTTTAAAAGGGAACTCAGGAATACATGTGTTCGGATTCATTTTGATATATGGTAAAACCAATACAATATTGTAAAGTTAAAAAATAAAAGTAAATTAAATTAAAAATAAAAGGGAACTCAACTCACACAGCTAGAACATATATGATTTCCATTTCCTTTCATTATTTAGGGTCCATTGTTTGTGTCTTCTGTTGCTTTCGAGAATAATTTCCATTTATTTAAAATCTTCACCTTCCCCAAAGAATTCAGGATGTATTTGGATTTTCGTTAAGCCTTTATAAAAAGGATGGTATACTTGGTATACATTTGGGTTTATTTTAACTTTGGTGACCTGTAGTTACAACCTGTCCTGCACCACCTATATATATCAAAGACAAAACTGGCAGAAGAAAGTGTTTCTTGCACAGTTTCAAGTCAATACTTTTTCACCATCAAAGCAAAACCACAAAGGTTAATGTTCCCAAGAAAGAATTAGGAGGAGGAAAACACCCTTCCAGAACGTGAGGAGAGGGTAAGCCTCTTCTTTCTAGGCTAACTGTGCTGTAGAGGGAGGTCATAGGAAACACATGTCCCAACTCCCTTTCTTTGTGCCAAAGTCCCAGTTGGGAGAGACATTTTGTGTAGGCTTAGGGAAAATTGAAACAAACTACATTTCCTTCTGTTCTGCTTTGAATGTACAATGCTCCCAAGAGAACCTTGGAAAGAACTTTCTGGAATGATTGAGTCAAACCCAATATGAAGGACGACAGCCTTAGAGAGTAACTCAGAGAGATGACTAGAAAAATAAAGCTCTTGCTCCCCCCACAGCCTGTGCTGGGCATGTGGAGACAGAGAAGCTTCTGGGTGGCTTGAGGATGGAATAAAAAGACCTTGGGGAAACAAGTGTCTGATAAGACCTGGAAATTAGGCCCACATGACACAGAAAAGTTATCGTTGACAGCAAAGAGCCAGGGCCACAGCCCTAGCAATGAGTGTGAAGTCAAACCAATCCAACCTCCCCATGTCACAGACCCAAGAGGATCCAGAAGAAACTACATGAATCCAAAGTCTTCTCTCTCCATCACGCACTCAGAGACCATATTGCCAGGGAAGAGAGAGAAAACATCTAAGAGCCTGAGTGTTTAACCAAAAGGAGGTGAATGATTCCAAAGATATTATTTAAACCAACACTGATAGGGAGTTACATTGAAATTTATTTAACAATTGACCAAAACAATCAAAAGGGACTGAATATTGAATCAATGTGCTCTGCAGGAAAGCATGAATTCATAAAAGTCAGAGACAGTAGGAGACCACACTTCAGATTCATCCTGGCACGTTTATCCTACTGGTTTATTCATTATTCCTCATGGTACTAAAAATCAAACAAACAAGACATTTAAGGAATAAAGAAGGCATATATCCATAAGGGCATTTAAGACCAGACGAACAACAGCAAACAGGAGATGTCAACAAAATTTTGGAAGCTTGAAAGCAGATGGAACTTTGATATCTGATCTGGAAGACCAAATGAGGGGAAAACCAAGACTGTAAGTTGCGCAACTCATTAGAAGCACACCAGTTTCCACTGTGAAGCTCTGGAAAGTTAAGGGATTGAAGAGAACATGCAAGTTAGTGTTATAAGTGGGTCTAGAAACAGGAGTTGAACTACTTACCCAGACTCAGCCATCCTTCAGTGGATCAGAGCTTCCCTCTCCCAGCACAATGTCAGCTGGAGCTGAACCAGATGAGAATAGAGTTTGCAGGATCCCAAACTGGGCTAAGAAGCTCTTTGTCTTGTGGGATAGAAGACTCTGGTGTGTGGGAACAGACAAGAAGTGGGGAACAGATGGAAAGGGATAAAAGAAAGAACTGTAGGGAAGCTTTAAGAATTGGGAAGAATACAGAAAGTGGGAAGAATGGAGTGTTCATGTTGGACACCCTCCAAAGACCTACTTGACAAGGTTCTGTCCTCTCTTGTAGAAGAAAAAAAAAGAGAAAGTTAGATACAGCAGGCCCAATCTCCAGGTGTCTGAATTTTGTAGTGTTTCAAGATATCAAAATAATTCATTAAGCCTCCATGGGGATCCATAGATAAATTGTCTTGGGTACATGGGGATGGCCCATTAACCCTCAAGTTTGTAGCTATCACACAGACACTGACCCCGCCCCCCCCCCACTGAAAATTATCAGGGAAGGAATAGGATTGAAAAGCAAACAACACCAGCCATGAGTCAAGCTTTTTGACTATACCTTTCCCTGAGATAACTAACAGCTTCCCCTTCAGATCAGAAAGAAAAATCTCAGATCCAAAAATTGTACTATTAAAATTATTGAAACTCCCCTGGTGATTCAGTGGTTAAGACTCCACACTCCTAATGCAGGGACTGGATTTGACCCCTGGTCAGGGAACTAGATGCCATATGCCACAACTAAGATCCGGCATAATCAAATTTAAAAAAGAAAACAAAATATTATAGTTTTGTAGATAAAAGTAGCATGGGGATTAGAATTCCTAACGTTAGTTTTAATCTCTGCTCTAACACTCAACACTTAACGAGCACCTACTAGGTGTAAGACACTGTTCTAGACACTTGGAGTGCAGCGTTGAAAGGGTAAACAAGGTCCCTTCCCTCATCAAGCTTAGATTCGAGCAAAGAGAGAGAGAATATGTGAGGAAATGTATTGGGGAAAAAAATAAAATCGTGAGAATTGTTATCATGGAAATTGAATCCTATGTGAGAGGAATTTAGGAGGGAATGGGGAAAGTCCTCTTTGTGAAGATGAGAGTTGACCCGTCCCCTGACGCAGCCAAGTACACAAAATATCAGGGAAGAGAGTTCCAGGCAAAGGGAACAGCATGGCCAAGGCTTTGATGGAGAAAACTGACAACCAAGGCCAGCCAGCATTGCTGGAGCACAGTGGGTAGAAGAAAAGCAAATGGAGGAATGTCGGACAGGAAGGTACCTTAAAGAACTTGGATGTTATTCTAAATGCAGGGAAATCCACTAAAGAGGCTTACGTTGGTGATTAACATACTCTTTTTTAATAACAAATAATTGGATGAAGGAGGATTTGGCAAGAAAGGAAAATGAACAGAAAGGGTCAGTGAGATGTGTGGACTCCTAGGAGAGTGAGGTGCTGAAAGCAGAGACAAGGGAAGAAAGAGGAATAAGCAGCCATCTGGGTATGATGTGGCTGAAAATCTTGAATGGAGAGAGAAACATATGTATTGAATTTTGCAAGTCACTAGAAAATAGAATAAGAGCCCCTTGAGGGGAGGTAGGGGAGGCTACTCTTCATGCACTGAAAAGTGAGGAAGTGCAACCATTGGGGAGATGACCCTTTCAAAATCTTTTGCTACAACAAAGAGCAGAGAAATGCGGTGAAAGCCTTGGGAAGGAAGGAAACGTAATAGTAAATATTACACTGATGGGGAATTTCCAATAGAAGAAGCAGGCAATGGATGATGCTCGAGAAGACGGAGGACCACTCCGATAGCGTGTCGTGGAGGAAAGGCATAGACCCAGGGGTATTTCACACAAAGTAAATGTTGTTGTTTTTGTTCTTGTTGTTGCTCAGGCGCTAAGTTGTGTCTGCCTCTTTGCTACCCAGTAAACTGCAGCACGCCAGGCAAAGGTAAAGGTGAGGGGAACAAAAGAGAATATGGGCACAGAAATCTGTGAAATGTAGATCTGTCTCAAAATACAAAGGAGTTTCTCTGTTGATATCTCCTCAGGGAAAAATGTGCAGCAAGAACAGGTAGAAGACATGGCAAGTATGAAGAGAAGAAAGCAGGAAGTCATTTTAAAAAGTGGGCAAGGGAATCAGGCAGGTATAAACCTCATCTCACAGCACTGCCATGCAGGAAGTGTAGCTTTCTATAGTCTACTGTAGCGGAACTTATCTTTACCCTAGGACTCCACTCCACTTGGTGGCAAAAGCTTGATGATGGTCAATTCAGGATCTTTCTCTTTTCTTAAAGCTTACATTTGACTTTTTGTTGTTGTTGTCATGCTGTTGCTAAGTTGCTTCAGTCATGTCCGACTCTGTGCAACCCCATAGATGGCAGCCCACTAGCCTCCTCTGTCCCTGGGATTCTTCAGGCAAGAATACTGGAGTGGGTTGCCATTTCCTTCTCCAATGCATGAAAGTGAAAAGTGAGAGTAAAGTCGTTCAGTCGTGCCTGACTCTTAACAACCCCATGGACTGCAGCCTACCAGGCTCCTCCGTCCATAGGATTTTCCAGGCAAGAACACTGGAGTGGGTTGCCGTTGCCTTCTCCAGTTGTTGTCATACCATACATATTTCTTGATCTTAGTTCTCCAACCATGTATCAAACCCATGCCCACTGCAATGGAAGCACTGAGTCTTAACCACTGGACTACCAGGGATTCCTACATTTGACTTCAAATATAGGTTGGGGCTTAGCACCAGGACACACAAGGTGTGACTTAGCAGCTATGGAAATCTCTCTGGCATCCACCAAGATGTTTTTGTTCCTATGGGGTCTTGAATCCTGAGTTCACACACATCACTATAGTTGTCCTTGATCTCTATCTCCAAAGGTCTTTCAAGACCAGATTACCCTTAACTAACTTTGTCCTGCTATGAAACATGGGATTATTCCACTGCCCAAAGCAGGGATTCCAGAAGTGTTGATGCCAAGCATTAGGACATGAGAAGAAGGAAACGATTATCCAATGTGTGGATATCAAGAAACTGATAGATCAGGGGCGGAACTGGTTCTTTTATGTGGATCATACCGTTATCATAAATGATGACAGAACTAGAGACGTAGAGCAAGGTAAGGATCCAGGGGTATAAGTCGTCAGGGAAATAGAGGAGAAAACAGGAGGCCAGCCATCAGCAGTGAGGATTAGAATGATGATATCTGAGTTGAGTGCACTGAGGTTCGGAGGAGCTGGGTGTTTTCTTTGTTTTCCCTTGTTTATTTGTTCTGATGGAGGAAAGAAGAGAAATGGCTTGGAAGCAGCATTTGAGAATCAGGGGTACGCCCGCATCATTTTCTGGCCTTGACGTTTATGAGATGTGAGAGACCACGAGTCTTTATTTGAGAGAGGACTGAGAGACACCCTATGCTCCCAGAAGAACCTGGTTAAAGAAAAGGCAAGGTTGTGGAAGGAAGGTCCAGAGAACTATTTGAAGATAAAGACAACTCAGCAAATCACAGACCAGTGGAGAGAGGAAGCTGAGGACTGGGTCAGCGTAGGGGTTGTACAGAGAAGTGGGAGAGGAGCCACCACTGAATCACAGATGACAGGGAGGCTTAGATGTGTGGCCTTCCCAGATCACTTAAACTCCCTGAATGGCTTCTATGCAGCTTGGGATGTATATATGCTCTCCACTCCACACAGGGAGATGTGCAAGTTAAATGAAAGTGCTGGGAAATATTGATATGCCCAAGCCCATGAGGTGTGGCATAGGATCAGACTTAGGCACCCCAGTCACCTAAATCAAAACACCCTGAGACAAATATTACTCCAGAATCAAGCATCGTGTTGCATCTCAAACGTCCAAGGGCCATGGAATTTCAGGGGGAAGAGTAGGCAGGGAAAGCTTTGGTGTCTACTGGGTGAGAGTTGGTGTGTGATGTGGAAACTTTCCCAGGACTGGAAGATGGGGTAAAGTTAGTACAGAGGGAAAAGAGAACATTCCAGCTACATTGATCTTCAAGTATTTCCCTTCTTTGTTATCATCTCTTGAGGAATGAGAAACCCCTCCCTTTACACATGGTTACTCCCTCTGAATATATTGGAATAATGCTGTCTTTTATCACTCCCACCTTTTATGTAGATCTAATTTCCAAATCTAGTTTATTCAGAACTTCAAAGCTAAAAAGGCTCATCTCTGTACTCTCTTTGACATCCCAACATCTACCAGGAAGTTTCCCTTTCACAGATTATTTTTTTCAACCATATCCCCCTTTTCATGTATTGCTGTTATTGTTGTTTAGATGCTAAATTGTGTCCACCTCTTTTGTGACCCCATGGACTGTAGCCCACCAGACTCCTCTGTCCATAAGACTTCCCAGGCAAGAATACTGGAGTGGGTTGCCATTTCCTTCTCCAGGGGATCTTCCCAACCCAGAAATCAAACCTGTGTCTCCTGCTTGGCAGGCAGATTCTTTACCACTGAGCAACCTTGGAAGCCCCTTAAAGAGAATGTTAGATATACATTTAATTTTTTAACTATAATATATATACTATTATATATGATTCTATAGAACATAGAGTAAATATTTAAGAGAATGAATTAGATCCAAATATATTGATCTCGTCCAAGAGGGCTACCTTTGATGCATATTTTTATTGTTGTTGAAGTATCATTGGTTAACAATATTGTATTAGTTTCGGGAGTGTGGTAAAATGATTCAGTTATAGTTTTCAGATTCTTTTCTCATATAGGTTATTATAGGATGTTGAACATAGTTCCCAGTGCTACACAGTAAATCCTTATTTTTTTCTATTTTATATATAGTAGTGTGTATTCGTTCAGCCCAAACTCCTAATACATCCCTTATCCCCCGCCTCCCTTTCCCCTTTGGTGTCCGTAAGTATTTTCGATATCTGTGAGTCTGTTTCTGTTTTGTGAATAAATTCACTTGCCTTATTTTTCATATTCTATATGTAATTGATATCACATAGTATTTGTCTTTGTCTGACTTACATCATTTAGTTTGATGATCTCTAGTTCCATCCATGTCGCTGCAAATGGCAACATTTCATTCTTTTTTATGACACCAATATTCCATTGTATATATGTGCCACATCTTCTTTATCCATTCATCTGTCGATAGACATTTAATTTGCTTCTATGTCTTAGCTATTGCAAATAATGCTGCTATGAACACTGGGGTACGATTTAGAGCTCACTATGTGCCAACAGCTGGGGAAAACACTTTCCACATCTCATCTCATTTAATCTTCATAAACATGCCATGATGTAAACACTACTCTTTTTCCAGTTTTATTGAGAAATAATTATATCACTATAGAAGTTTAAGGTGTACAGCATGATGGTTTGATTCAGTTAACATCCGTCATCTCAGATAGATACAATTTTAATAAACCAAATAAAATATTCCCCTTGTGATAAGAACTCTTAGCAACCACCTGAATAATTTTCCTGTATCTATAGCATGTGAAAGTGGCTCAGTTGTGTCTGACTCTTTGTGACCTCATGGACTGTAGCCTGCCAGGCTCCTCTGTCCATGGAATTCTTCAGGCCAGACTACTGGAGTGAGTAGTCATTGCTTTCTCCAGGGGATCTTCCCAACCCAGGGATCAAACCCACGTCTCCTGCATTGCAGGAGGATTTTTTACTGTCTGAGTCATCAGGGAAGCCCAAGAACACTGTAGTGGGCAGCCTATCCCTTCTCCAGCGAATCTTCCCCCACAAAGAATGGAACCAGGGTCTCCCGCATTGCAGGCAGATTCCTTACCAGTTGAAACATACAGCCGTGTTAACTCTAGTTCTCATGTTGTACGTCACATCCCTAGTGCTTACTTATCTTAGAATGTAGAGTTCACACCTTTTGGCCACCTTCCTCCAGTTCTTCCTTTGCCTTATCCCCAAACTCTGATCACAGGCTTGATCTCTTTTTATACGTATTTGGTATTTGGGGGCTTCATGTCATTTTTGTTTTAGATTCTTCACGTGAGATCACGCGGTATTTGTCTTTCTCTGTCTGGTTTATTTCACCTAGTAAGCCTTCAAGTTTCATCCATGTCGTCCCCCATAGTGGGAGTTCCTCATTTTTCATGGCTGAATAATACTCCATTTGGGTAACTACTACTGCTCTCCATTTTCTTAGTTAAGAAATTGAAGTACAGAGAGGTTAAGTAACTTACCAGAGATCACACAGTTAGGAATGGTTCCATCTGGGGCTAGAGTCCAGAGTGATGCCTAGATGCCTAGCCTCTTAACTATGTTCTACTGTTTGAGAGTCAGTATGAGCTGTGAAAATACAAGCCTCAGTCTGACACCTATGAGTTAAAGTGAATATATGTATGTATGTGCTCTTGAATCCACAGACAACAAAGATCAGTTTTCTAGAACTTCAAGGATTTGAATCACAGGTCACAACCAGTGACCAGAATGATTGAAGGGTTCGTTGAGGACAGTTAATGGAGAAGCCAGTTGGAGCTTTCAGCTATATGCTACGTGGTGTCACCCTAATAGTCACCACCAGGAGAAAGAGCGTTGGCCTCTCTTAATTTTTCTAACATGTTCTAAAGCCAGTTGGAAGGTAACACCTAAAATAAAATTACAAACAAACTCCTAGGAAGAACACTGTTTCTCTGCATCTGAGATGATACTTTCAAAGGCATTTGTTCCGCCAGCATCAGGCTCATTCTTATTAGAAAAAAGGAAGGGCGATCTGATTATGATGGCCCTAAAACTTTTGGATCTCCTACCTGGCAAGCAATTTTGCTTTCTTAAGCATTTTGATAAATTAACTTTGCTCTCCTGCCAAAAGGCCTCGGCTGAGAACACCCAGTTATTAGTACAAATCTAAGGAGCTATCACCCTATCCTATTTTCAATTGAACTTGACCTTGAAGAAGTGTTAAGTATGACTTGTTTAGAAGGGAGGAAGAGAGAATTACTTCATTCTTCTGCCTCCGTCAGCTCTTCTTTATCAGAGGAATTTCACACCAAAAGGAACCTGCAACATAATGAATTACTAATGTGTGAATCCTCCGGAGGAGGTGGACTGCTGCTCTGCAAATGATGGGGCTGAAAATGTCCTACTGTAAATAGATTTTCATAAGACATCCCTGTCACTTTGCCTAGTGAAATAAAGTAATTTTCCCATCATGGAATCTTTAGGTGGGACATGGGAGGAAAGAGAGAAAATGCTTGGATCTTTTTATAAAGGAAGCTTGCTGTTGTGTTTCACCTGCAATTTGATCTTCAAATCATATGAAATCCATATGACCTACATTCCATAATAAAAAAAAATAAGAAACCAAGAAGACAGCAATTTATTGGCAACTGATAGTTCTAATTTTTTTTAAAAAATAAAGCTTGTATTTTCAGTTGGGATTTGTCTATTCTGTCAAAGTTCCCTGAATGGAAAGCTCGGTTTTTCTGACCATCTGAATCCTTTGCACTGTACACTGATCAGCCTCACTTCAAACTCACCTTTTTGCTTTGTCACCAAAGACAATATTTCAGAGTCATTAATTCTATTCTCACCTTTCTCAGCACATCCAGTCAGTCACCTGGTACCCTGATATTTTTTTTAAATATACACTTTCACCTACACTTTCACCCCCATCTCCAATACCACCATCTCCAATACCACCAACCCTTTTTTGGATGCTGCTCTAGGCAATGACTTTTATTTTTATTAATTTTTATTGGAATATAGTTGTTTTACAATGTGTTAATTTCTACTGTACAGCAGAGTGAATCAGTTATGCATATACATATATCCACTCTTTTTTAGATTTCCTTCCCATTAGGTCATCACGGAGCACTGAGTAGGGTGCCCTGTGCCACACAGTAGGTTCTCATTAGTTAAATACTTATACATAGTAGTGTATATATGTCAACAGCAATCTTCCGGTTCATCCCATCCCACCATCCCCCGTTGGTAACCGTAAGTTTGTTTTCTACATCTGTGATTCTATTTCTTCTTCACAAATAAGTTCATCTGTAGCATTTTTCTAGATTCCACATATATGTGATATTATGCAATATTTATCTTTGTCTGTCTGGCTTACTTCACTTAGTATAATCATCTCTAGGTCCATCCATTTTGCTGCAAATGGCATTATCTCATTCCTTTTATGGCTGAATAGTATTCCACTGTGTATATGTACCATATCTTCTTTATCCATTCCTCTGTTGATGGACATTTAGGTGGCTTCCATGTCCTGGCTTTTGTAAATAGTCCTTCAATGAACATTGGGGTGCATGCATCCTTTTGAATTTTGGTTTTCTTTGGATGTTTAGGCAATGACCTTTATACAAGAGTAATCTGACCATCTAAGCCTTTAGTGGTTCCCCATTACCATCAAGATAAATTGCCAATACCTCAAAACAATTCATGCAAGCCTTACTTGCAAAAGATTTTCAAGAGATTTTGATCCCTAAAATAACCCCAAACTCCCAAATCTGCACCAGGAGGAAGCAGGCTGAGAACCTTCTGTAGCCTTCAGGAAGGGTACACTCTCCAGGGCCCAGGTCAGATTGAATCACAGACAATAAAAAGCAAAAAAAGAATTCCCTTGGCCAAAGCCAGAGGTCACTGAAGCCAAAGGACAAGAGATTTCTTCCAGTGGAAAAACCAGAAGCTACTAAATGGAGCCAATAAATGCATTTACACCGCTGCCAGGGTAGGGAAGCTTCAAGATGCCTGCTGGGTTAAATTTGATAAATGTTATGGCTTCCCTGGTGGCTCAGATGGTAAAGAGTCCAGCTGCAATGCAAGAGGCCTGGGTCAAATCCCTGGGTCAGGAAGATCCCCTGGAAAAGGAAATGGCAACCCACTCCAGAATTCTTGCCTGGAAAATCCCTCGGACAGAGGAGCCTGGTGGGCTACAGTCCACGGGGTCACAAAGAGCTGGACAGAACTGAAGGCCTTTCACTCACTTCACTCACGGCTCTGTGATGCCGTCCTTCACACTCCATGCTTTTGTGAATGAGAGCTTTTGTGCTGGTTATTCACTTCCTAGCCCTGCCGTGGTCTACGATGTGCGGTTGGGAGTGACGGGTTGTCACTGGATCACAGATGCGTCACACAAACCCGACATAGAGAATCCCCATCACCCAGAGCTTCTGGGCTCTTCAGGTACATTAACCAGATGGGACTTCAGAAATTCTCTTCCTTGGTAAAGGTGGTACCAGATAGAGAAATGTGTTCTACCTATGAAAAGAAGCTGGTATTTGGGTAGCAGAAAAGTGAACTGTGCCAGAGACTATTTTCCTCCATCCTCTCCTTTTCTCTCATAATAATCAGACTGCATGTTTTAGCCATGGGGGAACATATTCCTATGCCCCCAAAATAATAAAGACCACTTTTCTTAATCTTTGTTGTACTTAGAGGTAGCTGTGTAACTAAGTTCTACCTAAAAAATTATGAACAAAATGATCTGTAAGACTTTCAAGTTGTATCCTCAGAGGGGACATGCCCTCTTCTCCTCTCCTCCTTCCTTCTTTCTGTATGTGAAAGTGATGAGAGGATCTGGAAGAATCGTGTAGGCCATTGAGATGATACTACCCACTGAGAATGGCAGAGCAGCAAGGTAGAAGGAGCCTGGGTCCCTGCTGAACATGAATCCCATGACTGCACCAGACCACCTACCAGAAAAATAAGCTTCTGACTTGTTTTAAGAACTATTATTTGTTGTTTCTATTTATTTAGATGTTAACTAAAATGTTATGAGACAATTAATGACTGTATCTATGACACCATGGATAATACTATTTATCCTCCCACTGTCTCTTAACAAGTTCTTACAAAGACTTGCACTAGTATTTCAGAGTTGATATCTTCACTGATGCCAACAAATAAAACAAAACAACCACCCCCATGTGTGTCACGTTTTCAACAAATCCATTCATCTTCCTCTTGGGCATATAGGAAGACTCTTTTTACCCACACGTGTTACAGATGGGTTGGATCATATGACTCAGTTCCGACCAATAAAAAGTAGGGGGAAGTGATGCACAGCACTTCCTGGCATGATTCACAAAATCTTCCTGCTAAACTACCCACTCTCATCTCCTCCTCTTGCGGTAACCTTAGAGACCTCATGTTGAAGATGGAGATGTCACCAGACGGCTGTGAAGGACCCTGATCCTAAAGGACCGCATGGAGCAGAATCCATCTGCCCACTGGTGTTGAAATGCAATAAGAACAGGCAATACATTTTTAATTGTTCTAAACTACTGAGATTAGGGGGTCTTGACTTTTGGCTTGTTTGGGGGCTTTTGTGAGTATATGTGCCATTACTGCAGCATATCAGTCATAACATAATACAGTCATTCAGTTCAGTTCACTTCAGTCGCTCAGTCGTGTCCGACTCTTTGCGACCCCATGAATCGCAGCACGCCAGGCCTCCCTGTCCATCACAAACTCCCGGAAATCACTCAGACTCACGTCCATCGAGTCAGTGATGTCATCCAGCCATCTCATCCTCTGGTGTCCCCTTCTCCTCCTGCCCTCAATCCCTCCCAGCATCAGAGTCTTTTCCAATGAGTCAGCTCTTCACATGAGGTGGCCAAAGTACTGGAGTTTCAGCTTCAGCATCATTCCCTCCAAAGAAATCCCAGGGCTGATCTCCTTCAGAATGGACTGGTTGGATCTCCTTGCAGTCCAAGGGACTCTCAAGAGTCTTCTCCAACACCACAGCTCAAAAGCATCAATTCTTCGGCACTCAGCCTTCTTTACAGTCCAACTCTCACGTCCATACATGACCACAGGAAAAACCATAGCCTTGACTAGACGGACCTTTGTTGGCAAAGTCATGTCTCTGCTTTTGAATATGCTATCTAGGTTGGTCATAACTTTCCTTCCAAGGAGTAAGCATCTTTTAATTTCATGGCTGCAATCACCATCTGCAGTGATTTTGGAGCCCCCCCAAAAAAAGTCTGACACTGTTTCCACTGTTTCCCCATCTATTTCCTGCAAGTTAATACAGTCATTAACTTGCAGCATATCATGGCCTTTGTTTTCATAAAATATATCAGGAGAAATGTGTTAAAAGGCTTTAAAATTTGACTGTCACTACATGAGAACTGATTTATGTCTGTCTGTTAATCCCTTTCATTTGAGGGATTAATAAACACACATGCACACACACACTCTTTCATGCATCTACTGTTTAAAAATGTTTCTTTGACTTTCTCTGTTTTTTGTTTCTTTCTTAAATGGCCATAATACAGGGTTGAGATGTTTGCTGTGGTGTTGTGTTTCTTTTTTTTTTTTTAATTGGAGGCTAATTACTTTACAATATTGTGGTGGTTTTTGCCATACATTGACATGGCAATGGGTGTACATGTGTCCCCCACCCTGAAACCCTCTCCCACATCCCTCCCTATGCCATCCCTCAGGGTGGTCCTAGTGCACTGGCTTTGAGTGCCCTGTTTCATGCATCAAACTTAGACTGGTGATCTATTTCACATATGGTAATATACATGTTGGAAAAGGAAATGGCAACCCACTCCAGTGTTCTTGCCTGGAGAATCCCAGGGACGTGGGCTGCCGTCTACGGGGTTGCATAGAGTCGGACACGACTGAAGCGACGTAGCAGCAATATACATGTTTCAATGCTATTCTCTCAAATCATCCCACCCTCGCCTTCACCCACAGAGTCCAAAAGTCTGTTCTTTATATCTGTGTCTCTTTTGGTGTCTCACGTATAGAGTCATCACTACCATCTTTCTACATTCCATATATATGTGTTAATGTACTATATTGGCGTTTTTCTTTCTGACTTTCTTCACTTTATACGATAGGCTCCAGTTTCATCCACCTCATTAGAACTGATTCAAATGCATCCTTTTTAATAGCTGAGTAATACTCCATTGTGTATATGTACTACAGCTTTCTCATCCATTCATCTGTTGATGGACATCTAGGTTGCTTCCATGCCCTGGCTATTATAAACAGTGCTGCGATGAACACTGGGGTACATGTGTCTCTTTGAATTCTGGTTTCCTCAGTGTGTATGCCCAGTAGTGGGATCACTGGGTCATATGGAAGTTTTGTTTCCAGTTTTTTAAGGAATCTCCACACTGTTCTCCATAGTGGCTGTACTAATTTGCATTCCCACCAACAGCGAAAGGAGGTTCCCTTTTCTCCACACCCTCTCCAGCATTTGTTGTTTGTAGACTTTTTGACAGCAACCATTCTGACTGGCTTCAGATGGTATCTCATTGTGGTTTTGATTTGCTTTTCTCTGATAATGAGTGATGTTGAGCATCTTTTCATGTGTTTGTTAGCCATCTGTATGTCTTCTTTGGAGAAATGTCTGTTTAGTTCTTTGGCCCATTTTTTGATTGGGTCATTTATTTTTCTGGTTGACCTGCATGAGCTGTTTGAGATTAATTTTGAGATTAATTCTTTGTCAGTTGCTTCGTTTGCTATTATTTTCTCCCATTCTGAAGGCTGTCTTTTCACCTTGCTTATAGTTTCCTTCCTTGTGCGAAAGCTTTTAAGTTTAATTAGGTCCCATTTGCTTATTTTTGCTTTTATTTCCATTACTCTGGGAGGTGGGACATAGAGGATCCTGCTGTGATTTATGTCAGAGTGTTTTGCCTACGTTTTCCTCTAGGAGTTTTATAGTTTCTGGTCTTATGTTTAGATCTTTAATTCATTTTGAGTTTCTTGGATAGTATGTCTTTCTACATTTCTGGGATTTCTTGGTTAGTATGTCTCTCTACATTTCTGGGATTTCTTGGTTAGTATGTCTCTCTACATTTCTGGGATTTCTTGGTTAGTATGTCTCTCTACATTTCTGGGATTTCTTGGGTAGTATGTCTCTCTACATTTCCGGGATTTCTTGGGTAGTATGTCTCTCTACATTTCTGGGGCCCCTGTGGCAATATGCAATGATTGTTCTACTTATAGTTAGTGGGAAAACCAGCTTTTCTAACTAAACAGTTCTGTCTTCTAAGATGAAGGCACAAAGTTTATAACAGAATATTTGTTGGTTTTTCCCATTTTTCAAGGGTGACCTTGGGGGACTTGCTTTTGTTTAGACAAGGAAATTAGTGCTATAACTCCCAGGGATATTTTCAGTTGCTCAGATAACTCCCGGTACTATTAAATGTTAAGAAATATTGCTAACCAGTGAGCATTTTTACCTAAATCTTGTTGTTTCAGAAAAGTCCACACAAATCACCATAATAGGCAGAGAGAGAGTTACCAAATTGTACAATTCGACTGGTCCTTTTAATGTAAGCTTTTCTTATTTTAGTTCTGTCAAAGCCTCATTTATTACCCACTGTGCTGCTGAATCTTTAGATTTAAAATAAACAATTCCAACAAAACCAAAATAATTCAGAACGTCAGTGTGGTATATTTTCTTTATTGAAAAAACGCACTTGAATAACACAGCTGTGGCTTGAAAAGAAAAGAGAGAGAAATTATTTTAAATGTGTGGATACAGAGCAACTGACAGAGAGGAGAAGAAATAATCCATCTTTCCCCAGTGCAGTAGCCAAATGCGCCCTTCAGCTGAACACACAACTGGGCGGGAAAGAACAAATAGGAAATTAAAAACATCTTCTGAATATTCTCATAGAGAGCACTTACAAATGTGTTATACAAGTCGACTTGACAAAGTATGCTTCTAGAAGTTTCCCAAATAAGAGTCTGAATTCTAACCATCTACAGGAAGCAGTACTCGGTAGTTTCAAAGACATGTTTACAACAATAAGTTATCAAGAAGCTCAATTGCTATCACAACAATAAAAAGCTTTAAGCTACTCCTTGCCTCCCCATTGCTAAGGATGCCCTTTCTCTCTTGGGTCATTGTTTTTTAATCATGCATGAAGATTGCAAAGCGAATACTTAACAATCTATGTTGCATACTGATGACTAAACTTCAACAAGAAGACTTCAGCTGGCCTTGGTCATCTATTTTTTCAAAGCTGAAAAAATAACTACACAAAACAGACTAATTTTTTTCAGAATTTCAAAATATGTATTAGAATCTGTTATTTTTTTTTCTGAAGCTCAGTGAACAGATGAAGGGATTCTTGGCCCCAGAAGATAGCTTCATATTCCTTGTCACAGTTCCCATTATTATCATGACTCATTCTATCCATGTCATGAGTACTAGTACATTCGTACCTGCTCTTTCAGAGAATAACATCTTTGAGGTGAAATCTATTGTTTTTAGCATCCATTCAGTAGCTCTTCATACCTATTCACAGAGGGCACAGCTATAGAGACAATCTACAATCTCTGAGCCATACTCTCTGAGGCCAGACTCTCCTTTATCTGTTTACTCACAGGTGTCTCAGCAGTGGACACTGGGTTGGAGATGAAGAGTTGTATGATGTTTTTACAAAGCATCAAGTTTAAGGCTTGCCATCCGTGACTTCAGATCCTTAAGATGAAAACCCAGTGAGAAAGACAGCACTCCAAGGGTAGAGTTCTAACCCAGTTGAACTTATAACCAGAACAGCCTAGTGTGTTGGTCCTACTAAGACATGTGTAAAATTTCCAAGTTAAGAAATTACTACTAGGCTTTCTGTAAATAGAGCCAATTGCCATGAGTAAGAGATATGCAATTTTTCCATTTCAAAGAACTCCATAAATAATGCAATTATCACTAATCACAAGTCTTTATAAAATTTTTGGTTAAGAGATTTGTCTATTGTATGCAGGTATACATATATGTATATAAAGACATATATAATGCATATACATGATCACATGCATTGATGAATGAGTAGAAGAAAGAAAAAAGAAAGAAACAGAGGAAGGAAGGAGGAAAGGGAGGGAGGGTTATTTCCTCAGATCCTCTCACAGATACACAGATATATTGTGTAGCTATAATGCTATTTGTCATCTTACAATTTTTATAGCACACTGCAAGTCAAAAGCCCCAGAGATAACCCTGGCAGAGTAGGATTATGCTCCAGTGGATTCAGGTTAAAGTTTTATCTCTGGATGAGAACACTATTATCTTTCATTCCAACGCTTTCCCATATCATATTTGCTAGACAGAGGTAGCTGCCTTTGGAATCAAGGCATCTATTTCAAGCCCATCTTTTCCAAATATGCACCTGCTCCAGCTCTTCCTCCCTCACCATTGCACAAATACATTAAGTCTTTGATTCATTCTACACTTAATTTACTTGTTCATCTGCCTCTAGATCCTTGATCTCTCTTTATATGCTCTGAAAGTCCGAATCATGTCTCTTTAGCTTGATTTTCTAGCCTCTGCACCTTACAATCACATCCCCAAAGATGCATATTAAACACACTTTAGTGATAGAGCTGTTCTAAGGCTATGTGAGTGCCATGTCAATGATTGCCACATCACCATAAACTACTTTCTGTGATGCTTGGTTAAGGAAGTGCAGAGTAAGATGTGAAGGAAGAAGTCTGATTATCTAACAGCTCAGCTAAGGGATTATTTTCTAGAAATTATTTTTTATAATTTCCAATAATTATATTAAATAATTATTCTGGGTCTGCTTCTCACGGTTCCTTTTTTTGGCCCTGCCTGACTCTAAAGCCTTCAGTTTATCCTCTACATAGATTAAGCCCAAAGAAGGTAGTTCTGGTTGCTCTCTGATCTTGCTGGGAAGTCTCAAGCACTTTGAAATTCTCTGGTTTTATCTAAAAAAGTGTCTCTTTCAACATGCTTTCTCAGTTGTGCATTGGTTACACGTCACACTATTTACACTGAGATGACTTTGCAGGGAATACCATCCATCATCTTTGGTTTTATACATCTTTGAGCAATACTGCTCCCATTGCTCCAATGAGATTGTGTTACTATTTAAATTTACAAATATCAAATTAAAAACTTTTAAGAATTCTCTTCAGTATTATTTTGCAGTCTCTTTAGGATGAATGGAAATCTTTCTATATTTTTCTCTCACTCTGACATTTATAACATAAAAGACAAACCTAATTACAGAGGAACTCATTTTCCTCCAACAATTCAACCTGCCACTCAAAGTATTTGTAATCTACCCATGGCTTGTCTGAAAAATAACTGGAATTTATTTCCTTTTTCATTTGGAAAGATTATATAGCCTACCTTCTTGTTTAGGATGTAATTACAGCCAACTTTTAAATTTCTTTTACCAGATTGCCACAGATTCCTCTGAAAGTTACCCTTAGTATATGTCAGACACTTCTACCTTCCTTAGCTATGTTTTCATTTAAGGTCTCTCTTTTCCTTAATGATATTCTTTTTGTAGAATAACAGCCCATGCTTGGCATACTTTACAAAACACCCGTCTAACTTGCAGTAGACAGAGCAGCTGGAAAAGCTCCAATTCAGGAAGCCTTCTCTAGCTCTGTCATTAGCTCTCGGTACTTTCTCAGAAGAGGCTTTGGGGTTCCCTGAGTTTCAAAACCTCCAGGAATGAAACATGGTTAAGCTGCTTGACTTCCTAGGACAAATGAACACTTTAAATGCTCATTGATTTGACAGTTTGGTGTGAGCAAGAGCCCCCTGTTTCATGGAATAGACAATTTTCATTCTAGACTATCACAACCTAATTAAACCAACCAAAAAAAAAAAAAAAAAAACAAGGTTTGCACTCTCTTATCACATTGACTTACACATAATTCGAACCAGGTAACCAAATCGGCGGGGGAAAACATCATTCTTTCTTCTCAGTGTCACAGACCCCAAAATCAGTAAATGCTGGGTTGATACTTAGTATGTGGTTGACTCCTGGGGTTTTCTCTGACTCATTGCTCTTAAGCTAGCTGACTCCCCTCTTATCAGTGAACCTGGAGGCAGCCTAATGCACTTCTGTTTCAGAGACAAGGGTCTCAGGTTTGCACATCCACATACGTCACCTCTTACAGGGGACCCTGTGGTCATTTGTTGCTGCCTTTCTCCTCTAGCTTCATCCCTTATATTTGTCGATTCTTATTGTTATTAATATCAACAAAATTTTAAGACTGTACTTGCGTATATATTATTTGATCCCCAGAACAACATTTGAGGGTCTATTATTATCATTTCCAAATAAGCAAACCAAGGCTCAAAGAAGTGAAATGATTTTCTCAAGGCCTATTGTCAAAAGCTGATTCCTTGATTCCAGTTGTCTAACCCCAGGACCAAAGCTCTTGTTTGTTACATCATGGTGCCTGTGCATTTTAAATAAGCTTTAAATTTATACCTTCCTTAGTTATGAGAGGGAATATCATACATAATAATACCATGGTGCTTCTCTCAGCATCTCTCCTCTTTTAATCTCTCCAAAGACAAGTATTTTAAACACTTGCAGTGAATGATTGTTTATTATATACTTTTATGGCCCAGATATATAAAGGACTAAAACCTACTGAATTACCCTTGGTAATTATAGCATGTGGGAAGAAAACCTATCACGCCTCCTTACCTTGACCTACTTTAATGAAGTGATAATGTTTATTATTAGCAGCCCACCTCCAAATGTTCCCTATCTCCATGCCAGTGTGTCTCAGCCAGAATAAATGCCCGGTTAATCAGAAGTGTTTTAGTTTGCCTCAGTAGAACTCTAATGCTGGTACTTAATTCTGTGTAGATATCATTCAACTGTTCTGCTTCCCATGATACACTTGAAAATAAGCGCATCATTCTAAAAATGTTCTGCATAATTTTACACTCAGCAGAGAATTTACCAAACATGTACTCTAGAAGACAACAATTTGACCTTGACAAAGGAAAGTGAGATGGATGACAAAGAGCTGCTCTTCCAACTCGCCAAACAGTGCTTTTTCCAGCCACATCATGGACATCTTGGCTAAGGACCACAGAGTGGTTCCACGGAGCCTCTCCTATCACCAGCAGGGTGTGGACCAGAGCATCCAAAACAAGTTAGGGATTAGGTGTGGGTGGGTATTACAGTGAGCACTGGTGAACTTTTTCCTGGTAAAGGAGTAAAAGGAGATGATAGTCATGTGTTGCGTTGCTGTGCTTAGTCGCTCAGTCATGTCTGACTCTTCGCGACTCCATAACTGCAGCCCGCCAGGGTCCTCTGCTCATGGGGATTCTCCAGGCAAGAATACTGGAGTGGGTTGCCGTGCCCTCCTCCAGGGGATCTTCCCAACCCAGGGATCGAACCCAGATCTCCAGCATTGCAGGTGGATTCTTTACTGACTGAGCCACAGTTGTCCCAAGAAAAGGAAACATTTAGACCTCTCCTTTCCTACCTTAAAATATGAAAAATCATGATCTATAATAGATATCAAGGAAAGCACCAGAGCTTGCCTCTAGAATAGTTTTGTAAAGAGCATTATGACTTTCTGAACGAAGTCAGTCTCCTCCCCTCAACCTCTGTTTTTTTGTATTTTGCTTGTTTGTTTGGCTTTTTCTGCCTCCACAGTTCACATCAACCAGAACAAGCCAAGAGTCAGGGGCAGTCAAAATAAAATGCACTGAACATAAATACCTTGGTTCTAATTCTAGCCCTGTAACAAGCTTGTGACCTTAGGAAAGATATGTAACTTTTCTCTGCCTTAACAGCTGAATAGGAATAATACTCATCCTACTCTTATCACCAAGCAGTGCTAAAACTCTGGAAAGTACAAAGCACGATGGAAATAGAAGATATTGCTATTAAGCTTAGTCTAATGACTCTTACCAAGTGCGCTTTGCCATCCTTTTGTTTCCCTTGTCACTGTAAGAAAATAAGAGGATATCAAAGCCACTAGAGGCTGTCATGTCATCAGATATCACTAACACCTCTTCTCCAGATGTACAGCACAGTGGATGAGAGTGCAGATTCCAGGATTTACACATCTAGGGGTAAATCTTATCCTTGTCTCTTACCTGCTCTGTGACCCTTGTCAAGTTATTTCACATTTCTGAGTTTCAGTTTCTTCACCTAAAAACAGGGCAATATATTCATCAGGAAATCCCATCTCAAGGGATTATTATAAGGATTAAATAAGCTAATGCATATAAAAATATTTTACAGAAAAATGCTTTCAAAACTAGGCACACAGTGAGTGCCTAGTAAACGTTGCAAATATTCTCTCTTGACGTTTCTTCCATTTGATATAAATAGGATCTGCTGGAAATAAAGAGTTCCAGATTCAATTAAATTTGGAAGATGTTGATGTAAATGAGTTGTTACATGCAGATTTCTCAGAATCACTAAACGTTAATGTACAGGGCAACTCTTCAAAAAGGAGAGAGAGTATCTAACATTTGCCCAGAGTTATTGAAGATTAGAATCCTTGACTTTTACAGAAGCTTTTCAGGAGAGGGTTTTTGTAGATCATATTTTCGGAAATCTTGTTCTCACAAATCAGACATTCTTAAAATTGTAGTGAAATTCCAGAATGTTGTTGGCTTCAAAATAATGGGGGAAGAGGGAGAGGGAGGTAGTGGATGAGGATAAACAAGGGACAAGATAAGTTATGTGTTGTTCATTGTTGAAAGTGGGTTATGGATATATTGGAATTCATTATATTATTCTTTCTCTTTCGTACATACTTGAAAAATTTCATAAAAGTTTTTGAAAAGATATTAAGCAAATATACACATGAAGTCCAAGAGGAAGGACTAATCTTTAGAGGGTCAAAGACCCACGCAAGCAAAGGTAAATTATCCGCTTCTCTCACTAACTTGGAGATAAAGCTCTTCATAGACCTGAAAAATCAGAAGAGGTAACTTGTAGAGACAGTAGTCAAAGAGAACCCAAGTAGCTTAATTTTTTCTCTCAAACACCTATGCAACTACAGCCAAAGCCAACCAATGTTTAGGCAGAAAGTAAGAGAGAATCAGCTTCTGAATCACCAAGAAACGGATGTGCCAAACATTCAATTGACCTGATGCAATAAGTAGACGTGACTTGAAGGGTCATGGATAGCTTTCATTTTAACTAGGTTTAACAAGGTTTCCAACTGCCAGGGACTCTGCAGGGACTCACAGGTGACCTAGAACCAATTTCATTTGCCAAAGGGCCCAATTTATTATATAAAGAGAATTCGCTCTACTGATAACAATAAAATCACCAAGCAACTATCACTTGACTTTTTAGACAAATTCTCCCTCATTGCTCTCTTGTTCTAAATGTCACTATTTTAAACATACCTCATTATTTTTAATTATGCCCAATTAAAGGTACTTGCATATCTGCATCATGTATTTAATGATTTAAACTCTCTTTAGGGCATTAACAAAATTCTAATATTGTACATTTAACCTTTAGAAAGTTCTCAGATGGTTAACCTACCTGTCGCCAAGATTTGTGTTCATGAATTAGTCATCTCCCAGCTAGACCATTTCATAGTCTCCTAGCAGGCCCTTTTTATTCATATCTTATGTGTCTACAGTCCACTCAAAATTTATAAAATGCTTAAGTTTCTTTCTGTTGTCTAAATTTCCTATTTCCACTCTCCCTCCTCAACTAAGAGTCACCTTTGTAATTAAGGTAGACACTTCTTATTTCGTTCCTACTATATATTTCAAATAAATTTAAAATTATTCTCAGTTCAGTTCAGTCAGTTCAGTCGCTCAGTCATGTCTGACTCTTTGCGACCCCATGAATCGCAGCACGCCAGGCCTCACTGTCCATCACCAACTCCGGGAGTTCACCCAGACTCACGGCCATCGAGTCCGTGATGCCATCCAGCCATCTCATCCTCTGTCATCCCCTTCTCCACCTGCCCCCAATCCCTCCCAGCATCAGAGTCTTTTCCAATGAGTCAACTCTTTGCATGAGGTGGCCAAAGTACTGGAGTTTCAGCTTTAGCATCATTCCTTCCAAAGAAATCCCAGGGCTGATCTCCTTCAGAATGGACTGGTTGGATCTCCTTGCAGTCCAAGGGACTCTCAAGAGTCTTCTCCAACACCACAGTTCAAAGTATCAATTCTTCGGCACTCAGCTTCCTTCACAGTCCAACTCTCACATCCATACATGACAACAGGAAAAACCATAGCCTTGACTAGACGGACCTTTGTTGGTAAAGTAATGTCTCTGCTTTTGAATATGCTATCTAGGTTGGTCAGAACTTTCCTTCCAAGGAGTAATCGTCTTTTAATCTCATGGCTGCAGTCACCATCTGCAGTGATTTTGGAGCCCAAAAAAAATAAAGTCTGACACTGTTTCCACTGTTTCCCCATCTATTTCCCATGAAGTGATGGGACCAGATGCCATGATCTTCGTTTTCTGAATGTTGAGTTTTAAGCCAACTTTTTCACTCTCCTCTTTCACCTTCGTCAAGAGGCTTTTTAGTTCCTCTTCACTTTCTGCCATAAGGGTGGTGTCATCTGCATATCTGAGGTTATTGATATTTCTCCCAGCAATCTTGATTCCAGCTTGTGTTTCTTCCAGTCCAGCATTTCTCATGATGTATTCTGCATATAAGTTAAATAAACAGGGTGACAATATACAGCCTTGACGTACTCCTTTTCCTATTCGGAACCAGTCTGTTGTTCCATGTCCAATTCTAACTGTTGCTTCCTGACTTCTATTAAGTTGTAAATATAATGGTCTCTGTTCTCCACTTCACAAAAAAAAAAAAAAAAAAAGATTCAGGTTTCCCTGGTTTGACTTCTTATTTTCTAAAGGTAAGGGACATTCCCAAGATCCTTAATGAAGTTGGGGGAGGGGGCGGTGTGGGAAGGGGGGCGGAGGGAGAGAAGGAAGTAATTCAGGTGTGAGAATCCGGCAGTTTCTGCCCACATGGGACCCACATCTGAGAACCTGCATCTGTAATGACCTCCACATTGACTGTCATGACCAGGAACATCTGAGTTCAGGATGCCCACACTATCCTCACTGAAACCGCACTTGACCTGGAAAAATCCCAGAGAGTGCTCAGAGGCATCAAGACCAAACCTAACTCCCTAACCTGGTATCTCTTCCCATCAGCAGAAGATGCTACCCAATGCTTTTGTCAATTATAAAAATATATTTTCACCAACCACACTCTCGTCTGCCCAGTACCTCTCCTGTAAGAGAAAAAGTCAAATTACTGTGGAATGAAGCTGCCCCAGAAGAAGACACAGACTGACCTCCTCGAATCAGCTCCAGGTCCAGACAAGCTTTCAAAAACCCAATTCAGTAGACCATCAGTTCCTTATTCACTAGATTAAGAGGGGCCTGGCATGCTGCAGTCCATGGGGTTGTGAAGAGTTGGACATGACTGGAAACCAAGGTGTGCAGAGGAGGATTTTGAAAACATGGGTCTCCAGCGTGCTGCAGTCGGTAACTCTGCCATTGTATTAGAATAGGACTATTCAGCTAAGGTAGGTGACTTCAGAACAGGACTATTCAGCTAAGGTAGGTGACTACAATACTCCTAGGGTACATTATTATTTTGATATTCCCTGCAAATTACTTTTCTCCTGGTAGGGTAAATAGGATGTGGGCGGGAGGTCAGGGGACCAACATTTGTAACCTAACATCTCTATAGATGCCAGACACCATGTGAACACTTTAGGTGCCTTCTTCACAACCAGTAACCTTGCTCTTCCGACTGTAGAGAAGAAAAACTGAGTTTCCAGGAGAAGCAGACCACCCGTTAGTGGAGAGATTCCAAAACTAAATTCAGACCCTAATCATACCACACTCACACATACACAAATACCAGAAGCCCAGGGATATGGATGGACGTTGTCACTGAGGACAGCTTTGAACTTCTTTTTCCTTTTCCCACATGTAATTGGTCCTGCGGGTTCAAGCTTTCCAAATGCATCTCATCCTGCTCCCTTCCTGGACATTCTAATGGTCACTATTCTAGTTCAGGACTCCCTTCTTCTCTGTCCCACCTGCCTAATCTCCTAACCACCATCCGTGTCTTCAACTCCTAAGATGCTACTGTCTAGAATGAAATGCAAACTCCTAAGACTAACCTATAAGGCTCCCCAGGATCTAGCCTCTTTCTACCTGTACAGCCTAACTTACTCTACACACTGTTTGATCAATATAAACCATTTTCTATCCTCTAGTCATGCCCGCCAGGGACCGCCCCCTCCTATACCAGAAAATCTAATCCGGTCTTTAAGATTCTGTTTAAACTGCTTCGTCCTTGAAGCCAAACCATCCATCTAGCCATCCACCCGCTGACCTTCCCTTCCTGTTAGAAAATCAGCTCCTAGAGGTTTACGTTCGTATCTGATTCAACATCACTATCCAGTTACTTGTTGGACCAAAGTCATACAACTAAGCAGGGAGAGAACACACTTCCAACAACTCCCTCAGCAAGGTTCTTTCCAATCAGATTGTTGCGTGGAGTTTTGCTGGAATCACGCAGGGGTTTGTCCTATTCAGAACAGTCAAAGCCAACAAAAGTGTCTCCTTCAAATGCGTGGGAGGAACCTCAGATGCCATTTCTGAATTATCTGTGACAGATGAGCTTGTGGACTTGTGAAGTCTAAGCATTTCATTTCAGGGATCTGATCAACAGACATATGGAATGAGAAACTATCAACTAAATAACATTTTCTCCCAGAAATTAAAAAAAAAGATAATGTTGATGCATAAATAAGTCTTCATTAGCTCTCTAATGGCAAATCTGCCCACAGAAGATACTCCTTCATTTAACTAAATTGCTTTTCTTGCCAGCCTCCACATCCTTCACATTTGGCATGACAATTTCAAAAATCTACCGTATTCTGTATTGGGATGTACTGTGCTCAGACACTCAGTCGTGTCCTACTCTTTGCAATCCCATGATGGACTGTAGCCCACTAGGCACTTCTGTCCATGGGATTCTCCCAGTGAGAATACTGGAGGGGGGTACCATTTCCTCCTCCAGGAGATCTTCTCAACCCAGGGATCAAACCCACATCTCTTACATCTCCTGCATTGGCAAGCAGATTCTTTACTAGTAGTACCACTGAGGAACCCACGTATTGGGTTCTCACTTAAATAAATATACTACATTCCAAACAACCACTCTGGACATTATTTTGAATTTCTGGGGAACTAAACTGAGTGTTCATTTCCAGACAGTCTGGTTCATTTCCAGAATAGAAAACAAGAAGTTAGTGAGCAAGTATCTGAATTATCCTGGGAGAGAAGGCAGGAAGAGGTAGGTGTTTTAGGTGGGAGAAAAACAGTCTCTATCTCATTTCAATAACCTAGGTCAGAATTTCTTAAATCAGGAAGAGCATTTCCTTTTCCTTTACTACCAATTACCCACATCCAATGAATCACCAACTCATCGATTTTTATTTCCAAAACACATCATCCATCTTTTCCTCTGAAGCCTGGGTACCCCTGTTGAGACCCACATCACCTAGATTGACACTGCCCTTATTCCTTCTTAAAACTACCCTTCCATGCTTCTTAAACCAAGGAGTGTATAAGAACCACCCAAGATGTTTATTTAAATGTAGATATAAATAAACACCACTGGATTTAAATATCATGCAGATTTAAATAGGTACAACTCCACAGAGAGTCTGATGTAGGAGGTGTGGAAGCCTGATGATTTCCATTTTAAATGAGCATCTCAGACAATTCTGATAGAGGTGCTCCAGTTGCCATATTTGGATGAGAATGAGGACTATACTCACTTCAAATGTATGATCCCAAATGGAAATCTGGAAAACAATCTACATGTACTAAAAACATGTAGATAGTTCCCTACAGTCAGTTGAAAATGAAGGAAGTTACTGGACACAATGTTACGATGTTTAAAGACCTTCAGGAAGTGATGACCTCTTCCGGGTCTCTTACCCAGCTCTTCAGAGCCTCTACAGCCACCTGGCGGTGACATACGTGTGCTCTTCCTCACAAAGCCCCATTCAGTGTTGAAGACCACATGCCCCTAGCAATTTATTCTGACCTACTCCTATTAGGATTCCCTTTCCCAGGAATATCCAGGGTCCATTCCCATTTCCACACCAACATGATTTAGAAGCGTCCTCCTATGCTCTTGTAACTCCCTAGACAGCCTCTATTCTCCCCATCATGTATTGCAATCTTCTATTTACTCATCTGTTTTTCCACCAGACTAACTTCTTTTCCTATAAAGAATACGTACTATTTTTTGCCTACCCTCCCCTTTAGGAAGCACTCAAGAAATGTGTCTTGAATTTACCCTCACCTGCCATCACTTCATTGCACTCCCAGATTATTAGTTCCCTTAGAACATAAATGGAGTTAGGGCCTAATACACCTGCATTGGGACCTTCTGAATCCATAGAAAGGGTCCAGAAATCAGTTCTTAATTCTCACTGGTAAATTCCCACTTGTAAGTCAAAAAAGTGAGTAGAATTATTATGAGACCTAGAGTAGGATTTTAAAGCAAGCAAGAGGGAAGGAGGAGAGCTAAATCCAGAATAAACACAGTAGTAAGAGGCACAGTCTCTGGAGGCAGGGAGAGAGAGCTAGAACTGGAGCTCTTCCATTGGCACACTGGTAGGTTGTGGGATTTTGAGCACATCACATCAATTCTATCAATTCTCTGTGCCTCAGTTTCCTCACAGGGAACAAAGAATATCCACTAGAGTCATTAAGACATGTAAAACAAACAGTACAGCAGCTTGTAGCAAACTTTTTCTGTAGTGTACCAGAAACTACTTAATTTAGACTGTGCAAGACAGTCTCTCTTGCAGCCATCGATAATATATAAGCAACTAAGCATGACTATGTTCCAATAAAACTTTATTGACAAAAACCATCAGTGGACTGGCCTTTGGCCCACGGGCCATCATTTGCCGACCTCTGCACCAGAGCAATGTTTGCACGTGTTAAACTTAATAATATTGTCGTTGTTGTTATTTTCCTTGGAGAAATTTACATTTTGGTGCATAACTCCAGTTCTGATCTTTTATACAACTTTTAATTGTGTAGTTCCCACTATAATGAGAACACATCTCACCTATTTGTACTAATTGGAGTCAATACAAAACAGGGTGCCATAGAAGACTCACAGGAGATAATCATAGTTCCCACCACTTCTCATTTATGAAATAAAACCAATGGAGTATTTTCTGGACAACATAGTTTCCCTGTAACTTCTACCATTCCAAACTACAAAACAATTTGAAAAAACCTGTAAGACACTTCAGTGGGAAAGTCACAACATAAGCAGTAGCCTGACTGAAGTGAAAATTTGAAAACCATTTCTTTTGAATGATAAACTATGCTAATTAATAACCATGCTAAATTAAATCAAGACAACACCAAACAGAACCAAGGTACTACACTGCTGAATACGGAGTAAATTACTCCTTTACAACCTTCCAGCATCACATTTATACTTATACTGCCATATACATAACCCTCAGAATTATTCAGTTCATTATGACCTACAAAGGCATAGCCTTGGTGCCCCACCTAGGAGATTCAGGGTGACCAAAACTAGACATTCTAGTCAGGGTGTTTGTTTTGCTATTACATTATGCTCACAATGATTTAACCATTTCTGGTGTTTTCACCAGCTGCTGCTGCTTAGTCGCTTCGTCATGCCTGACTCTTTGTGACCCTATGGACTAGAGCCCTCCAGGCTCCTCTGTCCATGGGATTCTCTAGGCATGAGTACTAGAGTGGGTTGCCACTTCCTTCTCCAGGGGATCTTCTTGACCCAGGGATCAAACCCAGGTCTCTGCACTGCAGGCAGATTCTTTAAAGCTGAGCCACCAGGTAAGCCTTCGCCAAGAGCTAAATATAAATAATTTTTAAATAAATTTAAAGGAGTCTTCCTTTTTATATCAACTTTTGCAAGCAATTTTTTTTTTTTTTTGGTAGAGTTTGCCTGGAAGGATTGCTGCTGTCCTCTACCCATAAAGTCCCCAGTTTATGAGATCCTCCAAGTGGCTGTGTCCACTTGCCAGCCCTGGGCCAGTAGCAGCTATTTCAACCCAGCAAAGGGACATGAAATTCCCTTGTTCATTCACTGTCTCATGCCCCTCCACTCCTCTCTCATTTCTGTGTTATCTGCTCAACCTATTACAGTCCAGAGGTGCTTGGTCCTTACCATTATTACCATGGAGCCAGCTGCTTCTCACAGGGGTGCCTGGTCTCAAGAATCCAGGCTGATCCAACTGCTGATTTTCAGAACTGCCCTGCTCCCGGCCCATATTCTCCATTACAAGCTCCTTCTGGGAGTCTGCTCAGCTACCTTAAAAAGGTACCAAAAAAAGGCTCAATAGAGATAGTGTTGTAAGGAGCTCTTTGCAGAAACCTGCCCTCAGCAGGAGGCCCCTTTTCTTATCACTTTAGTAAAAGTATATTGTATTGAATAACCAAGGTTTAAGCCAGCACCTCCATCCTCTATTCGTGTCCAGCCCAAGAACACCTTTCAAATCTTTTAATCACATAACACCTGGCCTAACTGGTTGGTTCTTTCTGTGAATCAAAGAAGTAGAAATGAAGAATAAGTAATTAACAGATGACCAGATCTATTCCCTAGCTTCCCCTTCAACAATCTCCCAAACAAACTATGTGATCAAACTGTGTGAACAAGTTTCTAAAAGAAGACCACGAGTTGTCAAGCCTGTACCCAGTGGGGGGTGGCAATGGCTCTGACCCTTCATCTCAGTGGTTAACTGAGATTCCTTCCCTGTTTCATGGCTGAATAGAATGTTCAGAGGTAGTTGGGTGGGGGCAGGAGAGTGCTTAGGCCACCATCTCCCCATCTCCCCAGATAGCCAGCATTCTGATTCAAGGCACCTTCACTTTTTACCAGCATTTGTGAATACTGACTTTGTAACCAGCAAGCAGCAGGACTCGATTGGCTAACAATGGGCAGATCTTTTCTCACCTTGGCCATCATCCCCATCCTGGGAGAAGTATCATCTTTGGAGAGTTCTTGGTTTCATCCTCATCCTGAGCTAAGGGCTTCATCTCTTCATCTCTGACCCACCATCAGACTCAACGGCAGAATTAGATTTTCTTTCGGATGAATGCCCTACCAGTTCCCCAGTGACAGTGAGTTCCTGCAAAACCCTAGCTTGAAAGTATCTGTGTTGTGTTCAGGTCTAGTCCCATAATTAGTGAAGGTTGCCAGTGTTTCCACTCTCCTGGAGTGTTGAAAGTGACTTGCTACTTTAATGCCGTTACTCTTCACTCCCAGTGCTTTAAAAGGTTTTATCAATCTGGGTTCATCTATGGCCATGCTTCCTTCATGGATGGAACATCAAAATTTGTAGATTCAGATATTATTCTGGGCAGTTTGGATAAATCCCACATGCTGGCTGCTGCCAAGTTTGGCTCATTTTTCAAATGGATCAGATGCTTTTCTTTTCCTCTGACAAAATTAGATTTTGTTCATTTGGGGGTGTGTGTGTGTGTGTATTTGGGGAGGGTGGGTGTTGCAAGTGGATGCTACATTCAAAATAGAAAATACTTAACAAAAACGTGACTCTTTGTATCAACGGAAAATCTCTTTCTGAACAAGTAGTTTTGAGTAGTCTATCCCCATCCACATCCCTGTAGGCCAGGAAAGTGCTGACTCACCCACCAGCCTCATGTTCCCCTCCCTTGCTTTCCTAAGAAAAAGAATCTAACCAGCTTTGAAAAATTTCATATATTAATGCATTCCCTGATGGCTCAGCAGTAAAGAATCTGCCTGCCAACATATGAGATGTAGGCGATGCAGGTTCAATCCCTGGGTTGGGAAGATCCCCTGGAGAAGGAAATGGCAACCCACTCCAGTATTCCTGTTTGGGGAATCCCGTAGGCAGAGGAGTCTGGTGGGCTACAGTCCATGGGGTCACAAAGAGTTGGATACGACTGGGCGACTAAACCACCCCCACATGGAATCAGGAGGAACAGAGATGCAGACATAGAGAACGCAGATGCAGATGCAAAGGGGAAGGGAAGGGAGGGACGAACTAGGAGAGTAGGACTGACATATATACACAGCCATTCGTAAAATAGCTAGCTAGTGGGAAGCTGTGTATAGCACAGGGGGTGCGGCTCCAGGCTCTGTGAGGACCTGCAGGGGTATAATGCAAGTGGGTGGGTGGGTGGGAGGTAGGCTCAAGAGGGGAGGGATATATGTATACATATAACTGATTCACTGCATTGTACAGCAGAAACTAACACAACATTGTAAAGCAATTATATTCCAATTTAAAAAAAAGTAGCCAAGCTCTGGTTCTGAAGACTATACTCTAGGCAACAAGGATTTAGACCATACTCCATATATCATACATAGACATTAACTGGTTGAAAATCCTAGCTAAGCCTTCAAAATAGAATTTTCTCTGCTTTAAATGTACTCTCCAGCTAGTAACCTGAGGTAATTATGTGAGAATTGTTATAACTAGCTAAGCCTCAGAAAGAATTTCTGAGTCTGCCTCTGTTTCCAAAAAGATCTATAGCAGGAAATTATGTTCTCACTTCGGTGAAGTATCTATGAAGGGCTGGTCTTCTCGATCCTTCCGTTAGAATGAAATAGACAAGGTACTCCAGCCTCCTTCTCCTTCCAGAAGGGTGCCTACTGATGCAGCAAACCTCTACTCTCTTGTTCTAATGTACCACCTGCCACCCCCAGCTGTGATTTAAGCAGGTAAGCATATCCCCAAGGTGGTATTCTTAACACTAACTATGTTAATAATAGCAGCTTTCATTAATGGTATAATTTCAAAGGGCCAGAATTGTCCTAAGAACCTTGCCAACTTAAATCACTCACAACAAACTCTAGTGAGGTAAGACTGTCCCTATTTCGCAGCTAGGACAAATGAGGACAGGAGAGAGTGAGTCATCTGCCCAGGCCCAAGCAGCTGGTAAATGACAGAACCTGAGTGCGAGATTAGCTCTGGCTAAGTGAATATCTGTACCCCATACTTCTACCCAATGATGTTTCTCCAATGCTCTAACCTTTGTTTTCGGGAGAAAATGCATAATTCACTGTGCCCCAAAACCGCCTATCAGCCTAATTTTGTTGTAACCTGAGAAAAGAAGCAGATTTGTGAACTTTTCCTTTGCTCAAACCAAGCATTCAAATATCCAGAGTCTACAGCAGGTCACTGCCTCAGACAAGGAAAGAATTCAGTTCTGGAAGACTTGGTAGAAACCCCATATTTCTCCCCTTATCTGGGGCACAGAGGCACCTATGCAAATCAGCTTCCCCGGATCTGTCTTGACACTCTGCATTTTCTCAAAGTATCCCACCAAAGTAAATGCTCCTGGTGTCTGTAGATCTCCATCTAAAAATTATTATTAATAAAAATAATATGAACCATTTATATGAACTTCCCTGGTGGTACAGTGGTTAAGAATCCACCTGCCAATTCAGGAGACATGGGTTCAGTCTCTGGTCCAGGAAGATCCCATAAGCCCAGGCACCGCAACTACTAAGTCTATGAGCCCTAGAGCCCAAGCTCTTCAACAAGAGTAGCCCCCACGCACCGCAAGTAGAGAAAACCCGCGTGCAGCAAGGAAGACCCAGCGCACCCAAAAATAAATAAATCAATAAATAATCTTTAAAAACATTTGTAATGTAGATAGAGGTCAAGATTTTGCCAAAACCCCCAAATTCTTAGAGAACTGAAAGCACAGCCTCCCTCTCTTTTGTGTCTCCCAAAACATTCAGGACAGAGTAGACTATAGGCCCTTTAATAAAAGCTTCCAGAATTCAAAGCTGAATGAGAGAATGTAGTGTTTGCCTACACAGATTGGGTCAATGTTAAAACCAAATTGAAAGAAAAGCAATAATAATGCTCTTGTACAGACTGAATGACTTTTGCTCTCAAATATGTTTCATGTAATGTATATAATGTATGCTTGTCTATTCTAGAGGCTGTAATACATGTGAGGGTTAATATATATATATATAATTATATATAAATATATATAGTTTATTTTATGATCAATCTGGGAAGACCCTTACGTACAATTACTCTAGCATGGTTCAGAAAAGCAAGTTCAAAGTAATTGAGAAAATTATTAGCAATGCTTGTCTTGATTTAAATCTCTTGGATAAAATTGTGTTCAGAATATACACCACACAATTTCATAACCCAGTGAACATATATGTTAAAAGTTGTACAACCTTTGAAAAATCACTCAAGGTCACAGTGGGGACCCTTGGTTTTACTTTGTGGTGGAGGTTAACTGTTTGAACTTGGACATGCCCTCCAATGTGTTTTCTTGTCAAATACCCTCTGGTTGTTATATTTCTTGATGTTTGCCCCTTTTTCACAAGAGGAATGCAGACTGGTGAACTCTTTGGCCTTCTGAGTAATAGATCTGGCTCACTTTCTACAAAACTAGTTACTGAATCAAAGGCTGATGTTATCTTCCCTAGCATTTTTTCTATAATGACATACAGGCGCTCCTCATTTTATCGTACTTTGCTTTACTGCACCTCAAAGATACTGCATGTTTGCAAACTGAACGTTTGTGCAACTCCACATTGAGCAGATCCAGGGGCACTGTTTGTCCACTTTTCACTTTGTGTCTCTGTCACGTTTCTCTAGTTCTCACAATATTTCAAACTTTTTCATTATTATCGTATCTGTTGTATTAATCTGTGATCAGTGATCATTGATGTGACTACTAAACTCACTAAGGGCTTAGATGATGGTTAGCACGTTTTTTAGCAATAAAGTATTTTTTAATTAAAGTGTGTACGCTGTGGTTTTAGACACAATGCTACTGCACATCTAAGAGACCATAGCATAGTGTACATAACTTTTAGATGTGCTGGGAAATTACGAAAGTCGTGTGACCTGCCTTATTGAACTATTCCACTGATGGCAGGGTCTGGAACCCAGTCCACAGTATCTCTGAGGTCTCCCTGTATAAAACGCCCTCTGACATTTGGACAGTCTTTAAGATATTTCGTTTGGCAGACATCAGTGACCCCTTCAGTATCCTACCCTCAAGCTCTTCCTCTTCCCAACTCAATTTGCTAATATATCTCTTAAAGCTGCTTTAAACATGAAGACAAATTAAATCTGCCCATTGTAAAGAAATTGCACCAATATATGAGATATGAAAACATACAATGAAATCACTCTATGCCATTTTTAACTGCATCTCTTTACCTGCAGATCTCACAAGGTATTTGTCAGAGGAAAAAGAGAATGAGTGAAAGAAAGAACATAGATGTCAAAGAACAAATGAATAAAAGGAGCAACACGGCTATGTTCACTACATTCGTTTCTTAAAGATTATAACTAGTAATACTCTGTATCACCCACTGTATTAGTATGCAGAACTTAATATGAGAAAAATTCCATGGGAGTAAAATTATCATCAGTGGGAATTATTTTGGTCCTCAAATTCTGAGATAGAAGTGTTTTCCATTTAGGGATTGAAGGCAAAATTGATTTCCCTAGAGGACTACTTTGGGGCATCACTACCATTAGAGTGTGATCCTCTCTCAGCAGGAGAAGAGATAGGCTGCAAGAGCATCTCCCAGTCAAAGAGTCACAGTCCAACACACAGTCTCTATAATCACCCACCTACATGAGCCCCAGAAACAGCTTCCCTGGCCCTACATTAATAATAATAATGCTGATATAATGAAATTAAGTATGCCCTAATAAATACAATTTTTAAACATTGGTCTTAATATCTCAGGCTTAACACTTTGCATGACAATAGGCTTTAAAATAGAATTTAAAAACAAAAAGGGAGGCTCATCCTAGTAATATTCCTTAAAGTAGTAACTTATCATCTAGTTTCCATTTGGCCATTGGATTTCTCAACAACTCCTAGCAAGGAAAAAAAAAAGGAAAAGTGTACAAAATATAAAAATATAATATCAAGAGAAAAGTGTGGTCACAATCAAACATTAAGTGCAGTGAAGAGGCAAGTAAGTGAATCATCATGTCCATGAGTAATGCTGTGTCCATCTTCATACCTCTTGATGGATTTCCAGCACAGCAGAAGACTTCCTGACTGTGGTTACAGTGTGCAGCCTGGACACAGGAGAAGAAAAATGCAATTTAATATATAACACACACACATATTTGTATATATACACACAGTTATATGCACATAAATATGATGATGTCAAACTTGAGTACCATGAAGATTACTTGTACAAAACTTGAATTTCAAAGAGATGGGAAATAGTAATCAATTTAGAATATTCAAAGTCAAGAAATTCCTTGAGCAGAGCTTTCCAAAAGCAAGCCACTTGCTTAGAGCACATTTCCTGTGCCCTAGTGAGTTTCCCGTCCTCTAGGACAAAATTCACTGCACACAACCTACCACTCAGTTGGGCCCAGGGACTCACCCAGCTAAGGTGGTCAGGGGAGGCTTGATTACAAGCAGTGCCAGAGTTTGGGGCTTTGTTCTTTATCTTTACTAAGATATTAGGGATGTAGAATACCTGGGTCCTTCACTATGCACCCCCAGAGTCTTCTGAACATGCCTATTCCATCTACAATTGGCCTTGCATCTGAAGTTTGGGTCACCTGTTACTGGTGATAAGTGGACTCACTGGGCCTTAGGTGAGGCGGAAGGCCTATGACTTCCTGAGCTGCAGTGGCAATGTCTTCCTTCCCCAGACTCTGGTTCACTGACTTTCAGTCATGGCTGTGTGTGTGAATCATCTAGTGGAAATAACCAACCTAACAACTGACACTTGGACCCAATCCAGAACAATTAAATCCAAATTTCTGCAGATGGGTCCAGGCAGCAGTATTCCTGCAAATTTCCCTGGTATCTCTAATACACAGCCAAGGTACAGAACCCCTGCTTACAAAATATGGGAGACTATTATGGATAATGTACCCCATGGACTGTAGCCTACCAGGCTCCTCCATCCATGGGATTTTCCAAGCAAGAGTACTGGAGTGGGCTGCCATTTCCTTCTAGGGGACCTTCCCAACCCAGGGATCGAACCCAGGTCTCCTGCCCTGCAGACAGATGCTTTACCATCTGAGCCACCAGGGAAGCATTATGGATAATACAGTGCAGTGAATAATGACACTTCAAAAGGGGCTCTTGGGCACATTTTCCCCTTCAGTTCATCAGCTGCTACTGAAATCTCAGGAAACCTCAATTCAGAGGGGGGAGAAATGAGTTAACATTTAATGAACCATTGCAATTACTCAAAATTTATTTCTACAATCTCATATTTAACACATTAGCTCTTTTATTTGAATTCAAAATATTTCCCAAGAGGATCTCCCAGTAGGAGTAAATACATTTTGGAGCTCAGAAAATGAAAGACCAAGGATAAAATAAATTCAGTTTAATTCAGTTGAATTATTCTGGTAGTACATGAACCACTCTGGACTGGTTTCCCATCATGACACCTTACTCTATAGTCCTCCACATTACCTATTTTCTTAGCTTCTTAATAAAAACAAAGACAAATAAAGACTCCTTTTGTGTGTCTTCTTTGGAAAGCTAAAAAGAAAATTCTAGTGGCCACTTCTCCATCTTCTAGCTCTCCCCCAAAATAGATCTTTCTAGAATCTGAAACTCATCACACCTCTTCAGCATTTCTTCCCTGATGCTGCTCCAACCTCTAGAATCCAAGGCTCCACCCTGTTTTATCACCAGTAACTGATTTTTCCACCAAAAGCTGAAATTCTGGAGTAAGGAAGGAATCCTTGTCTTCCTCTATATTTCCTATAAATGGCTAATAGGAGCAGGTGAATGGAGTTCTCTCTTGCCTGGCTGATTTTTCCAAAGGTTTGTGGCCCTTAGTTACTTTCTTCCACATAAGTTTTTTTCTCCTTTTATTTTGGGGTGTTGAATATTTATGTGCTACACTTGTGAGCAAATATACAGAACACAGAGTCAGTCTGAAGCAAAATTACGAGGCACGTGAAATTTGCCTTCAGCCATGCCTGTCAAATTCCCATCTCCTTCAGAAGAAAAAGTGCCTCACTAATTTCTCCCACAACTGCTCTATTAAAACTATTCCCTCCATCTGCATTCATAATAGTATTAATAGCTGATGAGGGCAAAGTGACATTACATCCAAAGTAGATGCATTTTAGCGTTTAAATTCAGGCTTCCCTCATGGCTCAACCGGTAAAGAATCTGCCTGCAATGTGGGAAACTTGGGTTAGGAAGATCCCCTGGAGAAGAGAGAGGCTACCCACTCCAGGATTCCAGAGAATTTCATGGACTGTATAGTCCATGGGGTCGTAAAGAGTCAGACACAACTGAGTGACTTTCAGTTCATTTCGTTCAGTTCAACAGAGACCAGCAATGTGGAAAAAAAAAGAACACTAACCCCACCTAGCTCTTTTTACATGGGCATTTTCTGTAATTACTAAACTTGAAAGATGAAATCCTAGGTCCTCCCAATCCTAGACTCTGAGTAGTTCATTTTCCCAAAGATATAGTTGTTGTTTGGGATTTCCCAGGCAAGAATCCTGGAGTGAGTTGCCATTTCCTTTTCCAGGGGATCTTCCCGACCCAGGGATTGAACCTGCATCTCCTGCATTGCAGGTGGAGTCTTTACCACCGAGCCAAAAAGGAAGCCCTATAAATAGCAAAATCCTTCTTAGACCGTGGTCTCCTACCTCCAGGTTGTGTAGTCCTTCCCTTAGACCACAGCAGCACTGACCACACTGCCTATTGTTTTGTGCCTTTTAAATCTATTTTATTTGATGTTGTACCTACGTGCTAAGGCAATTCTGGGTCAAAACATTTGTCCCTTGTTCAAGCACAGTGAAAGATCAGGGTCAAAACCCACATCTTCTCATTAGTCCCACCTTTTTCCGCTGTTCCATACTCACTCAAGGAAAATGAAACCTATCTGGACCTCAAATGAGTAAGAATTAAGGGGCCTTCTCAACATTCCTCACCTCAGACCTTGAATTTGGGGCCTGTCCCACATTCGAAGAAGACTATCCCTGATTGAATATAGAAGATGACCAACTCACTGCTGACTCAGTCTGAGCCTTTCCAGCCTTTAGGAAAAATGATGTTGGATCCCCAAACTCACTGGTCCGTTGTGTAGCAGAAGATGTAAACCAGGACATCAAAATCACAAAATGTAGGAGAAAGGAGTACAAAAATGTAGATTTTTTTCTTGTTTAATTTTTTAAAAATTATACTGTGACTTAAGGATCCTTTCAGAAAGTGGGATAATTAAAAGCAACACAGTAGTCATAGCATAAAATAGTATTAATAATAAGAGTTAACATTAAAAATGTAGATCTTTCAGAACGTGTTTGAACTTGAGTGAATATCAGTTTAAAGCAAGTATCAGTAGATATACATATAACCATGTGTGTGTGTGTTAGTCACTCAGTTGACTTTTTGTGACCCCATAGACTGTTGCCCACTAGGCTCCTCTGTCCATGGGATTCTCCAGGCAAGAATATTGGAGTGGGTTGCCATTCTCTGCTGCAGGGGATCTTTTCAACCCAGAGATCACACCTGCATCTCCTGTGTCTCCTGCATTGCAAGCAGATTCTTTACCATCTGAGCCACCAGGCAAGCCCAGGTATGACTACAGATGTAGTTTAAGCAAGAATCAACATGCTTGACTTTTGAAGCCCAATAGACCTTCGCCTTCCTAAAACCTCTGTGTCCTCATCTGACAAAGAGAAGGAATCATATGGGGTTTTTGTGAAAATAAAGAAACTGGCAGAGGTTAAAAATGTCATCTCCCCTTCCTTTGCCTGTCCAAATCATACATCTTAGTTAACAGAAGAAATATCCCAAACAAGACACTCCTTTATGTTGTGAAAAGTTAATTTGGGATCAATGACATGTGGCACAGTACTCTTGGAGTGAACTGAATCTGGTTCCACATAAGGAAGATGATGGATGCTCAAATGGGCATAGCTCCGTATCTTAGCTGCTCCACAATAAAAAACCGAATCACTGCTCTCACCCTCTACTCCTGTTGTCCAACTCCTCCATATCTGATTACTTGATTTTAGGAATTTTGGTGAACAGAAAATAAAGTCCTCCTCACATTCATCCTAAGTGATGAGCTCTAACCCTAAGAAGGCAGCATGTCCTGGTGGCTTGAACCCCACGGAATTCTGAAACAAAGAGGGTGTCATTCATTTCCAGCTTCTGAAATTTTACCTGAAGTCTTCCAAAGATTTCTTCTTGGTGGCCTTCAAACCACCAGTTTGGCAACAGGCAAATTTGTAATCGATGACCTGGTAAATGATGGGGTTGTACATTGCTGCTGATTTTGCCAGGAGGGTTGGCACCACAGAGAGTTGTATGGGGATGGAGTCTGGCCGTCCAAAAGCTGACCACACGGAGACCACTGCATAAGGAATCCAGGCAATCAGGAAGCCAGCGCAAATCAACATCGCCACCTGGTGAGGGAAAGCGACAGAGAACAAAATCGAGACATCTGGTGGAAATGATGGGGGGTGGGGAGGAGCAGGTAGCCTATTCACACCTAAGGAAGTCTGTCTATCATCTTTTCGTTTATCTTGCCAGTGGGAATCATATCATATGGATTTCTGAGATATTCAGCCAGAAAAAGTAATGACTATTGTTACCCTATTCACTGCATTCTCCACTCCAGAATTTGAACGTACCCAAAAGACCCAATGTTTGACCCTATAAAAGCTGTCAGAATGTGCCCACATGGAGCAGGAAAAGCATGCTAAAAAGACATCTGTGCACCTGAAATTTCCAGACTTCTCAACCCACGTTCACTTGGAAACTAGATGAAGAATATGTTCACCTTGATGAAATTTTAAATCACCCACATTTGCCTCGGGAAACTTAGAAACTCTGCCTTTGTTTGAAATTCTAATAGGAATCTTCTTCAGAGATTTCTATGAAATGTAATTTCCTTCGGCTCAAGTTTTTCTCAAGTCTGAGGCTCAGGTAGTAGAAATCCACTTGCTACAGAGGAAAAGAGAGTCAGTGAGTTCAAACCAAAGTGACACAGTTGTATGAAGTGAGACTTTTCCAGCAAGTATTTTTCTCTTTCACCAAATTATATTTACCTTTAGGAACCTCTTAACTTTTAGATCAAAGAATAGTTAGAGATAAGGTTTAACCCACCCTGACTAGCTCCTCACTACCTCCAATTCAGTCTCTTTAAGAATGTAGTCTGACCCTATAGGTTATCCCACTTGAATCCAACAAATCTTTTTAGCAAGTATTTGTGTGAGATACTGTGTAGGTTCTATGGGGACACCAGCAGGCTTTTGCACCTTTGCTCCATCCCTCTACGGCAGTCCCCAACCTTTTTGGCACCAGGGACCAGTTTCATGGAAGATTATCTTTCCAGGGACCGGTGAGGGGAATAGTCTCGGGACGATTCGAGCACACTTACATTCACTGTGCACTTTATTTCTATTACTATTACAACAGCACCACCTCAGATCATCAGACGTTAGATCCCGGAAGTTAAGGACCCCTTCTCTAAAACACAAACAACGGCTCAACAAAGCTGAATATGGTTTAAGTGCCAGCTTGAAGGAGGACAAAATTACATGCTACAGAGAAAAGTAAGAAACAGTCTCAGGAGGAAGCTGGGATACAACCTACACATTGGCAAGTGGAAATAAAGAAACATGAGGCCAGCACAAGCAAAGGCAAAGACGGGCATGTGTGAGGTTTGTACAGGACCTAGTGAGCTATTTGCTTTGGTGTATGAGAAAACACAACGGGAGATCAGACTGGAAAGAAAGATAACATCCCCGCCCTCAGGGGTCTGTATAACCTACTACTGAGCTTGCACTGAATTCCATGCGTCTGAAAACATTAGTAGGATTTTGGGCAGGAGACATATGAGAGGCGTGTTTAGGAAGATTAACCCATAAAAGAAAATGCGGCTGGAAAACATAGGAAGCAGAAAGGTCATTGTTTATTCATTCAGCCAACAAGCATGACTGAGCATCTCCTGCATGTTTGTGTTGAGGATAACAATGAACAAAGCAGATACAATCCCTCCTCACCTAGAATTTCCATTCTGAGCAGGTTTGTTAAGGCAATAAGCTAAACAAGAAACAAGAGGGATCTTAATGAGAGTTCTTTAGACTTGAAAAGGAAGTCCAAGCCTTGGGTTTTATTTTAATCTAGAGCTATTTCAGGCCCTAGGTGAGAGGTGACCTAACTTCAAAGCTTCCTTAAACTGTTATCTACTAGACTATTCTTTCTGTAAAATGGATAATGAAATATACTCAAACATGCCCTCTGTGTGATGAAGATCTGGTGTTGTTCACTTGTATTTATTTTCCTGTTTCCCTTGTACTTTTGATTAGCACTGCCAACATCCCTTCTGCCTTGTACAGTCTTTTATGGAGTTTGTGTCATAGGAATTACATGAGCCTGGTCTAACCAATGGACTGCGGGCTCCTGGCTACAGTCATAGGAACAAGGTTGGACTTTTGACTATAAACAGCATAATCAGATCCACCTTGGGATTTCATAAGGCAGTTTTAGGAAAAGTCAGCCTTCCTTATATCTTTGAGCTCCCTACAGCCCTGGGAGGATGAGAGGATGGAGCTATTTGAGGTCAGGTGACTGCAGCCATGAAATTAAAAGATGCTTACTCCTTGGAAGGAAAGTTCTGACCAACCTAGATAACATATTCAAAAGCAGAGACATTACTTTGCCAACAAAGGTCCGTCTAGTCGAGGCTATGGTTTTTCCAGTGGCCATGTATGGATGTGAGAGTTGGACTGTGAAGAAGGCTGAGTGCTGAAGAATTGATGCTTTTGAACTGTGGTGTTGGAGAAGACTCTTGAGAGTCCCTTGGACTGCAAGGAGATCCAACCAGTCCATTCTGAAGGAGATCAGCCCTGGGATTTCTTTGGAAGAAATGATGCTAAAGCTGAAACTCCAGTACTTTGGCCATCTCATGCGAAGAGTTGACTCATTGGAAAAGACTGATGCTGGGAGGGATTGGGGGCAGGAGGAGAAGGGGACGACAGAGGACGAGATGGCTGGATGGCATCACTGACTCGATGGACATGAGTGTGGGTGAACTCCAGGAGTTGGTGATGGACAGGGAGGCCTGGCGTGCTGCGATTCATGGAGTCGCAAAGAGTCGGACACGACTGAGCAACTGAACTGAACTGAACTGAACCGCTTCCTCTTTCAGCCCCCAGACCCTCATTTAAGAAGTAAAATAGGGACTTCCCTGGTGGTCCAGTGGTTAAGAATCTGCCTTCCAATGCAGGGGATGTGGGTTCAATCCCTCATGAGGGAACTAAGAGCCCAGATGCCACAGGGCAACTAAGCCCTTGCACCACAACTAGAGAGACGCCTATGCACAGGAACGAAGAGACTGCAAGCCACCACGAGGACCTGATGCAGTTAAATAAATAAATACTTTTTAAAAGAAGTAAAATAACAGTTCCCATCAATAAAGTCACAACAAGCTGGTGTGGAGGATCAAGGATGAGGAATGAGATACCAAATGTTTTCTTGATAGTTAAAGCCGCAATATTTGTGCATGCTTTTTTGTTTCTGAAATTCAACTGGAAAAGTTTTCCTTATAACAAAGTCATCTCTGCACATGTGTATTTCAATATGCTTTTGCAGACCTGAGCTATTGTATGCAGGAAATGGTCTGTACCCCTCAGTCTTCTTGACCTGTGGAACAGCCTGTCAGTAGGGTGCGCTTGCCCTGGGAACCCCATATTTGTCAGGTGTCTCAAGGAGGAAGCATGAGAAATCCACCAGTAAGTCTCAGGTTCTAAAGTTCTACCCAAAAAGTTCAGGCTCATCTCTAAATATTAACAGCAGCAGAGAAAAACCTCAGCAATATCCATTTTGCTGTGACAATCGAAATCCCAAGCAGATGAATCAAATGAGAGCAGACCTCGTGGACATCCTGAAGCCCCGAGTTAGGGTCCTGGACCAAAATTCTCACCTGTGCTCAGCAGTTATCAAGGAGACCTAAAGCACACGTGCAACTCTCCAGCTTGCTTGCTTTCCCATCCTTCTACAGAAGCTTACCCAGGAGAGATGGTATTTGGTTTGGTCTGTGTGACTTTTTTTGTAAATGGACTGGATGCCTCAAAGCTCACAGTGAGGGTCTTTTTTTTTTTCTCCTAAATCCCCAAATAAACAATAACAATATAAATAAAGCTTGCTTTCGCAGATGTCTGGAAACTTAACATAGCTCCATCCTTTTTCCTTTGGTGAGTCATAAGATGGTTTCACAGTATCTCAAAAGCTGTTTTCTGTGTTGCTGCCAAAGGCATTGACAAAAAATAGACTAGCTCTTAGTCCATAATATTTTCTACATTTTACATATTTCCTGTTTTTATGGGCATGTGCAATGGAGAACAGTAAAGACTTAAGACATTTGCATTTTGTTATCCTTTTTAAAAGAGAGAAGAGAATTAAAATATACCAAAGCTTTTAAATACATAGCAAATGAACCCATGTGGTTTTCCTGAGATTTGAATAAAGCTAAATACTTTAAATTGAATGACTAGAAATCAAGTTTTGAAGTAGAAAGAGGGGAAAAAACTTAGATCTTAAAGTACTGCATAATGTTACTTATGTTTTTGAAGTGAACATGCAGTGAACACGAGGCACAATCATTTTCTATAACCTTCTCATGTCAAAATATACTCCACAAAATGTTAAACATTGAAATATTAAATGTTAAAGTTACTTTAGGAGAGACTACAAAAATTTGCAAAACTTTCATGTGACAGTTTTCCCAGAAATTTTTTTGTCTTTGTTTAATTTGTTACAATATTGCTTCTGTTTAATGTTTCGGCTTTCTGACTGTGTGGCATGTGGGATCTGAGCTCCCCAAACAGGGATCAAACCCGCACCCCATGAATTGAAAGGCGAAGTCTTAACCACTAGACTGCCAGGGGAGTTCCTCCCCAAAACTTTCTACTTAACTTGGAGCACATTTAATCTTCCCACCAGTCTGCTCTTTACTTTTCACATTTCTAAATGTGTCTTCATTTCTATTTTCCAAAATTTCTCTCCCAAATATCTGTAAACCAGTTCTAATATAGGCACCTGTACCATCAATCTCTTCTAAGTTGTTTATTTTTTAATTGCTTCATTTTTATCACTGTCTTTTGGTTCACTGAGAGAGGAGTAAAACTTCAAATTCTTAAATTAGACCGTTTTTGTGGGAGGAAATTCACAGAATATGTGTTTAGCTTCTACAAAAGAATCACACATCTGCAACCCAGTTGATTTTAAATATATCTTGCTGCAGAGGACCAAGAAATATACCGGTATGTTACAGCTATGGTTCAAGCTGGTATTAAGTGCCACACAAGCAAAACTGCCCACCATGGATCAATTCCAGTGAATTAACCAGTTAAAGCAAGAATAAAATAGGGATGAAAAAGCTTTATAAGGCTCTACCTCTGACACCAGTGTATCTGAGACATTACAGCAGAGGAGTTTTCCAAGAAGGAAAGTCCTCTGTCCTGTCTGTGTGTGGAGGCAGCGTGGAATAGTGGGAGAGTCTGACATGGAGGTGGGTTTCCCAAGTGGCACAGGGGTAAAGAATCTGCCTGCCAATGCAGGAGACACAGGAGACTCAGGTTCAAGCCCTGGGCCAGGAAGATCCCCTAGAGGAGGAAATGGCAACCCACTCCCAGTATTTTTGCCTAGAAAATTCCATGGACAGAGGAGACTGGAGAGATACAGTGCATAGGGTTGCGAAGAGTCAGACACGACTGAGTGACTGAGCGCGCACACACACACACACACACACACACACTCTGACATGGAAGTGCTCAGAGGTTTGGATTCCAGTCCCCATTCATCTCCACCGAGCACTGTGAGGGAATCCCTGACTCTCAAGCCCTGCCACCTTAGTTCCTTCCACCAGGCTCCTTTGCCCAGATATAAATAAGACTTCAGCCAATACTTGAAGCTGCATGCTACCTTGGATAACAAAAGAGATAAGGAGATGACTTGATGTGGGAGTGTAGGCTTAGAGTCAGGGCCAACGAGATGGCATAAATTCCCCACCATGAACGAGGCTGAATCACATTCCGGAACCAGCTAGACAAAGAAATTTCAGTGGCTGGGATGAGATCAGGTCCCAAGAAGAGAAATCACCACATCTGTGCGTTTAAAGACAGGGCAGGGAAAGGGTGCCACCTGCCAACAGAAAGCCTACAGTTGGCGGGAGCACAGGCAGGATCAGATCTGGTTTTTCTCTTTTGGGTCTAGCCAGCAAATATATGGATTTGTTCCCAACCAGAGGGGAAAATGATATTAAAAGATAGCATTGCAGTGATAAATGCCAGTTGTGAGGCTACAGTCCTCCACATGTGGGCAGCCTGCCATTGAGAGATGGCACAGAGGGAGCTGGAAAATGGTGACCTACCTTCCTTGGCGCTCTATTCCCTCATCTATACAAAAGCGGGGTAGTAATATTTCGCTTTCACATCACCTTTAAGAAATTAAGTAACTTGACCACTCCAAACACGTCTAATTTGAGTTTCCTCTTTCCTTCTATTTCATCAGCAGAATGATGACAAAGGCCAACTGTCTCAGGCCCACCTTCATACACTGATAAAAAAAATTTCTTTCTGAGAGCCCCGATACCTCTGTTATTTGTTAGCCCTGGTCGCACTCCAACTAGAAAATATTAATTCATACTTTTTTTAAAAAATGTAGAAGAAAGAGCAGGATTCTTCACTTCCCAATTGCCGTTTTCTCAAATCTTGAAATACCACTACTCCATAAACAAGCGAAAGCTGTGACCAGAAGCGGCGGATGTAAATTAGGTCATGTCACCCTGCGCATCTGTGTTTGGGGCTCTGAGTCTAAAACTGAACATAATATTCCCTGACGAGGCAGTGGCTGGCTTACAGAACAGAACATACAGATTTCTAAACACCTAGTTCAACCAAACAAGGGAGACCTCACTATTCACTCTAGATGAACCGAGGCCTCCGAGGCGGGGTTACTGCTACTCAGAGGGCAACGCATGCACAGTCCGAAGGCCCAGAGATATTAGCAATTGAAAGCTATTTCTGCAGACTTTTAAACCACCCAACCACGCTAGCTATTTCCATAGCAATCCTTTTTGTCTTTCTTGGCTGTCACTCAACAGAGTCCCCCAAAAGCTGCCTCCTAGAACCTCCTCGTGGGATTTCAGGGACAAAGGAGCCCAGATCCCACTAGGAGGAAACAGCTCCCTGGGCAGGTCAGGGAGGCCTGAGGACAGCCTGGAATTTCACGGAGCAGAAGCTCTGGGCTCCAGCCTCCACTGGGCCCCCATCACCCTTCTGCCTTCCTGTCTCCACAGACATCATTCTCTCGGTCCTCTCACCCAAACCCCAGAATCGCGCACCCAGAAGCTACCTTGCAACACCCAGCCCACCCCCTCCACCCCCACCAATGCACACACGGGGCCACCAAACACAGGGGTCCCAGCAGGAATTCTGTTTACCTGGACAATGTCATCTGACCCAGCCCTGATCTGGTCACTGATACTGCGCAGCTCGTTACTGATACTGTGTATCTAGTTACTGATACTGTGCATCTAGTTACTGATACTGTGCATCGGCTCTCAGGGTTCAAGCTGCACACGGCTGCCACTCTGACATCTGGGGCCAGGAGCCTGCCTCATTTGGGAGGCCACGGCACAGTGGCAGGGAGGACACACAGGGGACCTGAGGGTGGCACCAAGTTCCCCAGCTGGGCTCCGTGGGCAGCATCGCCCACTTGCCCAGCACTGAGCTGAGCTCCCTGTACTGTATAGTAGGCTCCCAAGAGCATCTGTTTTACACATGAGAGTGTATATATGTCAATCCCAGTCTCCCAGTTCACCCCTCATTCCCTGTTCCAACCATGTCCACACATCCATTCTCTTGAGGCATGGTATTAAGTCCTAGGGGCACAAAATGAACCAAAAGACATGACTGTTACCCTCATGGGCCTTATTGACTAGTAGCAAAGACAGACATTGACTAAACAGTCACAAAATAGGTATGCAATTGCAAATTACTTTTAAATTGTGGCAAATTCTAATAGGATTTGTACATTTGTACAAGCAACAATGAAACATTTATACAGGAGAACTTGAATTCAACTCAGAGACTGCTTCTATGGGAAAAAACATTTAAGCTAAGAACAAGTAAGAAGAACCAGAGAAAAGGAATTCATTAATTAGTTTTAAAAAGAAATACAATTCAGCTTTCCCACCAACTGCCCTCAGAGTCCACATGGGGGTCCTCTGACTCTGCACCCTCAGTAATAAATAACATTCAATGAGCAATACTGAAGAGAAGCCTTTGAAGGAAGCAGAGGTTTTTGAGTTTTAAAAAGACTTCAGGGACTCCTGAAGTGGTCCAGTGGTTAAGACTTCTTGCTCCCAATGCAGGGGGCATGGGTTCAATCCTTGGTCAGGGAACTAAGATCCCATATGCCACCTGGCACAGCCAAAAAAAAACAAAGTTATCTTAAAAAGTCTTCACAGTCAATGTGAAAAAAAAAAAAACAAAGCAAAACAAAATACCTCCTTGGGCATAAAAGGGACAGAGGCCCTCAAGCCAGGGGTCAAGAGAACAGTTAACATTGATCAAGGTAATTATGTTAACACAGAGTATTCAATTATTTGTCATCCCAGCAATCCTGATTAAGCATCTCACAGACGCCAAGCACTGGAGAACTAGAGCAAATAGCACTTGCCCTCATCCAGCTACTGTCTTGTAAAAAAGAGCCACAAAGCTGTGTCATTCAAAAAAGGGAACGTGCGACTTCCCTCATGGTCCAGAGGTTAAGACTGAGCTCCCAGTGCAGGGGCCGTGGGTTCAATCCATGGTAGGGAAAGTTCCACAGGCCACAGAGAGTCACCAAAACAAAAGCAAACAAAAGTGGATATGCCAAGTGCTCTGATGGGCCACAGCAGAGGGACTTCAACAAGCCAGGAGGGATCAGAAAGGTTTTCTGCTAGAAATAAGAGACATTAAGAGACATCCAGGTGTCCACAGGATTTAGATATTAACTATAGGCCTGGGATATTGTGGATAATCTGTGTATTGTGTACATGCTCAGTCACTTAATTGTGTCCAACTCTTTGTGACGCTATGGACTGTAGCCTGCCAGGCTCCTCTGTCCGTGAGATTTTCCAGACAAGAATACTGAAGTGGGTTGCCATTTTGTCCTCCAGGGGATCTTCCCAACCCAGGGATCGAACCCACATCTTCTGCGTTGGCAAGAGGAATCTTTACCACTGAGCCACTGGGAAAGCCCTCAGTGTGTGTCAAGTGAATAAATATGAGGTACCAATATACACAGCATAGTAATATACAGAAAAATTCATCAAAACTTCTCTTATTTCCTTCCTGTTACCCTACCATCCCCTTTGTTAAAGCAGCAGCACAAGTGTTCACTGCAACAGCAGAAAGGTTTTTACAAGCAGAAATGCCCAAAGAAGTAAAACATTCACTTCTCAGCCTCTGAATTTCAAAATAGAAATTTGAAACTTACAAGAAAGGAAACAGTTGAGAGAAAAGGGTTTCGAGTGTGACAAAAATGACTTTGAGTATTTACTATCAGAGACGTGTAAGACTAGAGGCATTAAGCATACTTACTGTGTGGACATGTCAAAGGGATGTACATGGATTTAGGAGCCAGTTTTCCAAGCCCACAGTGAGTCAAGGGCCTGTAGCTCTTAGCAAGGGAGAACCTCAGAGGAGCTAGTAACTGACCTTGAGAAGCTGTCCTGAAAATACTCCACTAAACTAAGCACAGGGAGGAGCAATAGACTCTCAATACATTTGCAAGAGCAGAAAGCTCGTGCCTCACTTCCTAAGGTGCCAGCCAAGCTCCCAAAATCCACTCTGTGGGTTGCCACGGAAAGATGGGGAAGTAGCTCAAATTTCTAATGCGCCCAAAGAGCCCTTAACAGTTGAAAGAGATAGGATGCAAAGTGACCTATGACAATGGATGCCTGAGGCCAGAAGGAGCCAGGGTCAATAAATTGACAACAACCAAACCAAGAGCCCCACCCACGGGTCCCACAGAGTCACAGAGACCTCTCTGGAACTTACGTAGAGTCTAGGAAGAGGCGGAAAACCTGATTCAACTGAATTTATCCTGATCCTGTAATGTTGTTTGTTTTACAAGGTCAAAGGCAGGCATAAAAATGAGATGGTACTGTGTCGTAGGAATACAAAGAGGTGTTTTGTTTTGTTTTGTTTTGTTCGTTTCTTTGTTTTTTGTTTTTCACTTTGCACACCTTTGCAATTTTGGTAATCTGTGAAATTTCACCCTGCTATAAAAGTCTGGCAAAACCATTTTTTAATTAATCAGAAGGAAATTATAATATGGAGAAAGGTTTATAGCTAGAACATCCATATTTAAGCTGATGAGATCAGACTGGCAAAATGTAGGCCTAGATAATTACCCACCTAGAAATAATTAGAGGACATCAAAAATGAATGATTTTGATCCCATAATGCAGTGAAGTGGCCTTTAAGTAATAAGCTTTTAGACCAAGCCATTCTGGAGATCAGAAAGCGCCAAGCGAACAAGCAAACCCCTGATCCCAAGAGGTAGTTGAATGAGGACAAGGTTTCTAAAATTATGAAAAGGTCCAGTGAAGGTTTTTCTACTTATTTTTACTCGGTACAAAAAAAAAAAAAAAAACAGGATAAAAATTAAATAGTATTTTAAAACAGCTTAAATTTAGTAGAGAAGGTGCCACAGTAGAAAGATGTGTTTATTTTTCAATATGGGTTCAACTGTGACAATTTTTTTGCACAAATGAGAATAATTAGTGATGTATTTTTAGATTATATTGATACAGATATTATATATACAAATGAACTATAGATGTAATACATAATATTACATGTGTTAAGTGTCAGTCGTGTCTGACTCTTTGCAACCCCATGGACTGTAGCCTGCCAAGCTCCCCTGTCCATGGAATTCTCTAGGAAAGAATACTGGAGGAGTGGGTTGCCATCCCCTTCTCCAGGGAATCTTCTCGATCCAGGGATTAAACCCAGGTCTCCCACGTTGCAGGCAGATTCTTTACCATCTGAGCCACCATGGAAGCCCAATATATAATATAGACATCATATATAATATAGTATCATTTAGAATACATGTTAGAAACTACATATAAAATAAAATCATATACATACATGCCTACAGTTTTCATTTAGCATCACTTTGGTTAATCCGGTCTTGGTGAGTCTGACTATTTGGTCTACTTAGCGCAGGTTAAGGAGAATGATAACAATACGTCAAGTTTGGGATTGACATATGCACACCACTATATTTAAAACAGATAACCAACAAGGACCTACTGTATAGAACAGGGGACTCTGCTCAAAAGTCTGAAATAAACTAAATGGGGAAAAAAAATTGAAAAAGAATAGATACATATAGATGTATAGCTGAGTCATTTTGCTATACACCTGAAACTAACACAACATTGTTAATCAATTATACCCCAATATAAAATTTTAAAAAATTATATAAAAATAAATACAAAAAACAATGCATTAAACAGTGTACACTGCACTTGCATGTGTATGCATAATGAGCTTCAGAAATTCTAACGAGCTGCCTACCCTCAAGAGTACACAAAGAACCAAATTCTAGAATGTTGGTAAAAACTGACTGTTAGTAGGTTGAGCTGAGGAATTCAACTAACGGGAGAGAGGCTGATGAGTAACAGACTCAGAGAAACAGGAGAAGGACCTCATGGGTTGGTGGATCCAGACTCACTGCTCAAGAGCAGCCAAACGTCTCAAAGCCAGTAACCCTGAGAGATGGAAAGAGGAGAGGATGTCATGTGACATCTCAGTAGCTTCATGACATGCCACACCACAGGGCTGCAAGGTTAACTGAGATCAGACACCCATGTGACAGACATTATCTTGTTCCCTGGGCATACCTCCACGAACTATTGAAAACAAACACTTTATCTCTTTTGTATTCACCCAGTTTCTAGAACAATGTATTCATGCTAGTTGCTTCAAGTCAAGTCTGATGCTTTGCAACCCTATGAACTGTAGCCTGCCAGGCTCCTCTGTCCATGGGATTCTCCAGGCAAGAATACTGGAGTAGCTTGCCATGCCCCCCTTCAGGGGTTCTTCCCAACCCAGGGATCAAACCTGTGTCTCTTATGTCTCCTGCATTGGCAGGCAGGTTCTTTACTACTACTACTCGTGCCACCTGGGAAGCCCTCCTAGAACAATACTTGGTACCAAGTAAGATTTGGATGAAATGAAATCCACATTTAACTTGGATTAATTTATTGGCATTAATTTTTTTTTTTTTTTTTTTTTGGCATCACAGACAGGAGCTAAAGGAAGAATGGGAAATGAGGATCTTAATTCACGATCCTGCATTTACGGAAATATTTTTCTTACTTAACACCTGATTATAAGCTAGAAGTACATCATGATTCCTGATGCTGCATTTTTGTCCAGCATCTATTTTTAGGTTACTTTTGGCTCTATTTTAAGGTTATGAGTATAGATTTAGAATGATGAAAACTTCTCTCAGACTGCCTCCTACTCAAATGTGGAGTTTAGGGAGTAGAGATCAACTGGAACCATCAAGAATCTCTAGCTCAAGAGAATTCACTGGTGGTCCAATCCCTGGTTGGGGAACTAAGATCCCACAAGCCATGTAATGAGGCCAAAAAGAAAATAAAAGAAAAAACTCTAGCTCACACTGTGCAACAAATAGGTCCTTGCATGACACTAAGAACTCTGAAATGGGGGAAGAAAACTATTATTTAGACAAAAGTTTTGACTTAATAGGAAGCTACCTGTGGTCTGGAGGGAGCTGTGTTATTCCAGGTTCCTGAGGCTAGCAGTCTCCAGGGTAGGTTGTAAGGAAACTTGAAGATGGTTATCAATCAACATGATGGATTGGGATACCAGAAGGATTAGAACTTCAGTGATTTTTTTTTTTGACCCCACCATGAAGAATGTGGGATCTTAGTTCCCCAACCAGGAATTCAACCCACATTCCCCACACTTGAACCTTTGGAGTCTTAACAACTGAACCCACAGGGAAGTCCTTACATCAATTTTTATCTTTCAAATATAAGATAGAAACTAGAGTGTGCCAATATTAAAAACACCGCTTGGTGAAAAGACAACCCTCAGAATGGGAGAAATAGTAGCAAATGAAACAACTGACAAAGGATTAATTTCCAAATTATACAAGCAGCTCATACAACTCCCTGGTGGCTTAGACAGTAAAGCATCTGCCTGAAATGCAGGAGACTTGGGTTCAACCCCTGGGTCAGAAAGATCCCGTGGAGAAGGAAATGGCAACCCGCTCTAGTACTCTTGCCTGGAAAATTCCATGGATGGAAGAGCCCAGTGGGCTACAGTCCATGGGGTGGCAAAGAGTCAGACACGACTGAGCGACTTCACTTTCTTTTCATTTTCGTACAACTCAATACCAGAAAACCAAACAACCCAATCAAAAAGTGGGAAAAAGACCTAAACAGACATTTCTCCAAAGAAAACATACAGATGGCTAACAAACACATGAAAAGATGCTCAACATCGCTCATTATTCAGTTCAGTTCAGTTGCTCAGTCACGTCCGACTCTTTGTGACCCCATGAATCGCAGCACGCCAGGCCTCCCTGTCCATCACCAACTCCTAGAGTTCACTCAAACTCATGTCCATCGAGTTGGTGATGCCATCCAGCCATCTCATCTTCTGTCGTCCCCTTCTCCACCTGCCCCCAATCCCTCCCAGTATCAGGGTCTTTGCCAAGGAGCAACTCTTCGCATGAGGTGGCCAAAGTATTGGAGTTTCAGCTTTAGCATCAGTCCTTCCAAAGAACACCCAGGACTGACCTCCTTTAGAATGGACTGGTTGGATCTCCTTGCAGTCCAAGGGACTCGCAAGAGTCTGCTCCAACACCACAGTTCAAAAAGCATCAATTCTTTGGCACTCAGCTTCCTTCACAGTCCAACTCTCACATCCATACATGACCACAGGAAAAACCATAGCCTTGACTAGACGGACCTTTGTTGGCAAAGTAATGTCTCTGCTTTTCAATATGCTATCTTGGTTGGTCATAAGTTTCTTTCCAAGGAGTAAGTGTCTTTTAATTTCATGGCTGCAATCACCATCTACAGTGATTTTGGAGCCCCAAAAAATAAAGTCTGACACTGTTTCCACTGTTTCCCCATCTATTTGCCATGAAGTGATGGGACCAGATGCCATGATCTTCGTTTTCTGAATGTTAAGCTTTAAGCCAACTTTTTCACTCTCCTCTTTCACTTTCATCAAGAGGCTTTTTAGTTCATTATTAGAGAACTAAATTTTGCTCATTATTAGAGAAATGCAAATCAAAACTACAATGAGATATCACCTCACACCAGTCAGAATGGCCATCATCAAAAAGTCTACAAACAATAAATGCTGGAGAGGGTGTGGAGAAAAGGGAACGCTCTTGCACTGTTGGTGGCAGCGTAAACTGATATAGCCACTGTGGAGGACAGTATAGAGATTCCTTTAAAAAACTAGGAATAAAACCACCATATGACCCAGCAATCCTATTCCTAGGCATAAACCCTGAGGAAACCAAAATTGAAAAAGACACATGCATCCCAATGTGCACTGCAGTACTATTTACAATAGCTAGAACATGGAAGCAAGCTAGATATCCCTCAACAGATGAATGGATAAAGAAGGTGTGGTATATATACACAATGGAATATTACTCAGCCATAAAAAAGAACGCATTTGAGTCAGTTCTGATGAGGTGAATGAACCCAGAACCCATTATACAGAGTGAAGTGAGTCAGAAAGAGAAAGATAAATATCATACTCTAATGCATATATCTAGAAGAATGGTACTGAAGAATTTATTTACAGGGCAGCAATGGAGAAACAGACATAGAGAACAGACTATGGACATGGGGAGGGTGGGGAGAGGGTGAGATATATGCAAAGAGTAACATGGAAACTTACATTACCATATGTAAAATAGATAGCCAACGGGAATTTGCTGTATGGCTCAGGAAACTCAAACAGGGGCTCTGTATCAGAGGGGTGGGATGGGGCGGGAGATGGGAGGGAGGTTCAAAAGGGAGGGGATGTATGTATACCTATGGCTGATTCATGTTGAGGTTTGACAGAAAACAACAAAATTCTGTAAAACAATTATCCTTTAATAAAAAAATAAACTAAAAAAGAAAAGAAACAGAAAAAAAAAACAACTTGATGGTGCAACATGGCATTTATATTGAGATTGCTGAAAAATACTTTTCAATATAAAGGTGAGATGTGATGAAAGTGTACAAACCACTGCATTAGGCTTTACTTGAATTCCTATAGGTCAGGAAAGAAAAGAGGAACTACAGTTTCTTTGGTCTTCCCTGGTGGCTCAAAGTGTCTGCCAATGCAGGAGACAAGGATTCAGTTCCTGGGTCGGGAAGATGCCCTGGAGAAGGACATGGCAACCCACTCCAGTATTCTTGCCTGCAAAATCCCATGGACAGAGGAAGCTGGCAGGCTACAGTCCATGAGATCACAAGAGTCGGACACAACTTAGAGACTAAACCGACCAACCAGTGGTTTCTTTACCATCTTCTACACACCAGATGACAGGATAATAGGCTTATTTCTTTGAATTCCCACCACAACCCTGAGAGACAGATGTTACTATTCCTGTTACACAAGATTCAAAGTATCTACCTCTGGGTCACAAGCCTTACAAAAAATCCAAACTCTTGTCTGTTTTCAAATTGTCTGCTCTTTTACAGAGCACCACAATATCTGATGGCTCAGATAGTAAAGAATCTACCTGCAATGCAGGAGACCTGGGTTAGATCTCTGGGTGGGGAAGATCCTCTGGAGAAGGGAATGGCTACCCATTCTTGCCTGGGAAATTCCATGGCCAGAGGAGCCTTGTGGGCTACATCCGTGGGGTTCCAAAGAGTTGGACACGACTGAGCAACACTAATATTTGAAGGACCTCCAACTCTGAGACTAGCATTTGCCAAGGCACTCAATGCTGCAGAAACTCCTCTTGTACGAAGAACCCATAGGAAAGCAGACACAGTAAGCTCTTACTGTATAAATAAGGACTATCTATAATCACACCTATCAAAGTCCATATGTGCCTGCCTGCTCAGTCACTTCAGTCATGTCCGACTCTTCGTGATCCTATGGACTATATAGCCCTCCAGGCTCCTCTGTCGGTGGATTCTCCAGGCAAGAATACCGGAGTGGGTTGCCATGCCCTCCTCCAGACCAAAGTCCATACGAAACATTAAATACTGTGAGGCATTTTATGAGTCACAAAAGTTATTATTCTTATTGGTGAAATAATGTTTAAAAATCAATAATATCCTATTCAATAGAGGAAATAAGCCCCCAGTAGATCCACTGTATAAATTTGGTAGATATTAAATGTGTGTGTGTGTGTGTGTGTGTGTAAATGAGACTGAGATAGAGACAGAAGGGATACTATAAAGGTTTAAATAAATAAAACCAAGTTCAGAAGGATATAAACAGAGGGCTGAAGTTCTCCCAGTCTTCAACATTCCCTAGGTTCTTCACCCTGGGAAGTTTTAACTGATTACAGAACATGTCTATAAATTATGACTGCAGTTACCTTGGTCAATTTCACTTCCAGCACATGGCTGCTATGGATCCGACTGTCAAAATGAGCTACTTCTTTGGACGAGGACTTAACCTTGGCAATGATCTTCACATAGGAGAACACGATCACAGCCGTTGGGAGCAAGAGGCAGAAGAAGAGGATGTTCAGGATGAAAATCTGGCCCCCTACTGAGGCCTGGGCCAGCCACCAGTCCAGGGTGCAGGAAGTTCCGAAGGGCTCAGGTGCGTAGTCCCCTAGACCTACCAAGGGCATGGTGGTCCAGAAGGCAGCATAGGCCCAGATGACCGCCAGGCAGATGTAGGCGTGCTTTCTTTTCAGCCAAATCCCTGGAGGTGGAAGAAGAGCATTATCAGGATGTAATCTGCCCTCCACCCAGACACCTCCCTTCGACAGGTCAAATTCCACATCCAAAGAGTTGATCCATTGGATTCTGGGAGACGTGGTCAGTAACCAAAGCCGGAGGGAGAGTTGGGTGGAGGGAAGGAGAGCTCCAGAGCTTGGGCTCTTTTTCCAAGAGAATAAAACAGGAAGTGTTTTCACAGGGAAGGTTTTCTCTAGGCGTCTGGGAGCCTTGGGAGGGGGATGTGACAAAAGCTGGGGAGAGGTGGCGGTAAAAAGATGAGAGGAGGCTGTAGACGGTGGAAGATCTTGGGAAAATATCCAGAATGACCTTGGAGCTCCTATCCAGGATAAGAGGCTAACTGGTAGAATATACAAATGGAGCCTCAAAAAGCATGTGTTAAGGGTTCATCAGAGGTAGAGTCCTTTGGGGGAGAAATGAGAAGACACTGCTTGTGTCTAAAATATCCTTCTTCCAAAAAGCTTGTGTGCCTCTCACCTAAGAACTCGAGGAGTGGGGGTGGATGCCAGAGTCATGACGGTGTGGGGTGATGTTATAAGGGTTGGGTGAGAGCAGATTTTAACTCTTCCAATGTTATTAACACAACAGTCACACTCACAGCCAAAGGTGAAGAAGTGGGGAACCTAGGTAGAACATACCATGCTCTGCAAAGTAATTCTGTGAAAATATTTTCAGAAAAACAAAGGAAAAAAAAAAAACTCCGTGTTTCAGCACTGGTTTCCATTAGCCAAAAGAGAATTCCAAGAGGCAGAAACAGTGCAGTCAGTGAAGGAAAGCTGTAAAGCACTAGTGATCATTTTACAAAGTTCAATACCACCACCAAAGACAGGTCAGCCTGCTCTAGGGCTTCAGCCTCTACAGGAAGTTCCCTCCACCCCATTTATCGCCTGGAACCCAAAGAGCCAGAGAGGTGACTCCTCCCTGCCTTGGGTTTTGGTAGCAGAGAAGAAATATCGAATCATATTTAATAAAAGCCAAATGATTTCTTCAGCACAGACTCTGCTTAGCGTCACGTGAGGTCTGGGAAAATCAGAAGGGCCTAATCCTTCTCATTTCTAGTATTTGACCCGCTTCACGTAACCTTTCCAGACGTCAGTGTTCTTAGCAGTAAAATGGAGGAAATAAAAATCTACTGCTTACAGATTTCGAGAAGGGTGAAATGAACCATGCCAGGTCTCCTTTGCAAACTATGAAGGACTACATTGACATGAATATTCACTCCTGTGTTTGTTTCATTTGGCACTAACAAGAAACGTAACAGATGGTCTCCTTCGTCTCTATTTTTTTTCAAATAGACATCGTCATAAAATGCAAATCTCATGGACCCACCAGATAGGAGTAACAATCAGGTAGCCACGATATCTGTCAGCTCTTGGTTATCCATTATAACGCAGAAAACATTGGCATATAATTGGATAATTATATAAATTTACAGGAACGTGCATAAGCATATGTAGAAGCGTTTACGGTGAGGGTTGCTTGGTGAGGTGTTTTATACTTACATTCGGTTATGGTGAAAGGCTGTCAAGTACAGGAGGGAGTAGATTAGTAGATTGGTTCTGTGATGCTCCAGCAGTCAGAACTAGGACCAATGGGTGGAGGTTACTGGGAAGCAGTTTTGTCTCAATATAAGGAATAACATTGTAACAACCAGAGCAGACCAATCAGAGAATGGGCTGCCTTGTGCAGTAGTAAGCTCCCCGTCACTGGTCACTGGAATTACTCAAGAAGAGGCCAGGTGGCTGTCTGTCAGGGACGCCTTAAAACACTTTATCCCATTGCATGGGGGAAAGGTCTACATGGCCCCAAGCGACTTCCTAATTCCAACATTCCAAGATACCGTGTGGAGGGTTTAATTGTGCAACAAATCAAATGATGAACCAGACTATCGAGAATCAATCTTAGAAGAAGCTGGAAAGCATATACAGTGCCCATGGGAGTTGTGCCCTGCCGTGATTCTGGGGAGTGAGCAACATTATCTCCATATTGGACCTGAAGCCTGAAGTCAAGAAAATATTTAAAAAGCAGAGACATTGAGGTTTAGTATTCCTCAAATATCTTCAGGAAATTGAACTTTTTGCTTCTTCATCTGTAAAATCTACTTGATATGATAAAAATTTACTTGATATGATCAAAAATAAGTGTACAGAAAAAAATTGACTCTGATATCATCCAGAATAGGTATAATTGTATTTTTTGTATTTTATTGGAATTTTTGATTCAAATTATTTCTACTGCAGATTCTAAACTGTTAGAAAAAGCGATGCAAAATTTTTCTCAAAGATGAGCGCTGGATGGTGCACGCATTGGATCGTGACCCTATCCCCCACCCCAAGCTCCTGTATATTTCGTTTTTAATTTAGGATTGCAAGCTTTTAAAATATAAAGAAAAATTCTACCCCATTGAGAGTGTCACATCAACTTGATCTTTCCCATTCTGGGCTCCAGGCCATGTTCTGTCTCCATGGTCACAATCACCAAGCTGATTGAGACTGATGAGCAAAGCAGTGTAGCATGAACCAGTATCATTCTCTGGCTGCACCTAGTTTTCAATATTAAATTTAAAGGGCCAAATGCATCTCTTTCGGGTTCAATAATTTTTCCAGAAGCCCAAGAAGCCAAAGTATTACAAATTTATTTTTCACATTGTAGAACGGTCTTATCATTAAAATCTGATCACTAGCCTCTGAAAGTGTGTTTATGGCTGGCTCACCCCTAACCGATTCTCTTACCCACTGCTCTTTCTACATACCAAGACCACAAAAAGAATGTTGGCTGGTATTTCGTATGTGTGTCCTTTCCTGCAGGCTTGGTTCTCTAACCTGGAGGAGAATTCCTCATCTCTGCAGCCACAGGGAGCCTGAGTGCTAAAGGAGAATCAGAAAAATCTTTCCATATAATTATACTTACTACGCGGGGAAACAGCTAAAACATCTTGGACCCAATATCCTTTCAGTGCATTTTATTTCTTTTGCTTACATTGCATAACACAGTAAAAGCTTACACACTTTATACAAAGAGATGATACTTTCATAAAAGCATCGTAGCGAAACACCAGACATTCCTATAAAAAACAGTATTGAAAGAAACCTACATGGACACAGGTTCGAGTCTTTAAGTGTAAGTTAGAACAAGATAGGCTATGAGTAGAAATACTCCTGGTCTCTCAGTGTATTCATAATCTTTGTTTATTATCTCTGGGTAAAACATGTACCGCTCTGACAATCCACCTAGATTCGACTCTCAGGGAATAGAAACCTTCCTACTTACCATATGATAAATAGCAGATTTTCAGGTATCGGTCCAGGCTGACAGCAGTCATAGTGATAAGGCTTCCACAGCCAAAGAAAAATCCAGCCCATCCATACCAGCGGCAGCCAATCCAGCCAAACACCCAGCGGTGACAGAAGCAAGAGATGATGGTGAACGGTTTGCCTACAACTAGAGCGCCAAGTGACTTGTCAAGGGACGTTCCCTCCGGTTAAACTTTACCCTGCCCACCCAACTCGCTGTGGAGTCTTATCCTAGGCAGACAAGAGGGAGCTATTTTGGGAAACGTTAGGTCCAATTTGTTTACAACCAGACCCGGATCTCTAGGATTTAAACTATTTATCCCTGCAGCCTTCATCAGCTTGTTTTGTTTGTTACTTTCTAGAAAGTAGTCTTCTATTTTAATTCACACCCTGCACCCTCCTTATCCCGTATATAGTCAATCTTCCCCCTCCTTGAAGAGAACTGCTGAGGAAGCTTTCCAACGCCTGTATCTGATTCTGAAGACGGTTCCCCAACATTCATGCATCAGAAAACCCAAGTAACACATTCACAGCCTGCAAATGCTGGCCCCTCCCACCCTTCCCAGGTGTACCCTCCCTTGATACACTGTTAATTCAATCAAGTAACTCATCTTTATTGGGTGCTTTTATAAGCTAGACACACATCACCTCTAGCTGTCTACACAGCCGGTGCCATACTCCAACTAACTAGACTGAGCACCTTCATCTCAGAGCTTTCTAATCCTATTGGGTCTATACTCCATTGTCAGTAGGGAAACCCAATGTAAAAGAGTTCTTGTTTTGTTCAACAAATAATTATTTAATGCTCATTATGTATATGGTGCTAGAGGACAATGTGGAGATCAAGATTAACAGATTCATTTTTAACAGAGGAGACCAAACAATAATTTGTAAGATACGATATGATGGAATGATGGCTCATGATGAGTGGAGGGAAGAAAAATGAAACAGACAAAGGAGAGAGACAGAATCTGCTGTTTTCAATCAGATCAGGGAAGACCTCTCTGTGAATGTGAGGTGTAGGTAGATGTTAATCAGTGGCCCAGAACTCGAGCAAACATTTAAAGGGAAAATATTCTAGGCAGGGACAACAGCAAACTCAGAGTTTGAGCTAAGGGTCTGCTGGGTGGTGCTAAAGGCAGCCAAAAAAGGCAATTGACAGTGACTTGATGGAGGTGCCTGGGATCCATCAGCAAAAAAGATATGTTAGGCTTCTGTCTAGAGTGGAGCCTTTAACAAACCTCTGGGATGTCATCTAGAACCTTTGGGATGTCAAACCGTTTTTTAAATTTTTATTTGTTTGTGTGTTTGTTTGTTTGTTTTTGGCTGCACTGGGTCTTTGTTACTGTGTGCGGGCTTTTTCTAATTGCAGGAAGTGGGGGTTACTCTCTAATTGTGGTGCTCAGGCTTCTCATTGCCATGGCAGGCTCTAGAGCTCAGGGGGCTCAGGAGTTGTAGCATACAGCTTAGTTGCCCCAAGGCATGTAGAATCTTCCCAGACCAGGGAACGAACCCATGTCCCCTGTGTAAGCAGGCATATTTTCAACCACTGGATCACCAAGGAAGTCCATGCCAAAGGGATTTGATGAATGTTTTGGAAATGTCTCTCCTCAAACCCAGCTGCACGTTAAAATCACTGGAGGATTTTTTTGTTTTGCTTTGCTTTGCTTAATTTTAAATATCAGTGTCCAGAGTTCCAACCCCCAAATAATCTGATTTAATTTATCTCGAGAAAGCTAAGCCATCACAGTATATTTTTTATCTCCCCAGGTGATTGTGATACATATTCATGATTGAGAGCCATTGATATTTAAACAACAAATATTAGTTGTATAGATGAAACACATCTGGTCTCTAGGATGTGTTTTTCAAGGTGCTTTATAATGTACATATTAAAGCAAGGAAAAAATTTAAAAGACATAAACATTTTTAAATTAAATTAAAAAAGAGAGAACGAGAGAGAATGAGAGATCCAGAGGTTGGAAAAAATGGTCTGAGTTGATCAGAGAAAACTAACCCATGGAAGAAAATGCTTCCTGGTGAATTACTCTAAGAGACATGCAGAGCAGGTGGTTTATACAGCCCTAGAGCAGACCTGCTTGGCTGAAAGTATTTTCAATGGACCCAGCCAATTATGCATGCTGTATGCACTCAATCACTTCAGTCATGTCTAACTCTTTGGGACCCTGTGGACTGTTGCCAACCAGCTTCCTCTGTCCATGGGATTCTCCAGGCAAAGTACTGGAGTGGGTTGCCATGCCCTTCTCCAGGGGATCTTCCCTACCCAGGATTGAACCTGCATCTCCTGCATTTCAGGCAGATTCTTTACCGACCGAACTACCTGGGAAGCCCCAGACTAGTCTAATTCAAGTGTAAGCATCTGTCCGCTCCAAGTGAAGGATGTGGCTGAACTGGCAGGTTTCAGTCAAGCATCACTAGGGGGCAGCATGGTGAGCTGAGCGGGAGCGCGATTATTCATGTTGCGACACCGCCATCGTGTGTCCAAATGGAAAATGGCACTCATTTTGCAGTCTCGCAAATCACCCCCAGGCGCATCTTAACTTATTTTCACAGAAAGGGGCCAGTGCTGTCGTGCTCCCCTTAGTATGCATGTGTATTTCCCAAAGAGCTGACGATATTTCAGCCTGTCCATGCTGAGAAAAGTCTTCCCAAATAACCAAGATCATCCAAACTCAGTAAGAGGGCAGCACATCCACTGCTGTGTGATAAATAGTGACTCAGTGGATCAACACTTATCACTGAGCCATGTTTTTAGAGATTGGCAGTAGCAGAAAAATCTACTTATGAAGAGAGAAACAAATACCAGGAAATATTTTTTAAAGGATGCTTAGATGGGAAACTGCTAAAATATTTCTGGTGGAAAGACAAGTTGATGTGTGCTATTCAAACTCTATTTCCCCAATTCTAGTAACTTAAGACTACATGCTACGTAGCAGAAAATAGGGATCCAAAGACATATTTGTGTGTATCTAGGCAACACTTAGATTGTATAGATGAACCCAAAAGGAGGTGACTTACCCCCAAATCATTCATATTTGTAAAAATGAATTACAGTTAAAGACAAATTGTCTTCCAGTTCCTCCTTGCTGGGTAATCAGAGAGGCCAAAAAAGCAAGAAATAAACCAGGGGTTCAAAATTTTGGCTGCACAACAAATTTACCTGGAAGCTTTAATTTTCTAATCCTAAATAACCTGATGTCAGAGTAACATTCTCAACCAATTAAATAAAAATTTCTGGGTATGAAACTCAGCCATAAGTTGTTGTTCTTGTTTTAAGTTCCCCAGGTGATATTTTTGTGCAGCCAAATTCAAGTGCTATTGAACTAAAAGTTTCCTATTCTTGCACTCAGTCCCTAAGCCACACTTAAGTATGTCATTACAAGGGCAGCCCTCCCTCCTTCCTAGACCTAGACTCACCTCTCAGATTCATCTTTTAGCCTAAGACCGTACTCCCCTGATGCTTAACAGATTTCCATAAGAGTGGGAGGGATGTGACAGAGCTCAAAATAGTGATCTACAGCCTGTCTGTAAGTTTGTTTTTGGAATCACTTAGCCCCGTACAGTATGAGGTATCTGAAGCATCATGTATCATTTCAAATTGTATCCTCAGCATCTAACACACCTGCCACACTGAAAGGACTCAATACACACTAAATGGACAATCTCCATAGCCAGACAACACTCTGCTGACTTACCACAAATTCTGCAAAGATGACTTGTGAAAAGAGAAGCAAAAGAAGCTGAGGGTAGGCTGATCTGTGAGTCCGTGAGGACTTTATAACTGGGCATTGAAACCCTCAAAGGAGAAACGGCATGGCAGTGTTACCTGAAATCCCCAGATCACAGATTGCTAAATTGACAGTCATTATTTCCGCAGGTCTCAGCTTCTTTTTTCGTCTAGAAGACATATAAAGGACATACCCATTTCCAAACGTGGACAGAATCCCTACAAGGAAAAATAGAAATTTCCATCATTAAGACTAGGATTTAGAGCTGCCTCGGATATGAAACACTTCTCAATTTCAAAAACGGACACCATTGATTTAAGAGGGTAGTGAGAGGACTCTAAATAAAAATCTAAGTTAAGAAGATGAAATAAAAAGCATGAGGTGTAAGTGACAGGCGAGGGATGGGTTGCCTCCAAAAAGGATAGGAGTCAGGGGTTATTAAACTGCACTTACCCAGAAAAAGGAGCCACTGATTTCCCAGTGAAGCTCAGGAGGGTGAGGGAATCCCCATGGTCAGTACTTGTACTAGCCCCCAGGATGGAGCATCTCCTTAGCCATCTTTAGAGTACTGGCTTTATAGAAAAAACTCCTTCCCTCTGATGAGAAGGGTGAACCCCTTGGCTATCAGTAAATTCTGAAGACGAAGTGACCCAAACAAACTGAGGTGCTTTTACTCTCCTTGTGGACTCCTGAGGGGGAACTGGCATTCAGGAGTGGCAGAGGCCAGACTAGGTTAGCATGGCCCCCTGCAAGGACAGGGTTCATCTCCTGGAGACACATCCAGGGCTTTTTGCATCCTGCGGACATGGACGTTGGGTGTCTGCCACTGCTACTGGAGTAGGCACGGAGGGGAAGTGGGTGACAATTGGTAACGTGGGCTCTCCCCCTCCCACCAAAGGGAGAGAAGGTGGCCGTCAACCCACCAACCTACCAACAATGGTATCAATGTGTTCCCACTTTTAATATCCTTTTATTAATGACTGATCAGCTTTGGCATTACAATGATAACTGTTCAAAAGCTCTTGCAAACCCAGTTTAAATCCAAAAAGACCCAATCCCTACTGACTTTAGTGAAGAAAAGAATACACCTACTTCCATAGCTTAACATGTAGAGTAGATTTCTTCAGGAATTCTTGCTTCATAGCTGTGTATAAATGAGAATCTGGTACAGCTGCCTTTAGTAGTAAGGAATAAGGAGAGTATTAACAGGAGAAACCCAGATTTTTCTATCTTAACTTCTACTTCTCCACCACAATTCATTTGAGGGGCAGCCGTGTGTTTCACAGCTGGGTGTTTCAGCTGATGGTATGAAACCAGCAGGCACTAACTGCTTCGTGCTCTTAGGAAATTGTGAATTCCAGGCGTCAGATTGGCCTTGTGGGCCATTAAAACCTCTTTAGCTTTCTTAAGACAGAAGAGGCAAAAAATAGGAGAGACTGTGGAGATTCCAGAGCAAACCAACTGCAATGAAACCCAGGTCTCATTCAAGGGAACCAGCTAGCAAGGCGCACTGGGAAATTAAAAAGTGACAACATGGCTGGAAAAATTACAAACACGTGGCTTCTACTTCGTATCCAAAAAGATTAAAAGCAGTAACTATGCATTTGATACACAAAGATCATTTAAACATCCTTTGTCTTTTTCTTCTGAGAATACTGAATTTCTTACTTTTCCTTTCTCAAATTATTTTTACTACTGATTCATTAAGGCTTCACCCAGTGCCCAAAGCTTATCAAAAAAATAGTCAACTCTCTACGAGCTACATATAAATTGTTCTCACAGGCAATCTCCCCTAGGGGAATATTAACAGAACACAAGCTTATTTTTAATGAGAGTTAAAAGGAGAAGAAGATGAAGAAGGTAAAAGCTAAAGCAAGGGGGACTTTTTTGATGATGACAATCCTGACTCTTTCTATGAATACAAAAATGTTAGATCTTGTGTATAGACCCTTGATGAACTAAGTGTTTCTAGTAAAAGAACAGAGGATGGAAATGGGTCTCTTGTTTATTTCTCCTCTATTCCAAACTCACGTTATTTTTTCATCTTCCAGTTTTCCTTAAGACTTCTAGTATTTCACAAGAATTTCACTCTACTGGTTCCTTAAAAGAATCTGGGCACATCCTTACACCTGTCCTAGAAGTGGGGGAATCAGGCACAGAACCAAGCCCAAAACTGGGTCAAGGATGAGTCCAGCCTCCCCTTCCCTCCAGCTGAATCTGGCTGCACCCTGAACAGAGACCTGGGAACATACGTTTGGTCCCACCTTCGACTCCCTGAGTCATCTGAGGCTCCCTTTGTTCCTGGATTCTTTTGGGACCTCTTTTCCTGGAGCCTCCTCAGTTCCTCCACTTGAATATTACAGTAGATTTTCCTTCAGACCCCTAAACATCCTATTTTGTGTCATCTGGAGATATCTGTCAGGTTACAGATGCTACTTTGTAATTCATTCCTCACAACTGATTGAGACAAATTCTATTTATAAGATGTCTATTTTTCTGTCTTTTCTGATCACTGAAGGTACTTACGTTTAATAAAAATGCAATGTGGATTTTACTACCAGATAGTCTCTGTGTGGGCAGAGGGCAGTTTGCCCATTATGTTCACAGCTGTGTTTCCAGCAGCATAAACAGTGGCAAAGGATGGGCCCTTTGCCCATACAGTTGTGTTTGAAAGGATGTGGAGGTCCATTTATAAGAAACAGAATTTAAGTCAGTATGATAATAACTAATAACAAAACCAAGGACTCAGGAAAACCCTTTGCAGTAGAATTTCTAATTCAATTTCATTAATTCCTTTTCCTCAAGCACTGACCATAGAGGGGTCTCCAGACTTTTCTAATGAGTTTGGCTAATTTCAGGAGGTTAAATGAAAGTCTTAGCCAGTAATAAGTAGATGAGAAAGAGAGATGGGAGGAGGAAAGAAGGGAAAAGGAGAGAAAGAAAGAAATTGAGAAAGCTTGACCCAACATGTAAAAAGATTAAAGGCAGACACATCTAAAGACGTAACCCACCTGCATGCTGGTTACCCAAATTTAAAACAATGATTTTAAATGTAAGAAAAATATTACGGTTGAATCTAATTACCTAGACTGGTGCTGTCCAATAGAAATATAATGGAAACCAGAAATATGAGTCACATACATATTTAATTTTTTTCTGGTAGTCATATCAAGCAAAATAAAAATATTACTATTTATTTTGAAAATATATTTATTTAACCTAATGGGTTAGCTGTGTGTGCTATGCTAAGTCGCTTCAGTTGTGCTCAACTCTGCATGACCCTACAGATTGTGGCCCGCCAGGCTCCTCTGTCAATGGGATTTTCCAGGCAAAAATACTGGAGTGGATTGCCATGCCCTCCTCCAGGGGATCTTCCCAAACCAGGGATCGAACCGGCATTTCTTGGTCTCTTGCACTGAAAGGCAGGTTCTTTACCACTAGCACCACCTGTAGCCGATTGTTTAAAATTATTAATGAGCTATTTTACATTATTTGTTCTGGTCCTGTGTTTTCAGTATCTGATTTCTATTTACACTACACATGTCTCAATTTGGAGAAGTTAGAAGTACTGAGGAGCCACTTGTGGCCACCACGCTGGATGCCAAAGCCAGGAAGAAGATGCACCACGCTGTGGATCAGGCACAGAAACTTTAGACCCTGGACTGACTTCCACTTATTATTCAGACGTTTTTTCAACTCTCACCAAAATCACTTGGTGATGCTGTCATGGCCAGACTTGACTTCAGGTGAAGCAAACTCAGTATGATCCTCCTGACGGTAGCTTGGGGACAGAGTTCCCTCCGTCGCAAAAAACAGAGGCTAAACTGGATGTATTTTAAGGTCCATTCTGAGCCTATACTCTTAGCATCACATCAAGAACACTTTTCAAAAAGTAAAAGCACTCTATTTTAAATAAGATCTCCTTATCATTAATTTTATTACTCGGTGGACAAACCTACTACCAAAGCAATCAAAATGAAATAGTCTCAAGATAAATTATTTTGCTGTAAAGCTTCTCGGATTATCGAGGGAATATTTATTCCTAATAATAAAGATAATGGAGTCGTTTCTATGAAACATAAAGGCCGGATGCCACCCGTTTTTCCTGCTTCCTCCCACTCTTCATCTCAAAATATACACTTAAGTGTTGGCATCTTTGTGCAAAGTCAAGATAGCAGCCTATGAATTTTCTAGATGCAGCCTTTGCACAGAAAAAAAAAAAAAAACAAGGAAACTTACCAATGATTGTTAAGTAAAAGCCAGCCACTAAATCCGCTTCCCAGGAAAGCTTGGAAGCAAAGGGATCCCCATCGCGAAGATAAGGCGGCCGGCGCTCGTCCGGGGGTGGGGCCGTGTGGTTCAAAGCCATGCTCTCCTCCAGCGCAGCGGTCTGAAAGGCAGACGCGTGCAGGTCACAAGAGCCCAGAAGAAGCCCGCCCGACCCATCTCACGGCCGTGCCCCCAGCTTTAAAATGAAAATCAAGTTCGCAGGGTCATGCTTGAGTCTCTAATAACTGGTGAACACTTGCGCGTTTTTCTTCCACTATCCACATTTGTCAATATTCAATTCGCCAGTGTGTAGGCTATCCAAGTGTCTGTTATTTCCTTCCCACTGCCACCCAGTTTGTGCCACTTCACACCCTCCTTGGGTGAATAAGAGGCTGAAGGCCAAATCTCATCCATTTTACTACTTCTGGCAATTTTTTTTTAACTTTTAAACTTTTTACTTTATATTAGAGTATAGCCGATTAATAATGTAGTGATAATTTCAGGTGGAGAGGAAAAGGGCTCAGCCAAACGTAGAGTATCCATTCTCCTTGAAATTCCCTTCCCATCCAGGCTGCCACATAAGGCTGCTTCTCAGTTTTTGTAAAGGTCTGAGCCAAGAAAAGATGTGGTTTGGATACACACACACATACATGCACACACACATATGAGATATTTAATCAATATTTATTAAAATCCTATCAATATATAAAATATTTTAATTTGCCAGAGTATAGTGGGTTTTTATTTATCCAAACTGCCCAGAGGAGCATCTCTGTCAGTTATATGTTCAGTGAGCTTCAGAATTTTTCTAAAAGAAAAAATAGTCATTGATTATTAGAGCACTGAATACAAAGAGACATAGAATCTTCACTAAATGAGGTTAAGAACTAAAGGATTGTCAGGAAAGGAACAGAAAAAAAAATATTTTACAATAATAAAATTTAAAGCTGAGTTACTTAAAAACAAAATATCTTTCAACATTAGACTGTTTAGAAATGAGTTCTATTTTGGTAGAACTCTGTAATTGGTGCAGTGATAAAGAATCAGCCAGCCAGTGCAGGAGACCCGGGTTCAATCCCTGGGTCGGGAAGATCCCCTGGAGAAGGAAATGGCAATGCACTTCAGCATTCTTGCCTGGAAAATCCCATGGACAGAGGAGCCTGGCGGGCTACAGTCCGTGGGGTCACAAAGAGTCAGACACGACTGAGTAATTAAACAGCAACAACACTAGGCTCATCCACAGGCAGATTTGAGTTTCAAATTTCTTAAAGCAGAAAGCAACTCCGTTATTGCCCACCCCCACCCCTTCCAATCCATTCTCTAAATCCACTGTTTGCTGTAAAAATACCATATAACAGTGCAAATGCTTCTGTGAAAAGTCTGATATTTCAGGGAAGATGCCAAGAGTTGCAAAAGAAGCCTCCTATCTAAAAGTGAAGAATAAAATAAATGACTGCTCGAGACACCCCCCCCCAGATTTATGATTCTATGCAAAGATTAAAAAAAAAAAAAAAAACTCTTGGAGTAAATTGTATGTCATTAATCACATTATTCATGTTCAGATATTCCTTTGAGCAATAAAATATACTCTGGCACCCTAACATTTGCTACTTAATGGTCTTTTGCCCATAAATAATGCTTCTGAAAACTGTTCTCATAACAGCTTATTATAGAAAAATCTAAAGACATCCCCACTCCTCATCACCTGTAAAAGTTTTCAATATTTTTTGAGTTACTAGCATTGACCTCTATGATTTCACAATAAAAATTAAGAGGTAACTTGAGATGGAGCCAGACCCAAGTTCTCCTGTCTAAACTGAAAGAATTTACAAATGACTATTTAGCAGATACGGAAAACAGAATGGCAAATCATCACCTACTAAGAGGAAGTAAATACTTTAAATCAGTGTCAAGGATGATGATTTAATTCTATCCAACTTTATCCAGTCTTAGAATTATCTTCAAAGAATGTTAGGCCACAGATTTCTCTCTGACCTGCTGAATTGTCACTGTTTAAGGCAGGAGGTAGCATGGACATTGTAGATAGCTACTTATACATAGGATCTGAAAGTGTTCTTCCCAAAATGGGCTTCCCTACTGGGCTGCTCTGGCTTCTGAAAAGTTTGTGGTTTTTTTGCCTGAAAGCTTTATCAACCCCACATTTATTTCTAGGTATATACCATCTGAGGGGCCTCCCAGATGGCACAATGGTAAAGAATCCACCTGCTAATGCAGGAGGCTCAAGAGACACAGGTTCAATCCTTGGGTTAGGAAGATCCTCTGGAGTAGGAAATGGCAACCCACTCCAGTGTTCTTGCCTGGCAAATTCCATGGACAGAGGAGTCTGGCGGGCTACAATGCTTGGGGTCATAAAAAGTTGGACATGACTGAGCACGCATGCATGCACATATATTATCTGAGAAAATAAGATGTGAATCTGTCAGCATCCATGAAATCTTTAACATCAAGGAGTTTCTGAAATGAGTTACTTGGTACCCAGTAGCAGCCAGTGGAGCTGAAAATAAGTGGGATACTGCTGCTGCTGCTAAGTCACTTCAGTCGTGTCCGACTCTGTGCAACCCCATAGACGGCAGCCCACCAGGCTCCCCATCCCTTGGATTCTCCAGGCAAGAACACTGGAGTGGGTTGCCATTTCTTTCTCCAATGCGTGAAAGTGAAAGTGAAGTCGTGTCCGACCCTCAGCAACCCCATGGACTGCAGCCTACCAGGCTCCTCCGTCCATGGGATTTTCCAGGCAAGAGTACTGGAGTGGGGTGCCATTGCCTTCTCCAAAGTGGGATACAGGTAACATCAATTATGGCATAAAGGAGGAGGATGGAAACATGGTAAAACATGGTGATGCTTGAAAGTACACGGAAGGCCATGAAATATCCAGAAAGTTAACAAAGAAGCACCCAAGAGTTAGGGAAAGGACATCAAAGCAAGAAGAGCAGCAAGAATTGACAATATTCAGCTTCTAGAGGTCAAATTTCTTAGCATTAAGCCTAATATAATGTAAGCAAGGAAACACAGATTTTAAAATTCTGTAAGTCCAATGGATGGCTTATCTAGGTCATTGTCAAGTGGGTGTTGGCCCATTTTTACTACTGTCTTCAAAGGCTACCCACAATAGGCCTAGAGGACAAAAGGCCTGTGGTTAGATTCAGTTTAACCTCAATTCCAAAACTATGCTGAATCAAAGTGGTGAAAGCAGATGGACACGCTCATCTTGTCCTTGATCTTAGAGGAAATTCTTTCAGTTTTTCACTATTGAGGATAATGTTTGCCATGGGTTTTTCATATATGGCCTTTAATATGTTCAGGTAGATTCCCTCTATGCCCACTTTCTAGAGAGTTCTTATCATAAATAAGTGTCGAATTTTGTCAAAAACTTTTAAAAGAATTCCTACAGATGAAAAAAATACACACACACATTGATTCCAGAAATGTGTGCCCCTCACTAAGCTGGAGTTTTGCAGTAAGAGGCCAAAAACTTGAGACCAAACTTCCTTGTAGCTCAGCCCCAATGACCAGCCAGCCTGGGCCCCTCATCGTAAGCAGTGAGACCACTACTGAAGACCCAGGGGTGGAATTTTCTTTGCCTGCTTTGTTCTCACCTCTCTGCTGCCCTCTTCAATCTCAGGCTCTGCCTTTTCCGCTGGAGAACCACAGTGCCTTATGCCATCACCCTCACCCTATCCTTTCCTGTCAAATTCTTCTCTAATAAATTGGAGTTGACGCATGTGGTCGACATAGGAGAGTGTTCACAATATATTTGTTGGGGAAGAAAAAAACTATCAAAGACTTATGAATCACTTTTTTTTTTTTAAGTAGAGAAAAAAATAGAAAGATATATATCCAGGGGTTATGTTTTTTTTATTATGAACTGTGGTAGTATTGTTACTATGCATAGTGATATTAGGAGGAATTTTTCCTCTACTTTTTATTTGAGATCACTTGATGATATATTCATTTTCTAATTATGTAGCAGGGGTATGTTACTTTTATAATATCTATATTTTAATATAGGAGTTGTTACAGATTATTTGTGAAATTTGTGAAAATTTTACACCCATTCATTCATATAAACATTTACAAACTACAGGTTGTATGGTAGGCCTCTACTGAGTCCATGAGTCCCTTCCCTTGGGACTTTGTCATTAAGAGGGGGCCTCGCTGGAGTTGAGTTAGATTTTTCTGCAAAAGACTACTCATAGCCCTGCAATCTCAGCACACACAGGGAGCAACTCACACCTCTGCCCCTGATCTGTGCCTAGCACTGGCCTGAATGTATGTCAGCCACAGGTCTGGGACCCAGGAGACACCTTGGGAATTTTCTCCCCATTTCTTGAGTCTCTTCTTGCTCACTGAGTGTTCTATAAATTTAATAAGCATAAACCATGCTCTTCATGGTGATTTTTTTTTCTGTGTCAGCAGCTGCAGAAGCTTGATGTTCATCAGGCAGTCATAATACTCATACTAATATATTGTAAACCACATCTGTTCCCTAGTGAAGCAATCTGGATGATTCTGGCATCCTTGTATTAAGGATATGGTATTTTTGTTTTTTATATACATGAAGAAGGACCCTGCAAGAGCTTCAACAAAGTGGCAATCAAGAAAAAAAAAAATAATAATGTGGGAGCTCAAATAACCCCAATCCAGGTCTCCGGAGAGGTAACCTTTATAAATTAGTTAAGTGTTAATGAGATCCTTGCCTTCTCTACAGGAGAAATATTCACAGCCACAAAGAACACTAGTGATCAGCTGAGGTCGGCTGTCAAACAGAACTGCACATAACACCCTTCAGATTTTCCTGTCGTGGTTCAATATGATGCTAGAGAAAAAAACAGTCTTTTTTTTTTTTGACCCACTTAAGACAAGAAGCATGAGAAGGAAGAGAGGGATAGAGGAAAAGAGAGGAAGTGAAGGCGGGAAAAGGAAGCAAAGAATATTTTCTGCTGCAGAACCAAACCAGCAAGAAAGCGATCAATTCAACTCAATAGCTCCTAAGCCATGTAAAAAGGGGGCTGAGTTGTCTGTTGAGAATAATAACCTTCAAGTCAATTTATTCCAAGCAGTTCAGCTTGAAGCAAATTGACAAATCTAAGGCAATGGGAGGATTGTAAGCCATAGAAGTCTGCTTTAATTCTGTCTTAAATCATTTGTCTTAACTTCTTGTGTGTCAGCTGTCACATAACTCCCAATTCAACCACCTCTCCTCTTCTGAACTTCTGAGTAATGAGTTTGAAATTAATTTATCCCACATTCTCTCCAAACCACTTTTCCCAGGCAAAAGGCACTACAAATTTCATGTAAGAATGACCATTTTAATTCCCAGTTCTCAGTACTTTTCATTCTCAGGACAAGAGTCCCCACCTACTCAATCCAAGTACCAGACAACATTGTCCAATTCTGGCAGGGGGCACATTTGCCCCTTGCTTTGCCTGGGGTACTCCTATTCTCTCTATATTAGGATCTCTTCCTAAGGAAGCAATCAAATAGCCCAGACCTCTGCAGATTATCAAGGTAGGCATTGTCTCAAGAGCATACAGGAAAATGTAAGCCCCAGAGGGGACACCAGAACCTCAGGACCCCTACTGGCATCATGACAGAACACCAGATGGGCAAACCCTTCTCAAGTGGGGAATACTTTTGTCTGTACCCTCACAGTGAACATTTTATTTCCTCCCCCCAGCCCTTAAACTCTAGGATAAAAAGAACCTTGGGCAAAATAAAATGGCTTTGAAAAAGGGATACAAAATCCCCTGCTTCCTTCCCAAATTCATGTCCTGCAGGCTCTAAGCTCATCCAACTCTCCACATCAGATCATGTAGCTGAGATTCCTAGTGACAACATTGCCCTCAGGAATAGTCATGGCCAACATGAAGCACATGCAGAATCTTCAGCAAATGAATCTATTCATATTCCTTTGAGAAGAAATCAGCCATACCACATGAGGGTTAAAGAAAAATGGGAGGAACAACCCGGCTAGACACACAGTTACTTTGACAGGAAACTCAGAGGGCTTCAGACAGATCCGAAACTGTAATTTTACTGCAATCTCTCATTGTTCTACTGTTCTTCCTTGTTGCATTCCTGATCCAATATTCTGTTTCTGCAATGCCTTTTAAACATAAGTTGATAAGCATTAGTTGATAGATTTCACCCTAAACTCAACAAGAGGGAAAAAAAAAATCCAGTTCGCTTCATCAATTACACAGTGGCATTCGGCATAAAGAGTCAGACAGAACGGCTCTAACTTGCTCCTCGTTCTTATAACCCCAAAGAGGAGGGAGAGACATCCCCTAAAAGTGAATTAAGAACCGCAGTCTCTGTGTCAGCCTCGGCCATCCTTATCATTCCCTTTAATTTTCCCGACAATCATCTTAGAATTCTTTGTTTCTTCATTTTTTTCCCCCTTGTTAAAACTCACCAATTTAAGGGCCTGCCAAAAAGAAATGTCTTTCCCTGGGCTTCTCAAGCTGGGTTTGCTCAGATCTTGCGATGTCTTCCTATTGGTTCTTTCCAAAACACTAGTTACTCTGCCCTTCAGCTGATTTTAAACAGTATCAAGTGAAAGGTACTCATTTTCTAGACTTTCCTGCTCTCTCCACCCCTCTTTTGAAAGGACCAATCATATCTTTGGAAAAAATAATCTCATTTTATTGAATTATTGAGAAGAGATGTAATTTTTGGAAGCTTAACTTATTGGTGATTAAAACCCAGCAGCAGCTACTGGGCCCAGATATTGATCAGAAACTAGAATAATGCTATTTGCTGACTGTACTTTAAAACACCATACGCTTGCTTTTTTATTTCCAGATTTTAAAATCTCAGATTACTATTTAGGACCAAGAATTAAATCCTAGAGCTTTTTATTAATTGTCTTCTTAGCTTTTTTAAAAATATCAAAGCACACTCTCTTCAATTGCCTAACATAACTTCCTGAAGGAGAGCACAAAAATAGAAAAAGAGAAGCTCACGTATTATTTTTAAAGCATAAACCTTTGTCCTGACCTGGTTTACAGCTCTAAAGGTTTACCAAAATTAAAATCAAGGTTTTTGCTCTCTGGTATTAAGCATCTATGGGATCCTAGCATGGATCAGATATTCTTCGCATAACTGGAATGTGTTTAGAGTTCCACACGCCTTGTTCCATTACAACTCCGAGACAATAATTTTTTGTCAGTAAGAATACTGAGATTGGGGCTTCCCTTGTGGCTCAGTGGTAAAGAATTTGCCTTCCAATGCAGGAGGCACTGGTTCGATCCCTGGTCCAGGAAGTTCCCACATGCCTTGCAGCAACTAAGCCTATGCGTGACAACTGTTAAGGCTGTGCTCCAGAGCCCAGGAGTCACAACTGCTGAAGTCCACATACCCTAAAGCCTGTGCTCTGCAGCAAGAGCTGCCACTGCAATGAGAAGCTCTCGCACTGAAACTAGAGAGGAGCCCCTGATCACTGCAACTAGAGAAAAGCCCACACAGCAATGAAGACCCAGCAGAGCCAAAAAATAAAATAAAATGATAAATAAATTTAAAAAAAAAGAATACTGAGATTTAGAGAAATTCAGCAGCTCATGAGAAGTTATACTACTTAACTCCTAGTAGAATCTCATTAAAAACTTGTGGACTAAATCAATGAACAAACATTTAACCCACACAGAACACTGTTTCAAATGTATTCAAATGTTTTCATGGACAAAGGGAAGAAATTATATGTATTTTAAAGGAAAAAAAAAAGGGTATGTGTCAATAAACACAGTCATTTCAGGCAAGCATCCTAAAAAATAAGACTATTTCAGAGCAGTCCCAAAAAGAAATATTCCCAGAATTTCCAGTACAATCTCAATTTTAAATATTCTATCTTGTCAACACAATAACTGTGCTTTTTCGATCATGAGATCCCATTTTTTAATTTCAGACTTATTGAGGTATAACTGACATACCAAATTATAAAAGATATTTTAAGTATACATCATGGTGATTTGACATACATTGCGAAAGGATTTCCTTCCATTGAGTTAATTAACACATTCCTTGCTTTATATATTTATCTCTGGTTTGTTTTTGTTTGTTTGTTTGTTTTTTGGTGAGAACATTTAACTTACATTCTCTTAGTTTTTTTCTATTATATAATACAATGTTAAATTTCAATTACAGTTACCATGTTGTATGTTAGAGGTTCAGATCTTATTCATCTTATCACTAAAAGTTTCTACCTTTTTACCAACCTCTTTCTATTTCCCCCAGCTTCCAGCTTTGGCAATCCCTTTTCTACTCTCTGTTTCTATCAGTTTGACCTTTTCTTTCTTTAATATTCTGTATATAAATGATATCATGCAATAGTTGTCTTTGTCTGGCTTATTTCACATAGCAGAATGCCCTCTGTTCAGTTCAGTCACTCAGTCGTGTCTGACTCTTTGAGACCCCATGGACTGCAGCACGCCAGGCCTCCCTGTCCATCACCAACTCCTGGAGTTTACTCAAATTCATGTCTATCGAGTCAGTAACGCCATCTAACCATCTCATTCTCTGTCATCCCCTTCTCCTTCTGCCTTCGATCTTTCCCAGCATCAGGATCTTCCAATGTGTCAGTTCTTTGCATCAGGTGGCCAAAGTATTATAGTTTCAGCTTCAGCATCAGTCCTTCCAATGAATATTCAGGGATGATTTCCTTTAGAATTGACTTGTTGGATCTCCTTGCAGTCCAAGGGACTCTCAAGAGTCTTCTCCAACACCACAGTTCAAAAGCATCAATTCTTCAGCACTCAGCTTTCTTTATAGTCCAATTCTCACATCTATACATGACTACTGGAAAAACCATAACTTTGACTAGATGGACCTTTGCTGGCAAAGTAATGTCTCTGCTTTTCAATATGTTGTCTAGGTTGGTCATAGCTTTACTTCCAAGGAGCAAGCATCTTTTAATTTCATGGGTGCAATCACAATCTGCAGTGATTTTGGAGCCCCAAAAAATAAAGCCTCTCACTGTTTCCATTGCTTCCCACCTATTTGCCATGAAGTGATGGGACTGGATGCCATGATCTTAGTTTTCTGAATGTTGAGTTTTAAGCCAACTTCTTTACTCTCCTCTTTCACTTCCATCAAGAGGCTTTTTAGTTCTTTTTCACTTTCTGCATAAGGGTGGTATCATCTGTATATCTGAGGTTATTGATATTTCTCCCAGCAATCTTGATTCCAGCTTGTGCTTCTTCCAGCCCTGCATTTTACATGATGTACTCTGCATATAAGTTAAATAAGCAGGGTGACAATATACAGCCTTGACATACTCCTTTCCCAGTCCAGTTCTAACTGTTTCTTCTTGACCTGCATACAGATTTCTCAGGAGGAAGGTCAGGTGGTCTGGTATTCCCATCTCTTTCAGAATTTCCCACAGTTTGTTGTGATCCACACAGTCAAAGGTTTTGGCATAGTCAATGAAGCAGAAGTAGACATTTTTCTGGAACTCTCTTGCTTTTTTGATGATCCAGTGGATGTTGGCAATTTGATCTCTGGTTCCTCTGCCTTTTTTTTTTTAATTTTATTTTATTTTTAAACTTTACATAATTGTATTAGTTTTGCCAAATATCAAAATGAATCCGCCACAGGTATACATGTGTTCCCCATCCTGAAACCTCCTCCCTCCCCCCTCCCCATACCATCCCTCTGGGTCATCCCAGTGCACTAGCCCCAAGCATCCAGTATCGTGCATCGAACTGGATTGGCAACTCGTTTCTTACATGATATTTTACATGTTTCAATGCCATTCTCCCAAATCTTTCCACCCTCTCCCTCTCCCACAGAGTCCATAAGACTGTTCTATACATCAGTGTCTCTTTTGCTGTCTCGTACACCGGGTTATTGTTACCATCTTTCTAAATTCCATATATATGCATTAGTATACTGGCTTACTTCCTTCTGGCTTACTTCACTCTGTATAATAGGCTCCAGTTTCATCCACCTCATTAGAACTGATTCAAATGTATTCTTTTTAATGGCTGAGTAATACTCCATTGTGTATATGTACCACTGCTTTCTTATCCATTCATCTGCTGATGGACATCTAGGTTGCTTCCATGTCCTGGCTATTATAAACAGTGCTGCGATGAACATTGGGGTACACGTGTCTCTTTCCCTTCTGGTTTCCTCAGTGTGTATGCCCAGCAGTGGGATTGCTGGATCATAAGGCAGTTCTATTTCCAGTTTTTTAAGGAATCTCCACACTGTTCTCCATAGTGGCTGAACTAGTTTGCATTCCCACCAACAGTGTAAGAGGGTTCCCTTTTCTCCACACCCTCTCCAGCATTTATTATTTGTAGACTTTTGGATTGCAGCCATTCTGACTGGTGTGAAATGGTACCTCATAGTGGTTTTGATTTGCATTTCTCTGATAATGAGTGATGTTGAGCATCTTTTCATGTGTTTGTTAGCCATCTGTATGTCTTCTTTGGAGAAATGTCTATTTAGTTCCTTGGCCCATTTTTTGATTGGGTCATTTATTTTTCTGGAATTGAGCTGTAGGAGTTGCTTGTATATTTTTGAGATTAGTTGTTTGTCAGTTGCTTCATTTGCTATTATTTTCTCCCATTCTGAAGGCTGTCTTTTCACCTTGCTAATAGTTTCCTTTGATGTGCAGAAGCTTTTAAGGTTAATTAGGTCCCATTTGTTTATTTTTGCTTTTATTTCCAATATTCTGGGAGGTGGGTCATAGAGGATCCTGCTGTGATGTATGTCTGAGAGTGTTTTGCCTATGTTCTCCTCTAGGAGTTTTATATTTTCTGGTCTTACGTTTAGATCTTTAATCCATTTTGAGTTTATTTTTGTGTATGGTGTTAGAAAGTGTTCTAGTTTCATTCTTTTACAAGTGGTTGACCAGATTTCCCAGCACCACTTGTTAAAGAGATTGTCTTTAATCTATTGTATATTCTTGCCTCCTTTGTCAAAGATAAGGTGTCCATATGTGCGTGGATTTATCTCTGGGCTTTCTATTTTATTCCATTGATCTATATTTCTGTCTTTGTGCCAGTACCATACTGTCTTGATAACTGTGGCTTTGTAGTAGAGCCTGAAGTCAGGTAGGTTAATTCCTCCAGTTCCATTCTGACTTTTTAAATTTGTGTGTGGATTCTCTACCAATGCCAGGCCATGTCTTTTGTGTAGATTCATTCTTGCCACAAAATGAAATCTTTGTGTATATTCAAGAGACCCAAGATCCAGGATTAGTTATACTTGGATGTGTGCTAAATCACTTCAGTCACATCTGGCTCTTTGCGACCCTATGGACTGCAGCCTGCCAGGCTCCTCTGTCCATGGGATTCTCCAGGCAAGAACACTAGAGTAGGTTTCCATATCCTCCTCCAGAGGATCTTCTTGACCCAGGGATAGAACCTGCATCTCTACCATCTCCTGCATTGGCAGGTAGGTTCTTTACCACTAGTGCCATCTGGGAAGCTCTTTAGTTATGCTTATTGTTGATATAAAAAGGTAACTAATGACCACAGAGAACCAGAGTTAAGTGGCCAAGGAGAATCCCAAATGCTGGATTCCAAGAAGGAAGACATGAATGGTTTAGAAGAGCGGGACACCTTCTGTGCAATGTAATAGTGTCCATGAAACTATTTGGGTGGTATTATCTATTTCTAAAATTAAAGAATATCTTTTCTTCTACCATGCAAATCTAACTGGTTCTGGGAATAAAACAGTAAAACAACAAATTTTGTTCCGTCTTTCATGGAGTTTCCATTTTAACAGAGGTGCAAGATCACTACAAAAATGTATTTAATTACTGTTGAAATAAGCACTTATTCAGTAAGCATTAATAGGAATTACAAGTGTCTCCAAAGTCATGTGGTGGGAAGTCCCTATTTTAGAGGTGGGCCAGAGGGAGTGAGAGGATGGAACAGCAGGACCCTGTGGTCTTCCCGCTATGTCCTCTGCCTCCTTTTGTCTGTGGAAAGCTTTAGTCAAAGAAAAAGCTTAATCAGAGAAATAAGAACATGCAGAAACAAAGGGAAACATTCCAAGGAGACTAAATGATGATAATGTAGTCATCAAACATAGTTAAGGGCTTTTAGTTCCTTCACAAGAGCTATGGATGATATTCTGAACCAATTCCTGTGAGCTGTCTTACAGATACTGAAATCCCCTACCAGGTGGAAGAAGTCATTAATAATTACATGATGACCAGACTATAACTGTGACATAAGCTGCCACAGTTCCAAAAATTGGCCTCAAAGAAATGGAAACAAACCAACCCTGGAACTGAAGATTAGCTGCACTTAAAACAACCAAGATGGTGCTGGTCTGACCACTGATGATCAGTTTCAAAATATCTACCAGAGATAACTATGCTGTTTCTGCATGTAGCCCCCTCCTTCTGTCTATAAATTTCTTCCCCTCTGACTGTCAGTTGGGGGAGTTGGCCTTTGGACAGAGGTCTGCCCTCCACTCCAGTTGCCAGCATCTGAAATAAAGTGAAATTTACTTTCCACCAATCTGGCTGGTTTATTGGCATTTGAGTGGCAAGCAGCCGGATCCAACACCTTTCAGTAACAGATGTGCCTTGATAAGGTACTGGGGTAGTTAAAAGCCTCAGATGCAAGAAAAGCTGTCATTTATCAGATCCAGCACTTAGCACCTGCCAGGGGTCCTCCTGATATCCAGCCCAAGACAAGAACCTGTGAGGTGCATATCTCACTCTTTTCTGGGTCTCAGCCAAAAATGTCTCAATACCACCCCCAGGACAACAGTATCCAGCATCTAGTCCACTGAATTGTGTTCTCTGGTGTGTGTCTGTGTGTGTATACTTACTGCTTCAGTTGTGTCCAACTCTTTGTGACCCTGTGAACTGTAGCCTGTCAGGCTCTTCTGTCCATGGGATTCTCCAGGCAAGAATACTGAAGTGGGCTACCATTTCCTCCTCCAGGGATCAAAACTTTGTCTCTTGCTTCTCCTGCATTAGCAGCATGAATATTGACAGTATTCTTTACCACTGGGCCACCTGGGAAGCCTGTGTTCTCCATTATACATCCCCAAGTAATCTTGAACTTCTCTTTCATAGAGCTCCCTTCTTAATGTATGTCTCTTCTGCCTGAAAAATTCATGGCTACAGGAACTGTGACTCTTGGTGACCAGTGGTGCCCCCAGGACCAAGCACACCATCAGAAGCATATTTAGTAGGCACTCAGTAAATATTTTTTGAGTGAATCAATCAATGAGCAGGAGGGCCGTTCCATGTTAGAACTGAAACCAAGAGGCAAGGAGTCAGGGTGACACAGCAGAGGTCTTGCACAGCAAGACTGGCCCACGTTGACTGTTCCCCTGCTCCCTCATGAAGAAAATAGAGTAGGAATTTGAATTGACCTTTATCCCTTCTCTCTTGCTTCTGAATTCTTCTGATTATTAGTCACGGTGCTATTTTTCAGATCCTTTAGTGCAACTTTTCAGTTATAAGCTCTTGGGCCCCAGATATTGATAAAGGAAGATTTTCTCATCCATTTATTTGTCCTTAATCTTCTTTGTCTGTCATTTTGACTTAACACCAATAATACTCAAGCAGATGGTTGTAAGTTAATGCTGCTTCCCTGGGATTTAACATATAAACTTGGGCATTAGGAGAAATGCAGATTTATGTCTCCTTTTATATCAGGAAAGCAATCACCATAAAAGAATCCATCTCAATGAATGTTTTTCCCACACAGGAAGCAAAAAACCTATGTATCTCAACTGAAATAATCCGAGTTGTCAACTGAGCTACTATGAATAATGTATCTAGTAGCATTTTTTCCAGAATAGTAGCCTGAATCCAGCTCCCTGGGTCTACACTTTTGAAGGACTACTTCCATCTTAGCTGAGAACAAACTCAAATCTAAGTCATCTTAAGGGATGTGCAATTATTATTTTGAGCATCCCTGCCCTGTAAGAAATACACTAGTGCAGTATTTAAGTTTTACTATAGCTGACTATTTTTTTTAAATTTTCTTTATTCCCTCTTTAGGGCTTTTCTCCTTTCTTTGGCTATATGGTTCCATTCTAGGTATTCTAGATATCTACTCTCTCACTTCCTTCATATCCTCCTCCAATGACCTCTTTACAGTGTGGTTCTTCCCTGGTCAACCTATATAAAAATGCCCAGCTTTCTACCTTGGGAGAAAGGTAGATATACCTTCCAGATATAATTCAGGAAGGAAGAATCCAAACACTCTGAGTTGAAGAGACTGAATAGGGAGTTTTAAAAGGTAGGAAAATATCATCTCTAATGGAGCCATATGTCATCCAATCAAAACTGACCCAGACTTGACACAGATGTTCAAATTAACAAAGACATGAAAACAATTATTATTATAACTCTATTATATATGTATATTCAAAACTTAACTAGAGACATGGAAAGTATAAAAACGTCCCTAATCAAACTTCCGAAGATGAAAACTGCAAAGCCTGAGATTAAAAAAAAATACTCTGGATGGTAGTATTAGATCAGAGAAGATGGTGAATTTGAAGAAAAAGCAATAGAAACTCATAAATGAAACAAACAGAAAAAAATATAATTTTATATATGTAAGTTTTCTCTTATTATTTAAATGTAGTGTGGGATATATAGTATATATAAAAGTAAAGTGAATGAAAACATTACAAAGATTAGAAGTGAAGAATTAATACTATGTGGTTCTTATGTTATATGCAGAGTGCCTATCCTTTAAAGGTAGACTGTGATCAGTTATGTGTGTAATAATTCCTAAGGCAACCACTAAAATAACAAAACAAAGAGTTGTAGCTAATAAGCCAACCAAGGAAATAAGATGATATCATAAAAGTAAAAAAAAAGGAAGGAAGAACAAAGATTAGATGATGTCTTTGTCAGGGTTCTCCAGAGAAACAAAATCAACAAGGCTGTGTGTGTGTGTGTGTATGAAGAGGGAGAGATTTATTAGAAGAAATTGACTTACATGCCTATGGAGGTTAATAAGTCCAGCAATCTCACTCACTTCTGGGTATTCTTCCAAAGAAAACAAAAGCACTAATTTGAAAAGATACATTTACTTCTATGTGGGCATATTTACCATATCCAACATAGGAAGTAAACTCAGTGTCCATCGATAGATGTATGGATCCAGAAGATAAATGCTGTTGTTCAGTAGCTAAGTCATGTCCAACTCTTTGCAACCCCATAGACTGCAGCAAGCCAGGCTATCTTGTTCTTCACTGTCTCCTGGAGATTGCTCAAATTCATGTCCTTTGAGTCAGTGAGACTACCTAACCATCTCATCCTCTGCCACCCTCTTCTCTTTTTGCCTTCATCTTTCCCAACATTAGGGTCTATCCTAATGACAAAATTGTTCATAATTTTCTGTCTAACTAAAGGAAGAAAAGGGCTTTCCTGATGGCTCAGTGATAAAGAATCCACCTGCAATGCAGGAGACAAAGGAGACAAGGGTTTGCTCCCTGGGTCAGGATGATCCCCTCGAGGAGGAAATGGCAACCCACTCCAATATTCTTGCCAAGAAAATCCTGTCAACAGAGAAGCCTGGCAGGGTACAGACTATAGGGTCACAAAGAGTTGACCACGAATGAGCAACTGAGCTTGTCAAGGAAGAAAACCTCTTTGATTGCAACTGCATTATTAAAAGGCTTTTAAACCATACTTTTACCGTGCCAAGTCACTTCAGTCATGTCTGACTCTTTGCGACCCTGTGCCCACCAGGCTTCTCTGTCCGTGGGATTCTCCAGGCAAGAATACTGGAGTGGGTTACCATGCCCTTCTCCAGGGGATCTTCTTGACCCAGGAATCGAATCCACATCTCTTATGCATCCTGCATTCCCAGACAGGTTCTTTACCACTAGCGCTGCCTGGGAAGCCCAAATCGTACTTACCTGTTTTCAACTCTGAATAGAATAACAAGCCTCATGGCTTTTTGTCTAGCTAGAAGATGACTTTTGTCAAAGAGATGATCTTTCTCTGCCTCTTACTCTGCTTTCTGGAACACTTTTCCTCGCGCCTCCAAGATCAGCTAAATGTCACTATAGGTACCATTCCATTCTCACCATCACATTCCAATGCAGAGAACCACTAATTCCTCCCTGGCTATACTGACCACTATTACACTGACTATGATAGCATACATCCCATTGTACCTTAGTTAATCCCCTGTGTCCTTGACTATTCCCTCTGTATAATTCTTAAATACACAGACTGTGTTTTGCTCATTATCTTTGTATACGTCATACCTTCACCTTGTCTGCTTCATAGTAAACATTCCAAAAAAGCATACTGAGTAAATATTCGTTGTCACCGATCATTTCACACTATGAAAACACCAGGGTCTTTGTTTCCCTTCCACCCCATCTGTGAACCTTCATCATTGACATCTACATCTATACATCTAATATGTATATTAGAAATTCATGGTCAGAATGAGAATGTTAAAGACTGGATTGATCAGTCTTTAAAGAATTTTACTCTGATTGCACTTTTCTGATTCATCAAATGTACAAAATTGAAAGTTAGCATTTGTTGTCCAACAGCGTTTTTAATTTAGAACCCTTAGCCCCCTGAGATAACTATGAGCATGATGTCCTAGGGCATGACATTCCTGGAAAGTACTATTACTCATTCTCGTCACCAATCTGCATTTAAAGGTCAAAATCTGAAGCTCCTTGTTATATATGTGGGCAATGACCTTGGAAAGGATTGACTTTTCACTGCTCTCATTCATCCTCAAATAATTACTTTTTCCTAAATAAACTTATCAAAGATTAGAGGGAACTCTACATTAAAAGGGTTCCCTGATGGCTCATGCTGTAAAGAATCAGCCTGAAATGCAGGAGATCTGGATTCGATCCTTGGGTCCAGAAGATTCCCTGAAGAAGGGAATGGCTTCTAAGATCACATAACCTATTTAGTCTCTGTTGGTTCTGAGACCAATTCCAATGTGCACGTTCATGCACACACACACACACACACACACACACACACACACACCCCAGCAAGTAATTCTCCAGGCAGCAACAGGATGTCCTGCAATTCGACTCAGTTCTGACACTATCTATCTGAAGAGAGCTTCAGATCCCACAGGTCAAGGAAAGACAAGGTCATTTATCCTCCACCCCCTCCTTCAAACACCAGCCAGTTGCAAGCCCAGGTCGTTATCTGTTTCTGATCAATTGACTACAAACTGTAGGCTCCAGACCCACCCTAGCTCAGAACACCAGCTGCAAGTCCAGATGGTTACCTGTACTTCTGACCAACTGCCTATAAATTGGAGGTTCTAACGACCCTTTTTTCGGGCTGGATTAATTTTCTAGACCAGCACTCAGAACTCAGAGAAATATTTTAGTTACTAAATCCCTGATTTATTGTAAAAGGATGTAACTTGGGAACAGCCAAATGGGAGAGATGCTTAGGGCAAGCTTGCCCCTCTTCCCAAATTTCCACATGTTCACCAGACTGAAGCTCTCCGTACCCTATCCTGTTGGGGGATTTTTATGGAGGCTTCATTACATGGGGGTTCCCCTTGTGGGTCAGACAGTAAAGAATCTTCCTGCAATGCAGCAGACCCGGGTTCAATTCCTAGGTCAGGAAGATCCCCTGGAGGGGAAAATGGCAATCCACTCCAGTATTCTTGCCTGGAGAATTCCATTGACAGAGGAGTCTGGGGTTGCAAAGAATCTGACACAACTGAGCAACTAACACTTTCACTTTCTTTCATTACACAGGCATGATTGATTGAATCATTAGTTCAGTTCAGTCTCTCAGTCGTGTCTGACTCTGTGAGCCCATGAACTGCAGCATGCCAGGCTTCCTTGTCCATCACCAGCTCCCGGAGATTGCTCAAACTCATGCCATCCAACATCTCCTCCTCTGTCGTCCACTTCTCTTCCTGCCTTCAATCTTTCCCAGCATCAGGGTCTTTGCCAGTGAGTCAGTTCTTTGCATCAGGTGGCCAAAGTATTGGAACTTCAGCTTCAGCATCAGTCCTTACAAGGAATATTCGGGACTGATTTCCTTTAAGATTGACTGGTTTGATCTCCTTGCAGGCCAAGGGACTCTCAAGAGTCTTTTCCAATACCACAATTTGAAAACATCAATTCTATGGCGCTGGCTTTCTTTATAGTCCAAATCTCACATCCATGCATGACTGCTGGAAAACCCACAGCTTTGACTATAAAGACCTTTGTTGGTAAAGTAATAACTCTGCTTTTTAATATGCTGTCTAGGTTTGTCATAGCTTTTCTTCCAAGGAGTAAGCGTCTTTTAATATCATGGCTACATCTGCAATGATTTTGGAGCCCAAGAAAACAAAGTGTCACTGTTTCCACTGTTACCCCATCTATTTGCCATGAAGTGGATGAGACTGAATGCCATGATCTTTGTTTTTTGAATGTTGAGTTTTAAGCCAGCTTTTTTACTCTCCTCTTTTACTTTCCTCAAGAGACTCTTTAGTTCCTCTTCACTTTCTGCCATAAGTGTGGTGTCACCTGCATATCTGAGGTTATTGATATTTCTCCTGGGAACCTTGATGCCAGCTTGTCCTTCATCCAGCCCAGCATTGCACATGATGTAGTCTACATATAAGTTAAATAAGCAAGGTGACAATATACAGCCTTGATGTACTCCTTTCCAACTTTTGAGTCCGATGTTCTGTGTCTGGTTCTAACTGTTGCTTCTTGACCTGCATACAGATTGCTCAGGAAGCAGGTCAGCTGGTCTGATATTCCCATCTCTTGAAGAATTTTCCACAGTTTGCTGTTATCCACATAGTCAAAAGTTTTGGCATACTGTTGGGGGCCAGAGTGAGGTACTCTGCCCGTGACAAAGGTCATGAGGAAGGAGGCTCGACATACGCAAAGGCGGGATCAAGCCTCAGGAGTCCCCCTGGAACTCCTCGAGCATCTACCCCCATAACCAGAGCCTGCCTACTTTACTACTTTGTGCTCTCACCTACACCTCTGACTTTACAGGGGGCTGTCCCCCACCACCTCTTTCGGAGAAGGAGTTAACTTAGAGCTCCAGTTAATAAAAACTCCTGGGTGTGACAAGAGTGTTTTAACCTACAAACTCCTCTGAAGGTTCTCTGGCCTGCCTGACAGGCTTGTCCGGCCACATGTGATTGCTCACAGCCTCCCAACCGTGAGAGGCACGAGATGCTTTAAACCTTCTAAAAACAGGTTCCTTAGAAAAGTTAGAAAACTATTAGTATAAGTATAATGGGCTGATTAAAAATTGTATTGGTGAAGGGTTTTTCATTTGTTGAGCCAATGTTTGTTGCTAAGTCTCCATATCCCCTGCCCTTACACACATTAATGAATATATAGAAGAAATAAGTATTAACCTTTGATATTAATCACGTTAGACCTTAGGCTAAGTAAATTCTTTCCTTAACTAAAACCCACTACACCCTCACCCTATAGGAATGTAACTTTATTTGGGTGGTGTCTGTTTTAAGAATAATCACCCCTGGAGAAATAAGTGTCCTGGTTGACTGACCGCTGTCACAAGGAGAGGGTCATAAATTGTCAGCAGGCCCCCCTGGCCAGAAGATGATGTAACACCCCTAAGACCTCTGTATACATTTGTATGAAGCACCTGACTTTGATAAAACTCAGGACTGCTGACCCCATGTGACTTTTGCATAACATCTCAGTGTATAAAAGTAGACCATGGAAAATAAAGAATTGGGATCAGTTTCTCGAAATACTGGTCTCCCCATGTCGCTCTCTCTCTCACTCTGGCTGAGTCTCCATCTGGAGCGTGGAACCCGCCATGCTTACTAATTATGCCTGGGCTTCTAAGATCTGAACGGGGAGGCCTCAGTGTCTCCTCTCCTTCCAGAGAACGGAAGGATGCCAGCAGCCTACGTAAGTGGTGCAAACTTCTTGTCTTGAAGTTTTATTGGTTTCCCGCGTACACCAAGCTACTCAGTCTCTTTTCTCCACTGAATTTTCCTACTGAGCTATCCTCATTCTATTACTCTTTACATCTCTAATTAATATCTAATTGAAGCTATTGTATCCTGATCCTCACTGACGCTGTCCCCGCTTCAAATACCCTGGATCAGCCAGGGCTGGACCCCGGCAGGTGGCACCCGAACAGGGACGATTCGAAGGTAGGTCCCCAACCCTTTCCCCCAGTGTTGAATTTTAGGGATGGATAGGACCCCGGCAGCATACTCATTGAAGGAGAAGTAGATGCTTTTCTGGAATTCTCTTGCTTTTTCTATGATCCAATGAATGTTGGCAATTTGATCTCTGGTTTCTCTGCCTTTTATAAATCCATCTTGAACATCTGGAAGTTCTCAGTTCATGTACTGTTGAAGCTTAGCTTGGGGATTTTTGAGCATTACTTTGTTAGCATGTGACATGAGTGTAATTGGATCACTGGCCACTGGAAACTGATTCAACCTCTAGCCCATCTGCTATCCCCAGAGGTTGAAGGGTGGGACTGAATGGACTGACCATCTAATCACAGGTTGGTTCCACAGGCAACCAGCGCCCATCCTTAGGTGCTTTCCCAAAATCGATCATTAACATACCAAAAGTCACCTTTCTTGCTCTTATCACTTAGGAAATTCTAAGTGTCTTAGGAGTTTTATGCCAGAAATGAGGGGAAAAACCAAATATCTATTTCTTAGTATAAATCACAATATCACAAGTCAAAATTATCATTTTCATGAGAGTCCAATTAAATTAAGTGCCTGAGTCTTTTTCATGTCTGCTCTCCTGGTATCTTACTGGCATTTTTTTATTCTTTTGAAACTAAAATAAATATTGTGGAGCCTCAAGGATGAAAGCTTCCTTGGTGGCTCATATGGTAAAGAATCTGCCTGCAAAGCAGGAGACCTGGGTTTGATCCCTGGGTCCAGAAGATCCCTCGGAGAAGGGAACCCACTCCAGAATTCCATGGACAGAGGAGCCTGGTGGATTGCAAAGAGTCAGACACAACTAAGTGATTAACACACAAAGACCAAAGACCAGATGAGAAAGAAGAGTCTTGAAATGCAGAAACAGAAGAAAAACAGACCCTTATTGTCCTTCCCGCTATGTTGTAACCATTGCAGAATTTTTGAGTCTTCCTGAGTAGCATGGCCTGTCTCTGCTCCTACCCCATTTGAGGAAAACGTGTTTGCCTTACTCTTCTCCCAGGGAAGAGTATAGGGAATGTATATGTACCTCATCCAATCAGGAAATGACTTGCAAGACCTCTATCCTGCTCCTTGTCCCCTGGCTATAAAAACAGACCAAAGACCCACATTTGAGGGGTCAGCTCTCCTTGGCTATCAGGAACTTTCCTTGCTGTACTGGCAGCTACCCCCTTTCCTCCACTGCTCTAGTAAACTTTATTCTCCTTTTATTCTGCTTCATGTCTGGAAATTCTTTTCCAACTCATGCACAGATCATGACATTTACATTATTAAAAAAACTGTAATATATCCTTACTGAACCTTCTTTGTTTCTAGTTGCTATTCTGAACTGTAAAGATTTGGGCGGGGGGCGGCGGTGGGTGGTTCTATTGTGTCTTTGCGGCACACAGGATCCCTGTTGCAGCATGCAGGATCTTTCCTTGCAGCTCAGGGGCTCCAGAGCGTGTGGGCTCAGTTGTTGCAGTGTGCAGGCTTCAGAGTGCTTAGCCTCAGTTGCCCCTCAGCAGGTGGGATCTTAGTTCCCCAGCCGTGGATGAAACCCACATCCCTTTCATTGGAAGATGGATTCTTCACCACTGGACCTCCAGGGAAGTCCCACGTAAAGTTCTTTTTAAAATCATTGTTTTGTAAGCTCAGTATCCTACCAAAACAAGAGGGTAACGCATAAATCCAACAGGAGGTGAAGGATTTGTTAAACAAGGATTTGTATGGCAATATCATGGAAATGCAATACATCTCTTTAGCTTTAGATGAGTCATACAGTTTAACAGACTCTGCCCAATGAATATTTTGGGTATGCATTGTCTCAAAAGATTTAACCAATTTATCAAAAGAGCATTAGAAATCCACAGCTTAAAAAATTTGAGCTGGTGGCACAGGTATTCTCAAATCTTTCACATGTGTCAAAGAATAATTTCTGCCAGATATGAAAAATTGGTTTCCGCCACAACAGACAGTGCTCTGGATGTTTTAGATCAAAATCTATGTTTATTAGAATTAAACATAAGCATAAAATCCATGTTTATTGAAATTAAACAAGGTGCTCATGCTTTCCTCACTGCTTCGTTCCAATGTGTGATAAATACTGAAAATATTTTTCCTCACTTTTTGGAAATAGTCTCTATAAAAAGTCATAGACACAGTTATTATATATATTCCAATGCCAGAATTCATCACCAATTTGTGGACTTAGTGAAAGACATAAAAATCAATGAGTTTAATTCTCTTGTATTCTTTGCTAATGTCCATTGGTTGAATTTGTGAAGATGCTTATGAGTATTTATTGTATTGCTAACTCCAATTCAAAATTTTCTTGAAACAAAAGAAATGCCTTTCAAATATCCCATAATCAAAGACAAAAAATCAGGAATTTGATTTATGTTTCCTAACTGGTATCACACTGCATATAAATGAGCTAAATTTTCAAGTTCCAAGGAAAAAAAGAGCTTATTGCAACCTGACTAGAGAGATAAGAAAACTTATGTTAGCATCAAAACTTGCAAATTTCTTGATACTTATTGTCACATTTTCCTAACATAAATTGACATAAAGAAGATTTTTTATTATAATCGACAATGTTATAGAAACTGGCTACAAACACTAACAAACAATATGCCTGCGATGCATTGTTAACTAACAAACATTAGAAATATGCCTTTAAAATCGGTGATAATAGTACTGAGTTGGCACAAAAGTTAATCAATTTATGAAACTTGAAGAGACATATTTTTGAAAAGTATATGCTTTTGCTTCAAAAGTTTGATCAAGTATTCTAAAACAGATAAACCAGTTTTGTCAATGTGAATATAAATATTAAATAATAATATAAATTAATTTGTTGGCACTTGATTCAGGAATTGAAAACTTTCAAATTTGATTGGAACAATCCAGATACGTGAGTCTATGTTTACCTTTTCAAATGTAAATTTGATAAAATTTAAATAGGGATCAAAGAGAGCACTTGCATTGAGATGGGCTGTATTCAAAAAAATTTCATTAATAATTTTCTGCTAATTACACATTGAAATAAAATACGACTAAAATAAATGTTACCTGCTCTTCTACTTTGTAATACAGCTGCCAGAAAATTTAAAATAAGAACTACATATAAGAATAGCATTTCTATTGGGCTATGCTGATACAGAAGACAATTTGAACAGCAAGAATAAGCAACATGCTAATTAACATGTATAGAATACTGCATTCAACAACTGTGGAACACACATTTTCATGTGTACGTGTAACATTTACTGAAATTGATCACATGCTGAGCCCTACAGCTAGTGTCGATAATTTTCAATTTAAATTATCAAAAGTATGTTCTAAAGTTTATGAGTACACTTGCTGTACATTTATAATAATAAAAAGAAACAAGAAATAAAAATATCCAAGGCTATTATAATACTCAAGGAAACAAAAATATCCCAGATGTACATATTATTGTGATCATTAAAATGGAAAGCATAAAGAACAAAAACTACATGTGGGAAATAAAGGTTGCATAAAAACATAGAACTCAAAACAATATACATACCTATACACATGTAAACAGCATGCATTTTAAAAATCAATATTATACAAAAGGGCCTTAGAGGGTATTTTAGATACTATTTTCAGTAAAATTGTTAAAGATTATATTTTAATATTTCTTAAACATGCTTATTATTAGCTTGGAAAAGTGAAATCTTACATAATGGTATTTCTGAATTACAAAAAAAAGAAAGTAAAAAATTGAAAGACATTGTACCATGATGAGTAGCACTATAACTTGAACTTTACAGTTAGATTTTTTTAAAGGCTCAACTTGGTTGACTCAGCAGTAAAGAATATGCCTGTAATGCAGGAGACCAGGGTTCGATCCCTGGGTTGGGAAGATCCCCTGGAGGAGGGGAGGGTAACCCACTCCAGTATTCTTGCCTAGAGAATCACACGGACAGTCTACAGGGTACAGTCCATAGGGTCCCAGCCAGTCGGACATAACTGAAGCAACGAGCACGCGTGCACACAAGGCTCAACTTAATTTCTAACTCACACAGGTGGGGTTTCTGAAATGATCATTCAATATTCACCTTCAAAAAAGCCAGAAATCTTTACCACTGGAATCTAATGATAGGATTTAATTTGTAAGAAATCCATTAACAAAATAACTATTATGATTTGTAAATAGAAAAAATATATTTTCTTTAATTAATTTCTGGGCCAATTGGTAGAGTTGAAAGAGGTTTTCTTTTTTTTTTCTTTTTTTATTTCTTTTTTAGAAAATAAAATAGGAGCCACTTTCAGAAGAAAAAATAAATGAACCATTCAGTTTCCTTTGGGTTCAATATGGGCAGAAATAGGATAGGAAACAAGCCATTTTAGAAACTGACACTTTCCTTTATATTTTCACATTTAGTACTTGTTTCATAGAGACCAAGAATGTGTGAATATCATCCACCAGTTGGCTGATTTAGAAGAGCTGTGCTCCACAAACTCCGGAGTAGCCTAAACTTTTAATTGGGCGCTAAAAAAAAAAAAAAAAGCCCTTGCAGCAATCAGGAAATTCAATATCATAAGTAAAAACGATAATAGGCAAGGAGCCATCCAAAAGCTATATTTATTTAAAGAGCAAAGATTAAATTGGCTTACTAGGGAGAGTAAAGTGAGTTACAGTAAGCTTCCACAGACCACCTGGCTCCCATTAACACGCTGGAACAGTCTTGGTAGCAAGAACCAAAGCACACTTTTCTTTTCTCCCTGTAGGTTCAGGATGATGAAGATTGCAGATTAAAATTTTCTAAATTTCCCTCTATCTGGCCTTGTTATTTTATCAATATTATCCCTCACCTTATTTTTAAAATTATATCTTTATTTTGTGTTTTCTTCCCTTGTGTGCGTGTGTGTATGTGAATTCAGTCGTGTCTGACTCTTTGCGACCCTATGGACTGTAGCCCTCCAGGCTCCTCTGTCCATGGGTTTCTCCGGGCAAGAATATTGAAGTGGGTTGTCATTTCCTCCTCCAGGGGATCTTCCCGACCCAGGGATTGAAGCTGCATCTCCTGGGTCTCCTGCATTGGCAAGTTGATTCTTTATCACTGAGCCACCTGGGAAGCCCGTCTTTTTCCTTTCAGTTCAGTTCAGTTCAGTTCAGTCGCTCAGTCGTGTCTGACTCTTTGTGACCCCATGAATCGCAGCACGCCAGGCCTCCCTGTCCATCACCAACTCCCGGAGTTCACCCAGACTCACATCCATCGAGTCAGTGATGCCATCCAGCCATCTCATCCTCTGTCGTCCCCTTCTCCTCCTGCCCCCAATCCCTCCCAGCATCAGAGTCTTTTCCAATGAGTCAACACTTCGCATGAGGTGGCCAAAGTACTGGAGTTTCAGCTTTAGCATCATTCCTTCCAAAGAAATCCCAGGGCTGATCTCCTTCAGAATGGCCTGGTTGGATCTCCTTGCAGTCCAAGGGACTCTCAAGAGTCTTCTCCAACACCACAGTTCAAAAGCATCTGTTCTTTGGTACTCAGCCTTCTTCACAGTCCAACTCTCACATCCATACATGACCACAGGAAAAACCATGGCCTTGACTAGACGAACCTTTGTTGGCAAAGTAATGTCTCTGCTTTTGAATATGCTATCTAGGTTGGTCATAACTTTCCTTCCAAGGAGTAAGCATCTTTTAATTTCATGGCTGCAATCACCATCTGCAGTGATTTTGGAGCCCAGAAAAATAAAGTCTGACACTGTTTCCACTGTTTCCCCATCTATTTGCCATGAAGTGATGGGACAAGATGCCATGATCTTTGTTTTCTGAATGTTGAGCTTTGAGCTGACTTTTTCACTCTCCACTTTCACTTTCATCAAGAGGCTTTTTAGTTCCTCTTCACTTTCTGCCATAGGGTGGTGTCATCTGCATATCTGAGGTTATTGATTTTTCTCCTGGCAATCTTGATTCCAGCTTATGTTTCTTCCAGTCCAGCATTTCTCATGATGTACTCTGCATAGAAGTTAAATAAGCAGGGTGACAATATACAGCCTCGACATACTCCTTTTCCTATTTGGAACTAGTCTGTTGTTCCATGTCCAGTTCTAACTGTTGCTTCCTGACCTGCATACAGATTTCTCAAGGGGCGGGTCAGGAGGTCTGGTATTCCCATCTCTTTCAGAATTTTCCACAGTTTATTGTGATCCACACAGTCAAAGGCTTTGGCATAGTCAATAAAGCAGAAATAGATGTTTTTCTGGAACTCTCTTGCTTTTTCCATGATCCACCGGATGTTGGCAATTTGATCTCTGGTTCCTCTGCCTTTTCTAAAACCAGCTTGAACATCTGGATGTTCATGGTTCACGTATTGCTGAAGCCTGGCTTGGAGAATTTTGAGCATTACTTTACTAGCGTGTGAGATGAGTGCAATTGTGCGGTAGTTTGAGCATTCTTTGGCATTGCCTTTCTTTGGGATTGGAATGAAAACTGACCTTTTCCAGTCCTGTGGCCACTGCTGAGTTCTCCAAATTTGCTGGCATATTGAGTGCAGCACTTTCACAGCATCATCTTTCAGGATTTGGAATAGCTCAACTGCAATTCCATCACCTCCACTAGCTTTGTTCGTAGTGATGCTTTCTAAGGCCCACTTGACTTCACATTCCAGGACGTCTGGCTCTAGGTCAGTGATCACACCATCGTGATTATCTGAGTCGTGAAGATCTTTTTTGTACAGTTCTTCTGTGTATTCTTGCCATCTCTTCTTAATATCTTCTGCTTCTGTTAGGTCCATACCATTTCTGTCCTTTATCGAGCCCATCTTTGCATGAAATGTTCCCTTGGTATCTCTAATATTCTTGAAGAGATCTCTAGTCTTTCCCATTCTGTTGTTTTCCTCTATTTGTTTGCATTGATTGCTGAAGAAGGCTTTCTTATCTCTTCTTGCTATTCTTTGGAACTCTGCATTCAGATGCTTATATCTTTCCTTTTCTCCTTTGCTTTTTGCTTCTCTTCTTTTCACAGCTATTTGTAAGGCCTCCCCAGACAGCCATTTTGCTTTCTTTTCCATGGGGATGGTCTTGATCCCTGTCTCCTGTACAATGTCACGAACCTCATTCCATAGTTCATCAGGCACCCCTATCTAACTTTTTCCTTTAAGCTACCTCAAATCTTATGTGATATAGTAGGATCATTGGTGAAGAAAAAAATTCAAAATACCTAAGTCAAAAAAATATTAAATTTATTTATATGCTTTATTGTCAAGATCCAGTAACATAACCTGTTAATGCTGCTTCTCAATAAACCATTCTTCATTTTCTCTCTTCTTAACCTGTAATTTATATGTATATTACAAATTCATGAATATGCTGATTTTTACCTTAATGAGTTTTACCTCCTTTTGAATCCGTTCATTCATTTGTTGTTGTTGTTATTAATTCATGACAGTAGGAGACCTAGCTGAAAGCCGTAAGAGCATATCCTGGGCCTCCTATGCTGGAAGGCTGCACAATCGAGCAAGTGATTGATGAGACATAACAGCATTTCTGTTTGTAAGATGGCATGATCAGTGCTGGCCGGCATGATAGAAAGATCTAAAGGGCAATTCTGAACGTCTCTCTGCTAGCGACATATATGCCATTCTACCAGTTGCTCTCCATTCTGCAGCCAAGACCTCTGTAGCTTCTCAGTGGTTCCAGGCAGAGTAGAGAAGCAAGGACATCTTTTTGCAATGTGGTGTGCCTTTCTTACCTCAAAATTGACTAAATTCGAAAGCCAACTTTGTAACCTCTCTTCGAAAGCGTTCAGTTCAGTCGCTCAGTCGTGTCCGACTCTTTGCGACCCCATGAATTCGTGAGTCTACAATTAGAAAAGTCTTTCGTTCCTCAATCAGCGGGTACCAGATCCATTTAACAAGCGTCAATACTCTCACCCCTGCCTTCTTGGATTTCCATAAAACTTGCTATGAAGGCAAGCAGATCAAAATGGACTGCTCCCAGAAGTAAATTGAAAAGATGCTCCAACCTCTTCTTATGCATTGAAAGGCATCAAAGTGAAGTCACTCAGTCGTGTCTGACTCTTTGCGACCCCATGGTTTGTAGCCCACCAGGCTCCTCTGTCCATGGGATTCTCCAGGCAAGAATACTGGAGTGGGTTGCCATTTCCTTCTCATGAAAGGCATCAAACCTTCTTTTAAATCTTTGGTTATCGTAGTCATAGTTAATAACCTAGCTGTGCTCAGTCACTCAGTCGTGTCCAACTCTTTGCAATCCCACGGGCTATAGACTGTAGACCACCAGATTTTTCTGTCCATGGGATTTTACAGGCAAGAATACTGGAATGGATTGCCATTCCCTTCTCCAGGGGATCGTCCTGATCCAGGGGTTGAGCCCGCATCGCTTGCATCTCCTGCACTGGCAGGCAGATTCCTTACTGCTAGCACCACCTGGGCAGTAACAGCTAAAACTGTCACATCTGGGCGATCAGAAGCTGCTTTTTGGTGCTCCAGACAAATACACTGAATACTAGCCGGTTTTTTTCCAAACTGTAAAATAGATTCTCATATCATATAAAATACCAAATGTTAATATAAATAGTATTAATTAATATTAGCAAGAACAGCTTACTGAAAAAAATACATAATCATATCAAGTCATAGACCCTTAAGATATAAAGCAATAATCTCATCTGGTCCAAGACAGTAATGATTATTATTCATGTTTTTTTTTAAGTATCTTTGCTAAAACCATGGCCAACTATTAATTTTCGTCTTTAGAACTTTGAAGAAAAAAAAATCTTGGCAGGGATAGGAGTGGATTGATTGTCCTTATAAGACCTCTGTCATGTTTTCCAAAGAGATGCTTCACAATTTGTATACTTAGATGGACTTACAATTTCCCAGTAGTTAATGCCATGGAAAGGGTGTGTAAAACACACTCTTGTTCCTGACACATGAAGTCCACTAAAATCTTTCTTCTAACATGTATTTCTTCTAGAAGGATAAAGGTATAAAAATCTTGAAAGATATATGGTTTCTAAAGATAAGTAGGTCAAAATATATATTGAGTCTGGCAGGTACCAATGGTGCCACTTACTCCCTTCCACAGAGAAGCAGATGCCTGGGCACCCTCCCACCATGGCTTCTGTCCTGCGCTGATATTGCTGACATGAAAATAGACTACTTTTACAACAGTAATGATGTTATAGAATTGACAATTAACTTTTTAAAGCCAGAAACTTGCTATACATTTTGGTATTGATATGGTTAGAGTTTTTTCACCTTTGCTAAGATATAACTGATCCATAATATTGTGTAATTTTAAGGTGTATCACATGATGATTTGATACATATGTCCTTAGTTTTTTTAACTGAAGATAATATAACCAAAAATAAATAAATAAATGAAAAGGTAACGCTGATCTTATAGCAAAAGTAGTTCTAAGAGAAAAGTTTAAAGTGATAAATTTCTACACTAAATATAAAGGAAGATCTCAAATAAACAACATAACTTTGCTAATGAAATGAAAGGAATCAAGGAAAAATAATCTGCACATTAGGAATTGCAACATATTTTTTAAATATAGTGATATCTAATCAGTCAGGAGGAAAGATATATTTCACATATAATGTAATGTTTGTGAGTAACTGAAACCGTTCATTTTATATCCTCGTTATTTCAGGGATCTTCAATTTTTTATGGTAGAAATTTGTGGATCATGTATTATATATTTCTACCCATCATTAGATTTGAAGTCAATGGGGATGATTTGTAAGATAATAGACGTTAGGCACATCACTTGAGTCTTTAGTATTTCTGATCCTTACCTATAAACGGGAAATAAAGTTTTATCCTCTGGCTGCACACAAGGAGTTTGTGAGTGTCAAACGAGATAAATATATGATAAAGCATCTTCAGAATTTCAAAGTACTAAACAAAAGTAAGAAATGTTAGCTATGGGGCTTTCTTGATGGCTCAGTGGTAAAGAACCTCCTGCCAATGCAGGAGAAATGTGTTTGATCCCTGATCTGGGAAGATCCCACATGCTGCAGAGCAGCCAAGCCCATGTGCCACAACTGTCAAGCCTGTGCTCTAAACTCCATGTGCTGTGGCTACTGGAGCCCTCATACCCACAGCCTGTGCTTGGCAGGAGAAGCCACCGCAATGAGAAGCCAGCACACCGCAGCTAGAGACAGCCCCCAATCGCCACAACTAGAGAAAGGCCCGTGCAACACTAAAGATCCATAACACCCAAAAATAAATAAATCACTGGTTTTTAAAAAATGTTAGCTATGATATTCTAGATGATTCAGGGCTATTGTTATAAACGTCAATCTTTGTCGTATGCTGGAATAAGTGATATCTTGTGAATTGCCTAGCTCCTCAGCGCTCCATGTTCCTCACTTTGTAGGCCAATATTCAGTGTTTTTGTAAATTCTGAAGTCTTCTTTTTAGAATCTAGGCTGTGATTATTAAATAAATATGAAAGGGGCAAAACACACACACATAGATATACACACACATTCTCTGTTTTTGTTTATTATTAACACTTTAATAATATTAAAAAGGCAGCCACTCTCCTTTTAAAGAATCGGCACTTTTTTTTTGTACAATTAAAACGTAATCATAAACTGTAAAATTGCCTACGCTGTATCCTCTTGTCAGGGAAACTATGTAGGCTCTGATTTATCATCCTGTGAGACTTTTCTTCTTCCCACCCAAATTCAACTCTCTAGTACCTGTGTTTCTTCTATACTTAGGGACTCAGTTCTGAGAAGACAACCTAGGAGAGAACTAAAACGAACATTTTATTTGCACCTCCTGAGTCATTTTGATTCACACAGGTAAGAGTCAGGGTTTAAATTAGGCAATTTCTGGCTGGGCAAGTTATGCTGTTCCTAAAATGGAACAGAGAGGCTGGAGGTGTGACAGTAGTGTAAAACGACTCACCGCCAGCCACAATTAGACTTTCTCAATCACCTGCCAAGTGTTGGACAGGCCTGGACACCGGGCTGCCCAGCCCCTGCTAAAGACTTCCTTGACTTCTGGTAATCTTCCTCAGCTACTGAAAACTATTGATCTCGTTTCCACACATCTCAATGGTAATCGGCTTGTCTTCAAGCGTCCCCATGGATACCACAGACCAACCCGACCTCTTAAATAAGCAGAGTTGATTCCTATTAATATTTTCTCTCCTCTGAGTTAAAGAGTCAGACACCACCAACTGTGGCAACTTTTAATTTGTTCTTAAAATAGGACAGACATTTCCAGATGATCCACTCATATGAGGCCCTATTTCTGAGAGTGATTCAGCAGTATAATTGGTACCCAGAGAGATGGTGATACAGGTTTCATCTAGGTAGTACCTAAATGGAAAAAAAAAAAAAAAATCACAGAATAAACTAAATAAGCTGTGTGTGTGTGTGTGTGTGTGTGTGTGTGTGTGTATTAGTTGCTTAGTCGTGTCTGACTCTTTGCAACCCCATAGACTGTAACCCACCAGGCCTCTCTGTCCATGGGATTCTCCAGGCAAGAACAGTGGAGTGGATTGCCATTTCCTTCTCCAAAAGAAACTATAGAAAGAAAGAAAGTGAAGTCGCTCAGTCATGTCCGACTCTTTGTGACCCCATGGACTGTAGCCTACCAGGCTCCTCCATCCATGGAATTTTCCAGGCAGGAGTACTAGAGTGGGTTGCCATTTCCTTCTCCATAAATAAGCCATAGGGGTTTTGAAATCAATTTAAATCCTTAATCTGTCACTTTTTAGCTATTTGTGATTATCTATAAAAATGTTGCTCAGTTGCTCAGTCATGTCTGACTCTTTTCGACCCCACGGACTGCAGCACACCAGGCTTCCATGTCCTTCACAGTCTCCCGGAGTTTGCGCAAATTCATGTCTGTTGAATCAGTGATGCCATCCAATCATTTCATCTTCTGTCGTCCCTTTCTCCTCCTGTTCAGTTCAGCTCAGTTACTCAGTCGTGTCCGACTCTTTGCAACCCCATGGACTGCAGCAAGCCAGGTTTCCCTGTCCATCACCAACTCCCCAAGCTTACTCAAACTCATGCCCATCGAGTCAGTGATGCCATCCAACCATCTCATCTTCTGTCGACCCCTTCTCCTCCTGCGTTCAATCTTTCCCAGCATCAGGGTCTTTTCCAATGAGTCGGCTCTTCGTATCAGGTGGCCAAAGTGTTGGAGCTTCAGCTTCAGCATCAGTCCTTCCAAAGAATATTCGGGCTTGATTTCCTTTAAGATTGACTGGTTTGATTTTGCCATCCAAGGGATTCTCAAGAATCTTTTCCAGCACCACAGTTCAAAAGCATCGCTTCTTCAATGCTCAGTCTTCTTTATATATATTTATTTTTTATACATATAAATATTTGTTGTTTAATTGCTAAGTCTGACTCTTTCGGGACCCCATGGACTGTAAGCTACCAAGCTCCTCCGTCCATAGAATTTCCCAGGCAAGAATACTGGAGTGAGTTGCCATTTCCTTCTCCAGGGATCTTCCCAACCCAGCATCAAATCTTTATCTCCCGAATTACCACTGAGCCACCAGGAAAGCCTACATATATATGCACACTTTGGTTGTTTCCATGTCTTGGCTATTGTAAAGAGTGCTGCAATGAGCATTAGGGGGCATGTATATTTTTGAATCATGTTTTTCTCCAGATATATGCCCAGGAGAGGGATTATGGAATCATATGATAGCTTTATTTTTAGCTTTTTAAGGAACTTCGTATTGTTCTCCATAATAGCTCTACCAGTTTACATTCCCACCAATAGTGTGTAGTACACCATACCCTCTTCAGCATTTATTATCTTTTGGTGATAATAATAGATAACAAAATATAGATTTTGTGATAAATGGCCATTCTAACCAGTATGAGGTTATACCTCACTGTAGTTTTGATTTGCATTTGTCTGATAATTAGTAATGTTGAGCATCTTTTCATGTGGTGACATTCAGTTGAGAACTCTGACCTCCAGAACTATAATATATAAAATTCTGAGGGGTTTTTTGCTGTTGCTGTTTTATTTCTTTTTGGTTATGTGGGATCTTTTTGCCATGTGGGCTTTTCTCTAGTTGCAGGGAGTGGTGGCTACTCCTTAGCTGAGGTGCTCAGGCTTCTCATTGCTGCGGCTTCCTTGTTATGGAGCACAGTTCTAGGCACACAGGCTTCTGTAGTTGCAGCTCCCTGGGCTCCAGAGCACAGGCTCAGTAGTTACCATGCACCGGCTTAGCTGCCCTGGAGCATGTGGGTTCTTTCCAGATCAGGGATAGAACCCACGTCTCCTGCATTGGCAGACAGATTCTTTACCACTGAGCCACAAGACCAATTCTGTTGTTTTAAGACACTAAATTTGTGGCAACTTGTTATAATAGCTACAGATAACTGGCATTCATGCCTATCAAGTCCAGCCCATCTCTCATCCCTACCCTGGCCTGCTGTTACCCATTATCTCCTGCTTTCTGCTTCCTGTGTACATATATTGTTACAAAAAATACATATATATTTTTCCAAAATTTTCTTTCTTTCTTATACAGAATTTCCATACTATATACAAACTCTTTGCACCTAGGCTGTTGTTTTTTGTTTTTTTTTTTTTTTACTAAACAACATACATTTATGTTCTTTGTTAGCACCTGCACAGGACTCCATAGTGAGGATGATCTATAACTCATTCAACCAGTCCTTAAATGATCAACATTTAGGTGGATTCCGATCTCTGCTAATAAAAATGGAACTTTATTAAGAATGACTTTATGAACATGATCTCTAATAATCAGGGAGCTGTGTTCTCACACTAGATTTCTAGACATGTTTCCCTACAGTAAAAGTATATTTTCGTGTGTGTGTGCTTGCTGAAACGCGTCAGTTCTGTTGGATTCTTAGTGACCCCATCGACTCCTCTGTCCATGGATTTCCCAGGCAAGAATACTGGAGTGGGTTGCCATGCCCCCCTCCAGGGGATCTTCCTGACCCAAGGATCGAACCCGGGCCTCCTGCACTGTCAGGCAGGTTCTTTGCCACGAGCACCACTTGGAAAGTCCATGTTCTTTTGTAAATATTGTCAAGTCCCCTCCATAGAAGTCATACTGCAACAAGTTTTCACTGCAACAAGCAATACATGAGAATCCCTACATCTTCACAATCTCTCCAAAAGCACGAGCTGTCAAACATTTGTGTTTTTGCCAATCTGATGGTTGGAAATCGTTTTTAGCGTAGTTTTTAATTTTCATTGTCCTTATGTGTGACAGTAAGACACTCAAATAGGCCATATATGTCCAGGCAGGTTCAGATTTTCTGTACAGAAAAGATCTAAGGGTGCTTTCTAGTTAAACAAGGTTGAGAAGTGTTGATTGTGCATAACTAGTATCGGGAGAGTAGCGGTCTGATAAATTTGATGGCGTTAGTAAGGCTTGAATGGAATGAGAGCTCCCCCAGGCACTGGCCACCACCGTCACTGGCTAATGGTTCGTAGGCAGGTCTTACAAGCTGCCTGTGTTCTATCACGGGTCCTTGTAATAAAATGCTGTATCCTTGAATGCGTGTAAGTTGAGTTTCTTTTCCCACTGTATCGTTAGGTAATCCATCTGAACCATTTCAACCTTATTTCATCATCTGATCACAATTAGCCTCCTGGCCTGCTTGGGGGATAGTATGCCTGCTCTTTGTGGGGAAAAGCTATGGGCAGATGACATTTCAGGTCCTTCACTGTAGGATTTCAGCCACCAGGTGGCACTAAAGTGTTTATGCTATGCTATGCTAAGTCACTTCAGTCGTGTCCGACTCTGTGCGACCCCATAGACGGCAGCCCACCAGGCTCCCCCGTCCCTGGGATTCTCCAGGCAAGAACACTGGAGTGGGTTGCCATTTCCTTCTCCAATGCATGAAAGTGAAGAGTGAAAGTGAAGTCGCTCAGTCGCGTCCGACTCTTAGCGACCCCATGGATTGCAGCCTAACAGGCTCCTCCATCCATGGGATTTTCCAGGCAAGTGTACTGGAGTGGGGTGCCATTGCCAGCCACCAGGTGGCACTAAAGTGTTTAATGTATTCAAATCAATCATTTGCACTGTCCGTTTGTCAAGACTGCGGCTAATTTGCCTGTGAATTATTTATGACAATGTAGTTACAGCTACTCTATTAGCTTCCTATCACTGCTGTAACAAACTGCTACAACGTATTGGCTTAAAACAATACAACGTATTATCTTACAGTTCTGCTGGTCAGAAGTCCAAAGTGGGTCTTGCTGCCTTAAAAGCAAGGTATTGACAGAACTGCGTTCCTTCTAGAAGCTCTAGGAAAGAACTCTATTTTTGGCCTTCCCCAGCTTTTAGAGGCTGCCTGTATCTTTTTACCAGTAATGTCAATTCCCCCATGGAATGCTTTGTACCATCTCAGTTTCACCAGACAGAGGGCCCTGACCACTAGTCCTCCATGAAATGTACATTGGATTGTGGGATTAAGTGACTAAAGTAGTTCAAGAACGGAACTTGTCAAAAAAAAAAAAAGAACGGAACTTATCTTCTGCATACATCATTACTCTGAAAACTCATGTTATCCAGGTAGAGTTCTTTGCTCTCTGGCATCACCTTCCAGATCCAGTTTTAACTTCTATTCCTTGCTCTGAAACCTTGTCCCTTTTCCTATCTTGGGACCTGGCCAATCCACTAGAAGCACACACTGACTCTTGCTCTTGAGTCTAATGAAAATGCTAGGTCCTCAATTTCACTTCTTTATTAGTTAGTCCACACCACCACCCCGCTTGCTGCAGAGTCAAAAGCTCTGCCACAGGAAAAGCAAAGCACACACGCCCCATCCGCAGACAGGTGGAAGGATGGGGAAGGGAACTAACATTTCTCAGGCATCTCCCATGGGTGCAGGGACATTCACAGACATCCTCTTCTTTGCTCTTCACTATACGATAAAGCATGTTTCATAGGACCATTTTATAGATGACCAAAGTAGGAAACTCCTAAGGACTAAATAATAGCCTCCCCAAGTCACTCATTAGAAGATGGAAAGAATGGACTCCCCTGGTGGCTCAGTGGTTAAGAACCCACCTGCCAATGCAGGAGGAATGGGTTCAATCCCTGATCGGAGGAAGATCTCACGTGCTGTGAAGCAACTAAGCCCGTGCACCACAGCTACTGAGCCTGTGCTCTAGAGCCCGTGCTCTGCAACAGGAGAAGCCACTGCAATGAGAAGCCCGTGGGCCACAACCAGCAGAGCAGCCCCCACTCACCACAGCTACAGAGAAGCCCTTGCAGAAGTGAAGACCCAGCACAGCCAAAAGTAAATAAAGAAAATTACAGATTTAAATCTTCTACAATTAAAAAAAAAGAAGGAGGTGGTAAGGTAAAAATTGAAACACATATCTGTCTTCAAACCCTGTTTTCTGGCCCACACAGCTTTATGTATAGAGGGCATCACTGACCCACGTCTGAATCCATGCCGCCCCCTCCCCAAATTCCCCAGGCCCAAAGGCTGAGGTGTTTGTGGTCTTCACCTCCTGAGTTTCACAGCCCATTCTTGTGTCTGAACAAAGATTCTACCCACTGTCTTAAGATGTCTTCTGTCTACACTTGATTGTTTCCTGTTGAATGAGTTTCAGCATTCTTCATTTGTTTTATCAGCTGAGAGCTTCTCTTTGCTGCCTCATCATATCCTGTGCTGAGGGCTCTTAAATCTTAGCAGAAGATTGAAGAGGAAATTGTGGGAAAGCAGGATATGCTTCCTTCTCTGTTGCCTCTTTAAGTGATGTTGCTTTCTCACGGACTGCTTCCCAGAGATCTTGTAACTCTTTGAAAGCCAATTCCCCTCTCCCTGAGCAGTTGTTGGCTCTTGAAGACTTGGGTTGGGAAACCAAACACTAAGTGAAAGCCACGCCTGCTGTTTGCAATGCAAACTTTTAGCCACACCTCTTTAAGCAAGGAATGGGATGTGGGAAGGTGGAAAGAGATGATAAAGCATCACCAAACCACCTAACAAGGGTGAAAAATCTATTTCTCAATGGAGGCATTGAGTTATGCCCAAAGATGAGAATTACCAGGAGGGGAAAAATTCCAAGGAGAAAATTAGTCTTCAAACTGAGTCGCTCAGGTCTAAGATATCTCTGCCTAAGGTCACTCTTGGATGCTGGAGTCAGAAAACAAGATATTAATATTTTCAAGAAGGTGAGTATTTCACTTCTGAAAGCATAGGATTATGCAGGAGATATTGTATGTTCTATTTTGTAATATAATTATCTTAAATAAAGAGACAAAAAAGAAAATAAAAATTTTCATTTTTATTTCTAAAATAACACCCAAAATCATTTTACATATGTACAGTGGTTTAAACAGACACACACACACACACATGCACACACAAATAATAATAACTACAAGAATTTTTTTTTCTGCTTCACAAATGAAGAAAGTAAGGTCCCAGGGGCAAAATTATTTTACTCAAGGTCTAAAACAGAGCAAAATAGCAAGCACATTGAAAAGTCCTCTTGAGAATTGCCTGGTGGTCCTGTGGTTAGGATTCCACAGTTTCACTGCTGAGGGCCCAGGTTCGAATCCTGGTCGGGGAACTAAGATCCCACAAGCTGCACAACCAGCTCCCCAAAAAAGTCCTCTTTATTATTATTATTATTGTCCCCTATCTTTAGGAAACCTAGCATGCTTTAACTGTCTCCAAAGTAAATAAAGTGTGTTTCCTGCCACCTCATTCCCCCCCCCACCCCCATGCCTATCCCAACCTGCCCCAAACCTGGATCCAGATCCTGACCTCCCAAAGGGCCAGGATCCATGCAGAGACATGGGAGGTTGAGCCAAGGAACCGCAGAGCAAGTCCTCGGGGGTGAAAGGGGATTAAGTCTTAATCTTGCCAACGCTGACCAAGAAGCTAGGCTTTTGCAGGTCACGGGTAGATCAAAGAGCTCATAAATCCATGTCCTTAAAGCCTAGTCACCAAATGCTCTCCTCAATTTTTCCTCGGCAAACCTTCTTACTGAGAGTTCAGGCGTCGTTTCTGGCAAGAAGAGAAAGTCTTCCAAAGAAACATGACTGTCCCTCTACATTCCAGCCTGCCTTCCAGCCTCCCGCAGGAGTTCAATTCTCCAGCCAGGACCCAGGACTTCCATGAAGCATGGGGCAGCCTAGGCAAAATGATTGACATGCTGGTTAAGTCAGAATAATAGCTGGCATGTATGGACAACTTGCCTCCCAGGTGGCTCAGTGGTGAAAAAAAAACTCTGCCTGCCAAGTCAGGAAACACAGGTTCGATCCCTGGGTCAGAAAGATTCCCCTGGACAATGAAATGCCACCCACTCCAGTATTCTTGCCTGGGAAATCCCATGGACAGAGGAGCCTGGCAGGCTATTCCATGGGGTCGCAAAAGAGGTGGATACAACAACTAAACAAAAAACAACAAAACCCGATAACTTAATTCGAACCAGGTATTAGTCTATGAATCTTGAGTATTTTGGCTCATTGAGTCCCGAAACCTGAGAGGTATGTACTATTATTAGCTTCATTTTACAGATGAGGAAGTGGAGACACTGAAACATTGAGCAATTTCTTCAAGGTCACACAGTAGGAAGGCTAAACTCCCAGTTTTATTTTTCTGTGCCTTTTGCCTTCTCCATGCCACTCCCACATGCCTAAATTTTCAAGGTCCCCCTCTCGTCCTTCTGCTAAGTAAGCTTGATCTCTAGAATGACTCAGTCCTCTGAATTTGCAACTTCCTAGGAAAACCTTGGTGCTTCTCTCCAGGTATCCTTCTATCCGTCCCGTTTCTCACTTGGAATAAAAAGTTTTTTTAAGTGAAGTTTAACCATGAATACGTGGAAGAGATTTCAGAAGAACGGAGGAGCCATCCTAGTGACTCTGAAATCACACTAGGTTAATAACAAGCTCTACTGGGTCTACTGGAGAAGGAAATGGCAACCCACTCCAGTGTTCTTGCCTGGAGAACCCCAGGAACCGGGGAACCTTGTGGGCTGCCGTCTATGGGGTCGCTAGGAGTCGGACACGACTGAGCGACTTCACTTTCACCTTTCACTTTCATGCATTGGAGAAGGAAATGGCAACCCACTCCACTGTTCTTGCCTGGAGAATCCCAGGAACGGGGGAGCCTGGTGGGCTGCCGTCTATGGGGTCGCACAGAGTCAGACACGACTGAAGCGACTTAGCAGCAGCAGCAGCAGTCCGTATGAACAGCAGAGGGCGCTGTGCAGCGTTGGCCGCGTGTTAAAAATGCCCTTCCTTTTCCTCCCCTCAGAGAAGGCAATGGCACCCCACTCCAGTACTCTTGCCAGGAAAATCCCATGGACGGAGGAGCCTGGTGGGCTGCAGTCCATGGGGTCGCTAAGAGTCGGACACGACTGAGCGACTTCACTTTCACGTTCCTCCCCTGCTTCCCAGGACGGGTCCCCCAGTTGGGATGTGGGGAAAACATCCCGGTTTTCACACTGCTGCTGCCCTTCCGCAGTCCCCGGGCCTCTCCGAACACGTGTCCAGACCTTGTTCCTAATAACAGTCCCACCTGAGGTCCCTGGGGTATGTGGTGTTTCCAACAATGGAGGGCCCCGTACCTCACCTCCGGCCGCTTTTCTGACCCAAAACCCCTTTAGTCTAAGATTTTGTGTCCTGGTTTAAGATCTGAAAAACTGCCTTTGCGTTGTGATTAACCCCAGCCTCGACCACGATCCAGCCTTGTGCTCCCCAATTGCCTGTGTCTTGAGCTGTAATTCTGTTCTCAGCCCCCTGACGGGGGACCTGCTTTCTTCTGCTGAAAGACCTTCCCATGGCTGCCAGCCCTCCATTCTAGACTTGGGAGGATCCCTGGTCATGAACTTCCCATCCTATCCTCTGAGCCTGTTTTGGCTCCAGCGTGGTGCCAGCTGCTGCTTCTGAGCGCTTCTAATTCTTCCTGGGTCCAGATGTAAAAAGCAAAGAGACTGCAATTACCGGGAGAATTCAATAGGCCCAGGGTCACCCACAGAAGATGTGCTGAAAAAATGCAATCCTCATCCATCCCCCACTTCACAAGTTTAGAAATAGAGGTTGAAAGCTGAAGAATGAGGTGGTGAGCATTTCTCTGGGGCAAGTTGTTGGTGTGTTTCCACCTCCTTCCTCCATTTCCTCCTGATACTGGCCAAACACTGAGCACCTCTGATTCTCCTAAGTGGTACAGTCCCTGACTTTGTCTTCTACTGGTTGTCTCAGCTATTGATACAGTCAGCCAGATATGCTGAACTAGCTAAAGTGGAGACTTCATCTACACCTCTCTTCTCTAGAATGGTTAGAGATCGTATCCCCAGGTGGCCCAGCCTCCTCCACCCAAGATAGTCTAATACAGGGGTCCTCAACCTCTGACATCTAATGTCTGATGATCTAGGTGGAGCTGATATAATAACAATAGGGTTAGGGTTGAATCATCCTGAAACTATCACCACCCTCTGGTCCATAGAAAAAATGTCTTCCACAAAACCAGCCCCTGGTGCCAAAAAGACTGGGGACTGCTAGTCTAAGAAACTTCCCCAAACAAATCAAATTAGAACCTTGATGGAAAGATTGGGCTTCCCTGGTGGCTCGGTGGTAAAGAATCTGCTGCTAATGCAGGAGACGTGAGTTCAATCCCTGGTCCAGGAAGATTCCCCTGGAGAAGGACATGGCAACCCACCCCAGTATTCTTGCCTGGGACATCCCATGGACAGAGGACCCTGGTGGGCTACAGTCCTTGGGGTTGCAAAAGAGTCAGAAATGACTTACGACAACAATGGAAAGATTGGCTTTACTTGGTCATCTGAACTGCCTCTCCTTACTGACTAATCAAGAAATTCTAAAGCAATGTCCTACCAGGGAAGATTCCTATGGACTAGGAAAAGGACAGAAGTTGGGGGCATTAGCTCTTCAAAGTTCTACTGAATCCTCCCCTTTAAAGTTCTAAAATTAAAATTCAAACATGAAGGCGATTAACTAAGGGTAATACACCAGTGTTTTCCCCTTTGTTTTATAGCACCCGGTACATGCCAGTCAATGTATATGAAAGAGCCCCTTCCCTCTTCTGGGGACCACGTGCCAATGTCCACAGCAGCATGACAGCAGGTTTGCATAATCTCTAATCCAGGAGGGCCCTTAAAGTTTCTTCCAACTCAGAGAGTCTTTCATTCCATGAGATTGTTTCAACCCCTTCCTTTGCCCCATTGCTCAATAGATGGGTCATGATTCAGAAAGGAAAGGAATGTAAAAGAGGTTGTGCCTGCTGCTGGGTGATGTTTAAAAAAAAGTCTGAGACTCCTCGGTATCCATGCAGAAAGGCAAGACACCTCTCCAAGACAAAAGCACAGCAAGTTCCATAACCCTGCCCACATTCCGCTTTTACCTCTCTGGCTTCAGGCTGCCACTGTGTGACTTATCCTCCCCTGCACGACTGACTAATATTTGTTTCCCCCTGATCTCACCTGTGTAGAAATAAGTCTCAGAAAGTGCCTGTGAGTAGGCAGCTGATTTGTGCAACTCCACCCTCATCCCTTTAGGAATGATTCTGAACACCAGCTTCTTTAGGGAGAGACGTGCTTGTAGCTTTGTGATTCCAATCAATTAAGACTTCCTTCTCAACAATGGGGCTACTGCAAGTGTCAACACTCACTGAACAATGAAATTAAGGTGTGTGTAGTCACTGCAGAGGGCAACTGCAGCCAGGAAATTAAAAGACGCTTACCCCTTGGAAGGAAAGTTATGACCAACCTAGACAGCATATTAAAAAGCAGAGACATTACTTTGTCAACAAAAGTCCATCTAGCCAAGGCTATGGTTTTTCCAGTAGTCAAGTATGGATGTGAGACTTGAACTATAAAGAAAGCTGAGCACCAAAGAATTGATGCTTTTGAACTGTGGTGTTGGAGAAGACTCTTAAGAGTCCCTTGGACTGCAAGGAGGTCCAACCAGTCCATCCTAAAGGAGATCAGTCCTGGGTGTTCATTGGAAGGACTGATGTTGAAGCTGAAACTCCAATACTTTGGCCACCTGATGCAAAGAGCTGACTCATTTGAAAAGACCCTGATGCTGGGAAAGATTGAGGGCAGGAGGAGAAGGGGACGACAGAGGATGAGATGGATGGATGGCATCACCGACTCAATGGACATGGGTTTGGGTGGACTCCAGCAGTTGGTGGTGGACAGGAAGGCCTGGTGTGCTGCAGTTCATGGGGTCACAGAGAGTCGGACACAACTGAGCGACTGAACTGAACTGAAACATCAAGATGTATCCTGTATCAGAATGTGGATGATGACTGCATCCTCTCACTGAGGACAGAAAAAAAAAAAGATGTATTCTTAACATTTGATCAAGTAAACTGAGCTGACGTGGGTTTTAAAGATGTGTGTATTTTCATTTATGTGCTCGGCAATAAAGACATTTCCATTCTCTGAAAGATATCCCCAGTTCCCTTCCCGAAGCTTCTCCTTGATTTTTTAATACTCACGTCTTATCTTCAACGATTCATTAATTTAGATCCATAGGTTGGGCTTAACGATGCATTCTAAATAGGGGAAAAAATAACACTAATGTCAGTGAAGAATGGCATTGACTGGAATGCACATAGATTTATGTCTATACCTGACTGAAGATAAACATGTAACAATGGAAGCATGAAGTACCAGAGTTGACACAGCTACCCTGAATTAAATGATCATATTTCACTGAATCTCACATTGTAAGCAACATCATTATATTTTATGTCTGTGGAGGAAGGACATGAAAAAATAACTTGCCAATTAAGTCATGACATGTTGCTGATTGCCCAATGTGTTCCAATTTCAGAAATATTCAAAGGTGGATAAAAAATGCCTATCTTGGAATTGATGGTCTTTGGCACTAAAAGTCACTCTAAGTACTGCTGCTGCTGCTAAGTCACTTCAGTCGTGTCCGACTCTGTGTGACCCCATAGACGGCAGCCCACCAGACTTCCCCGTCCCTGGGATTCTCCAGGCAAGAACACTGGAGTGGGTTGCCATTTACTTCTCCAATGCATGAAAATGAAAAGTGAAAGTGAAGTCGCTCAGTCGTGTCTGACTCCTAGCGACCTCGTGGACTACAGCCTACCAGGCTCCTCCATCCATGGGATTTTCCAGGCAAGAGTATTGGAGTGGGGTGCCATTGCCTTCTCTGCACTCTAAGTACTAGCTGATTGTAAATTCTGATTCTGTGTGTCTCCAGAAAGTTTTTTATTTGTTTGTTTTAAAAGCAGCTCTTATTGAGAAACTGTTGATTGAGTAAATGACTTCTTTCTCATTAATATAACAATGGTGGCAATTTCAGCTGGTAGTTGATGAGACAGATAACTAGGTCAAAAGTCATCTTCAAGATCTTTAGATACACAGACACTGCAGTTCAAGGGAGTGTGGTTCACTGCAGAAGCCTGTGGCAGGAAGAATGCTAATTCTCATAAATTACTGGGTTGCTCTGGTCAAATCTCATAAGTACTCTGGGCCTTGGTTTCCTTACCTATGAAATGAAAAGGGGGTCTAGTATCTCATTTCTAACTCATGTCTTATTTCCAGCTGTGGCATTTTATGAATCTATGGTCTACGCGTTCACATCGTCTCTCTCTCAATGGTCCAAATGTATGTAATTGAAATACAACCAGTATGGAAACTTTGCTTTTTATCTTTTCTCGCCATGCCGCAGGGCTTGCAAGATCTTAATTCCCCAACCAGGGATCAAACCCAGGCCCGAGTGTGAAAGCATGGAGTCCCAACTACTGGGCCATCAGGGAATTCCCTGGAAACTTTTCTTGAGGGGTATGTTCCAGTGACCCTAAGCTCTAGCAGGATACTCCAAATTTGTTGATTGAAGAAATGAATGAATAAAGGTATGCCCTCATGATTCTGTTTGCTAACAAATCCCCAATATTGAGTATTTGTCTCTGCATGACTCTGCATGAGAACACCGACCTTCCAGTATTGAGACTGAAAGGGAGAGGCTTACCTCTGCTACCCTCGACTGCCCCTTCAGTGAAGACATCCTCATCCTCAAAGCATCTCGTATCTACAGAAGCAATGAGAGTGAAGAAATGACAACATCCTCAAGGTCTAGACCTGGGTCCTGAAACTTTGAGGCCAGCAACTCTGGCAGAAGCATCATCAGATGGTTCAACACCGTGCTTGGAAAATAATGAAACTTGGATAAAACTTGAGGTGTAATCATAACTAGATTTAGGATTAAGATTAAAATTCTGGTCATGGTTTCTATTTTTTTTCACCAGCTATGTTCAAATATAACCTCCAGTTGACTTGAGAAGGAGCAGGACAAAACAGAGTATGGTTCTTCCCTTTCCACCCCCCACCCCCTGCAGCTGATGCCTTGAATCACCCCACAAACTCAACTTTTCTCCACATTCTCTCTGATCAAGGCTGCTTCATCCTCCTGCTCCCCCCAACCACATGGAAAAAACATTTACAGTGAGTGACACAAATTCAAGTTACCTTGTGGTCCATAATGGTTCCAAACAGCAAGATGAAGAACCCCTGTGACAGAATTCAACAAAAGTATGAGGGACAGTTCTGCAGACCATAACCCAGAAGTTATTTTAACACTACTCTTCTAGATTCCTTCAAAGATAGTTATCATATATTAGAAACCTCAGTGTCTACGGATTCTCTTGCACTAATGAGTGTTTTCTTTGAATGGACCTCAAAAACAGAGGACAACCTTCAAGCTTGTGCATGAGAGTGATTGATATTTCTTGAATGGCTTCAAATGTAGGATAGTTTTCAAACTTATTAAATCTGTTTACATTTCTTCCCAGGTATTAAGGTGGTTGTTCTTACTCATGATGATAGTAACACATACATAAAATTTTGTCATTCAAAGTCACAATCAAGGAAGGTGTCATGGGAAAATGAAATGTATTCTAGTCTACTTTCAATGGAAAAGTCAAGAAACAGGCAGCTAGAGTCTCTAAAACTGGTGAAAGAAGTTACTGCAAAAAAAAAAAAGAGAGAGAGAAGTCTAAAGAAACCCATAAGACCAGGGTCTCTAAGTTTAAATTATCTGGTCACCTACAAAGTCAGAATAATTGCCAGTCAATCCTTTTAAGGAATGGGAGTTAGGAGTCTTGCAAGGAAAATCTGAATCCTGCCACAAGAGTGAAGGGAAGCCTGGTTTCTAAGGACAGTTTCATGGAGAAGAAACACTGATCAGAAAACTGAAAATGCTGAATTGTGAGTCACAGAGAACGCTTGTTTTAGAAAAATGGAATGTGTGTAACTAAAGGGAGTCTAGAAATTGTCTTTCCATCAAGAAAATAGAAAGAGAAATGATCTGAAAGAGAAATGCAGAACAAAATTTTCTGGGGTTTAATTAAATTGCAAAGTAAAAGTAGGATGAGATCAGTGGTAATGAGTATAACTTCAAGAGCAGGGGAGATTTATGTGAGTCCAAGAGCTTTTGATCCCCACTCCCAAAGAAAACCTTAAAAGGTTTCTCTTTAAAGCAATACAGAGGAAAGAATGAAATAAATGTTCTCCATAGTTATTAAGAAATTATGAGTAAGATGTATAATTGTACTGAGTTGGCATTACTTTGAAGTTGGCTTTATTATTTCACATTAGGTTTAGAAATAGACTAATAGTGATATGGAATACTTTGTTGCTTTGTTAAACAGTTATATTTAATTTAAAGCATTGGTCAAAATTTTTTTGAAGATATTTTTCTGAAAAGAAGCAGATAATAAATATTTCAGGCTTGCAGGCTTTACAGCCTCTGTTCCGACTATCTCACCTTTGCCCTGTAGCGCTAAAGCCACCATAGGCAAAATGTGTGTGTGTGAGGTGTATTTCAATAAAACTTTTTCAATAAAAAGATGTGTATATAAGCCCATGTGTAAGGTGTATTTCAATAAAACTATTTACAAACACAGGCAGCAGGCCACAGTTTGCCAGCTCCTGATTTAAAATATATTAAAAATATAAACCTTCTGAGATTTCCCTGGTGGCCCAGTGGCTAAGACTCCATACCATTAATGCAAGGGGTCTGGGTTTGATCCCTGGTCTGGGAACTAGATCCTACTTGCTGCGAGTAAGACCCAGAACTGCCAAATAAATAGATATATTTAAATAAATAAATAAATAAATATATATATATATATATATAAACTTCCTAAATTTTCTATTACTCATGGGTGCAGAAAGCAGCCTAATGACAGCTTCCTAAAAGTGGCTTAGTAGCCAAGATGAAGTGGAAGGACTTTTAGATGGATAATCTTATCAAAGCAAGCATGTTAAGCAAGAAAAGACGTTAGAGATCATTTTAGATCCATCTTTATTTTACAGAGGAGAAGTCTGAGGACCAGAGAAAGTGACATTGCTGGGATCCATTTCTGTGAATAACAAATGACATTTATTTTACAGAGAATAGCAGGGAAGGAGTATGAGAATCCCTGACCGATTAACATCCAAAGTGAGTGGCATGGACCATCTCTGCATGCTGTGAAAAATGACTATTATTTCATAGATTGCCTAGACTACTTGAGAAAGCATAAAAATTGTGCTTGTTTTGAGGCATAATATGTGCCTCACACATCCCTAACCAAAGACTAGTCCTCCATAAGTGAAGGTCAATGTCTTTTCACATTGAAACTTTAGAAAAGACAAAAGGAGATGCCTACCCAATCAGCCTGATCATCGAAATCCAACTGGACAATCAATAGACAGAGAGATGTCACAGATAAATGTCTCTAAGATATGAAAGGAAATGGAAGGAATATGTGGTGTTCTGTATTTTTAAACCATAGCCATATTTTGTTGTATAGCCAGAATACCAAATTATAAGGTAATAATATTTTGTAAATAAAAAGTAGCTAATAGTATCAATAGTATCAGTAAAATAAGTGTCTCTCCCAGAACTTACCTGGAAAGCATTGAGCAAGGCAAAGATTATGTGGAATATCAAGGAAGTGCCTTCTATGAGCGTAGCTATTCCAAAACCCCAGGTCAGTCCCAACAGTGGGGTGAGGATGGCGACATTTTTGCTGATCCTCAGGATTATGGCCACATCTTGAGACTTGGAACTGCCAATAGAGGGCCTCTGAGTGTTGATAGCCACAACCAATACCACAATAAGATTCACAGCCACAATGACCAAGGCTGGGACGGCAAAGGCTAAAAGGGCTTTGGTGTCATCCCAGTTAAGCCAACAGGCACCACGTCTCACATAGCCTTTCCCTGGCACTGTGATAGCCACAGTGGTGGCAGCAATAACTAATGGGCACCCATAGCCAATGGCAAAGCCAATGGCCATCATGCGGGACTTCATCATCCTCCGGAAAACAACCAGCAGTCCATAGATGATGAGCAGGGCTTTGAAGAGCATCCAGAAAAACAGACAGAGGTAGAAAAAGTGGCTAAAAAATGTCACCGCAACACACCAGTTGTAGTCCTGGGCCTTTTTGTTGAAGTTGGAGCCTAAGATGAACCACACATTGGCAGTCAAGAGCGACACAGCTATATTGACAATGCATACATGCCGCATGTATGATATGTCCGTCATGACCACCCGGGACCAGACGGTGGCTTCAATCATCAGGCAAAGAATCAAGCTAAGGATGGAGACGCTGAGCCCAATGCAGGTGATGTAGTCCAGGACTTTGTTGTCCACAGATATGGGGGACATGAGGATGGAAAAAGACACCATCACGTTGGTGTAGTTACACCGGCATTGCACTCTATTCTTGGTGTCCAACTTTGTTTCACAGACATTCTCATCCCACCTCCTTTTCCTGGAGTGCCAGCCAACACACTTGGCTCTGGCATTCTGGGATTTGTTGATCTTCTCAAAGGTGAATAAGATTTGCTCCAATTTTTCTGGTAAAATCACTGAAAGGACCAGTCCGTTTACCAGCCTGGGAAGACGGGTGTTTTCCAAGTGGGCTTCTTTCAGGACAGCCCCCAAGGTGGGAAAAGCTATGCCAACAGCTTGGGATGCATCTGGGGGCAGCTTCCACAGCTCTTGCCTGGGGATTTCTATGATTCCTAGGATACCCTCCACTGTGTTGTTCAAGCTCATGGAGAAACGGAGACTTCTCTCTGAGGTATTGTTGTTGATGGGGAACCCTTTCGTCTGAATGAAGAATTCATCCACAATGTGCTCAGGTTCATTTTGGATGTGGAGTTGCCTCGCAAACCAATTCACTGACTGCAACAAATCGGAGCTGACATTTTTGTCTGGAATGAAAGCCCAGTTTGGAATGACCGCTGGGTCGAGGATGTGGTTGGCCACCTTGCTGTAGCTCTGCAGTGGAGAAAAGTGGATACAATACTGGGGATGTACACGCTGCGGTACAAAGTTGATTTCTAAAACCTCAAGTTTCTAAAGATCAGACGATTTGATATTATTTGACATGTTTCTCTTCAAATTCACTGTTTATTAGAATCTCATACTAGTAGGACTTCGGAGAGAGGAAAAAAATTAGAAATGCTAAAAACGAAATATGGTAAAAAGCAATGAAATAAAATAAGATTGAGGGTTGACATATATACACTAATATGGATAAAATAGATAACTGATGATATTGATAACCTGCTGTATAGCACGAGAAACTCTACTTAATGTTCTGTGGTGACCTAAATAGGAAGGAAATCCAAAACAGAGGGGATATATGTATACTTGAAGCTGGTTCACTTTGCTGTACAGCAGAAATTAACACAGCACTGTCAAGCAACTATACCCCAATTTTTAAAAATCAATAAATATAAACTAAAAAAAATATATAAGATAAAATAAAATGAAATAAGCAAATAAGATGAAATGAAATGAGATGAACTACAGAGAAGGGTTGCCTGCTTTATTATACACCCCAGGCAGCATTTCCAACTTCAATTTGTATAACCCAGGTTTTCCATGAGATATTAATGACTGTTTAAGGAGGAAACAGTCCTATGGAAATCCAAGTACAGCACACCATATCCTTATCCTCCACCCCACCCTTGTGAAGAATGCCAAAGTTTATTAACACATTTAAAGCTCTAGAAAGTCCTGCTATAAGACCTACTTGGCTTCATTTACCCCAGAATTCCTGTATCTGCTGTACTACAGATCTCTCTTTTAAGAAATGAAACCTCTGCTAACATTTCTCAGTACAATTACATTTTACAAAAATAAAATTTGGGAAACTTTACAGTAGTCAAAGTCTTCCTCACAGGATCATTATGTGATAAGTTCCTTGAAAATATTCAGTCTGTACAAAAACCTGTATTAAAAATGTTCTTATTTCTTGAAAGCGGTTTCCCTGATAGCTCAGTTGATAAAGAATCTACCTGCAATGCTGGGGACCTCGGTTCGATTCCTGGGTCAAGAAGATCTGCTGGAGAAGGGATAGGCTCCCCACTCCAATATTCTTGGGCTTCCTTTGTGGCTCAACTGGTAAAGAATCCGCTTGCAATGTGGGAGACCTGGGTTTGATCCCTGGGTTGGGAAGATCCCCTGGAGAAGGGAAAGGCTATACCCACTCCAGTATTCTGGCCTAGAGAATTCCATGGACTGTATAGTCTATCGGGGTCACAAAGAGTTGGATGCGACTGAGTGACTTTCTTTCACTATTTCTTGAAAATGTCCATAAACTAGGATGAATCCACTCCCAAAACTGAAATGAGTTGTTATTCTGGTTATGATAGTTTTTACCCTGAAAACTATTTTGAAACTATTAAAGTACAAGATTTTGAAACAAAAAATTGTCAGATTTTTGAATGAAATTAACACAGAATACCTTCATTTTCTCTCGGGTGACATTATCAGACAAATCTGTTGAAATGTTTTTTAGTAACTCCACTATAAATGCAATGTTTCCGGATGTTGCTTCTGATGATTTCACAGCATTAATTATGCAGGCATAATCCAATGGGCAATTCTTTTGGATTCCTTGAGCTACACTCCTGATGGGCTCTGGGGTTTGGTAGTCAAGAATGTGCAGAGTTATAGACGGTGCTGCCACAGAGAGGCGTGATGCACTGTTTGAGTCCTGTTTGTAAAAAGATGGTTATTTCACTCAAAAATGATTAAGCACCCAACATGTCAAGGAGATCCAACCAGCCCATCCTAAAGGAAATCAGTCCTGAATATTCATTGGAAGGATTGATGCTGAAGCTGAAACTCCAATACTTTGGGCCACCTGATGTGAAGAACTGACTCATTTGAAAAGACCCTGATGCTAGGAAAGATTGAAGGCAGAAGAAGGAGATAACAGAGGATAAAGTTGTTGGATGGCATCACTGGCTCAATGAGCATGAGTTTGAGTGAACTCCAGGAGTTGGTGATGGACAGGGAGGCCTGGAGTGCTCCAGTCCTTGGGGTCGCAAAGAGTCAGACATGATTGAGCAACTGAACTGAACTGAAGTGACAGAGACTGTATTGATACTCCTATTCTAAAAACACTTGACATTTTAGGAGATGCAGAGATAAATGTGCTTCTACAGGGATGAAGGAGAGGCAGAAGGAAACAGTGGCTAAGTGAAAGGACACAACATAAAATATTTTAATTGAGAATTGTTTTATTCATTAGATTTTTATTCTTTCTGGGACACACACCTTGTCTTCCTTTGGTCAAGTGATTGAAAGTATGAGAAAAAGATATCAAAATGAATTTAACTGTAGACAAATTCAGTTGCTTAATTGATTAGCATAAGAGGTATGAAAATCCATTTTTAAAGCTAAAACTTTAATCTCTAAGTGTTTATCACTGTCTGAATGAATCTCAGATCTTTTTTTTTTTTTTGAGTAAAGATTTTGAGAAGGCAAAATAAAGTGGTTGAGAGTTTGGGTGAGGAAGGGATGATAAGAAACAAATTTGAACCCACTCTGCAGAATTCCTCAAGTCCAGATCTGAGACTTACTGTCATGCTGAACAGAAAACATTTAAAATGTTTCTTGTAGAATATGCAAATAAGATGCAAATATGCAAATACATCACCATAAAGAGTGTTTCCACAGAAAGGCTTGTACATGTTTCAGTTGATTTCTGCCACTTGTTTCCATTACAAATAAATCCTATTTCTCCATGAAAGTGCTGAGCACAGGGCTGGCTGCAGTTAGAAGAAGTGCTGCAAGGTCCATGGCATTTTTCTTAGAAGAGAGAGAGAGGCCTGATTAGCATTTCCACACTTTGACAAGGACACCTAACTCCTTCCTGGGGCTTGGGGGTTGCTTCCCAGAGGAGGCGACGGGTTCTCAGCCACCAACCACTAAGACCTGCCAGGCAGACTGTGATATCCAGCTGATATCCAAACAGAGTGAAGAACATGTGAAAAGGAGGGTCATTCATAAAAACTGATTCAGAGTGTTTGAGGGGAGAGTGGCAAGAGATGAGGGTGGGGAGGAAAGCAGGGTCAAGTCCTGAAAGACCCTGGATTCTGTGTTTATATGAGGGTTACCAGGAAACATGATTAGATTTGTGAAAGATAATTAATGATACATGGAGCAGGAGTTAGTAAACTTTTCTGTAAAGGACCAGGTAAATAGAGTTGCCAGATAAAATACAGGTTAAATGCCAGTTAAATGTTGGTTTTGTTTTCAGATACACTCAATTCTCATTATTTGCAGCAGTTACAATCTATAAAGTCACTGCCACAAACACTGAATTAGTGAATACGTAACCATCACTTCTAGGAGAAATACAAGATTAGGTTCCTATAAGCTTCTGCTCACAACATTTTCACCAACCAATCAATATATCACTATATAAGCTTGTTTTGTGTGTTTCCATTTAAAGACATCTTATTTAATATATGCTTTTGATTCACTGACATTGAACTCACAGCCAAGGGCACTGTAACTTGTGACAACACATTAACAAAGCTTATCTAGCACATATATTTTCCCCATCAGGCACATCACAACCCTCTTAGGCACACCATACATCACTTCGGAACTATATTTGGGAGCAATTTTAAACAGCAAAATCACCAACTAAAAACAAAACCACAAAACACGTGACACTACATAGACCACAAAAAACACTTGTTTATAGTAGGAAGGTCAAGTGCCACCTCGTTCAACTGAGAACATGCACCTTGGCTGGCCATTTTTCTGTTATTCTGTGCATGTCTGTTAATAATTCAGAGAGCACTGTGAGTGCTGATTTGGAGAAGATGCAAACACAGAATCCACGAATAAAGAGAACTGACTAAAAATGTTCAGTAAAACAGTGGATAATTTTTCATTTATGTATAACCCATGAAATATCACTCATGGCTTATCTGAAATTTAAATTTCACCAGACATTCTATGTTTTTGCTAAATACAACAAAGCTGGCCAGAGAGTAAACATTTCAGCTTTGAGGGCCATATGGTCTCTGTCACAAATACTCAGCTCTGCTTAGTAGCATAAAAGCAATCAAAGACCATGTGTGAATGAGTGAGCATGGCTGGGTTTCAATAAAACTTTATTCAAAAAAACTGGCAGCAGCCTAATTTGGCCCATGAGGAGAGTGGATTAACTTGATAAAGCTGCTGAAGTATTCCCAGGAAGAATTGCCTTCAGATAGCAGCAGGGCAGTAGGAAGAAGTAGATGATACTGAGAACTCTCAAGGTATTGAAATAAATACAAACTGAAGTGCCCTATTGGCTGTGAGCCAAAGAATATTGATGACAAATATTTATTACTCAGACAGGAGAATAGAAGCAGGTTGTTTTGCATCTTTCTTTGACATCCACCCAAGTGTATCTATTGTTGCAATTTATTTAAGCCAAGTGCATTTCAATTCCCTCATTCATATAGTTTGGAGGTAATGCCATATTCTTGTTACAAACATTGAATGAGACAGCATCTTGTACAGCACTTGGATCAGTGTTGTCGTAAATGTTCAATGCATATTAGATACATTTCTCTCCTCTTTCCTTTCTTAGCTCCAAATCTGTATAGATTTGTATTTGCCCCCAGAAATATACTTGGCCATGACGGTGCAGATCCCAGTAATCTATGTGGATGAGAACCACAGGATTTCACTATCTTACTTCTCATGATGATTCCACAGTTTGTCTCTCACTTCTCCAGAGTAACCAGTCTTGCCAGTTCCATTCAGTTCAGTCACTCAGTCATGTCCAACTCTTTGCAACCCCATGGACTGCAGCACGCCAGGCTTCCCTGTCCATCACCAACCCCTGGAGCTTGCTCAAATTCATGTCCATTGAGTTGATGATGCCATCCAACCATCTCATCCTCTGTCAATCTCACCAACATGATACCTATTACATCACTGAATAGATCGCTCAGCCTCAGAGTGCTACATGCTTTTAAGAACCTTGAAAGTATCTCTGAATGAAGGAATGAATGATCCTGTCCTCTTCACTCTTCTGCCTCTTGTTAGCTCATTAGTTCAGATTTCCCTTTTGAGTTTTAAAAGGGATTCTCGTCTACTATTCTTGGAAAAGGTAATGGCACCCCACTCCAGTACTCTTGCCTGGAAAATCCCATGGATGGAGGAGCCTTGTAGTCTGCAGTCCATGGGGTCGCTAAGAGTCGGACATGACTGAGCGACTTCACTTTCACTTTTCACTTTCATGCATTGGAGAAGGTAATGGCAACCGACTCCAGTGTTCTTGCCTGGAGAATCCCAGGGACAGGAAGCCTGGTGGGCTGCCGTCTATGGGGTCACACAGAGTCAGACACGACTGAAGCAGTTTAGCAGCAGCAGCAGCTCATCTACTATTCTAGAACATGTATGAATATCTGCCAACTTGCTTCATTGATTATGCCGTGGGTAATAGTATAATTGCAAGAAAATCTACTGATGGTGTTTAACATTTAGAACTTATTTGAGATTGTTATTCTGTGTGAAAACTTGTGGTCTGGGGATTGATCCGCAATATCCATGCCCTTCCTTTATTCTGCCCAGTCTTCAAATGGAAGAAGACTGTTCTGTAGCTACATACCTTGAGTTCTTCCAGTCTTGGGTTTTCTTTCAGGACCCTGAAGTTTATCTCCATCCTGTAAAACATAAATTCTCAAAGGTTTTCTTTACAGTGGGACTCTTCTCTCTCATCTCAACTTAGAGACTCCATGTGAATATGAAGAGAAAATGTGTTCAGGACTAGAAAGAAAATGGCATCTGATATTGCAGGAATTTGCTGAAGGGATGTGAGCCCTGGCAGAGAACATGCTGCCCCGAGTGAAGGCTAGAAACTGGGTGTGGTCACATAGGCTCTGAAGGTCAGGGGATTGGGTACATCTGTTGGAAAGCTTAAGGACCCATGGAGAGCACAGTGGCGACAATTAGAGCACTAAACTGTTCTCTGCTTATATTAACTGTAGCTATGATAGGGAACTAATATGGTCCACACGATACACAGATAAAGAAGTGAGAAGATACTAGGAATGAGTGCTAGGTTGCAATAATAGAATCTTTTTGTAGCTATGTTGCTGTTGTTAGTTGCTAAGGGTATCCGACTCCTTTGCAACCCCATGAACTGTAACCTGCCAGGCTCCTCTGTCCATGGGATCTCCTAGGCAAGGATACTGGAATGGGTTGCTGTTTCTTTCTCCAAGGGGACCTTCTTGACCCAGGGATCAAACCCGTAGTTCAGTGGTTAAGAATCCACCTGCCAATGCAGAAGATATGGGTTCAATCCCTGGGTTGAGAAGATTCCCTGGAGAAGGAAATGGCAACCCACTCTAGTATTCTTGCCTTGGAAATCCCACGAACAGAGGAGCCTGGGGGGTTACAACCCATGGGGTCACAAAAGGGTCAGACACAACTTCCTGACTAAGCATCTTGTAGCTATAAAGGACTGTAAAAATCTAAAAGAGGAAAAGACACTCTTCGTGTTATGGTAAGGAAATTAAGACCCAGAGAACTGAAGCAACTTGTGCGGCTAACAGATAAACTTAAGGTTTGAACCTAAATGGCTTGACTGCCAAGTTAGTGCTTCTGCCTCTCAAGAGTTGCCTGTCTACATACTCCATGGCTTGCAAAGTGGTTTTTCTACTAGACTGTCGCACCCTGTGACAACAATACTGTACTGTCACAAGCTCCAGCCAACTCTCAACTTTTCATTGTCCCTTCCTTTCTTTAGAAAGTTGCCATCAGAAAGGGTAACATTGTAATCATTTGAAAATTTCTTTGAAATGACATGTTATTTATTATAAATTAATCGTCTCAGAGACCTGATTGATTTCTCTTGGGACCACATAAGAATTAATCAAACTTACTTTTGCACGGATATGGAATCTACTCTGAGAATATTCTGTGGCCAAAATTAATATTAAACAGCAAATCGTGGTTGCCTGGGACTTCATTTTCACACACGAAGATCTTCACCTGCAATAGACAAGGGTGGATCAAGCTGAAGATGACAATACCACATAACTAAACTAATATTTAGTCAGCTAACCAACCACTGAGTTCGCAGCAAATGTAAATTTCCTTATGCTCCAATGGAGATACACGCACTCTGATCCATTTAGGCTCCCGAGGCAAACTGTGACCAGGAAGCAGACAAAACTCAAGGATCTTGGATCAAAGCCTTCCTAGTTGGAGTCAAGACTAAGAGGGACTTTCATGACGCCACTGTGCCCTCTGCCGAGATGACGATCCACAGGCACTTACAGGAAGGCTTCCAAGTTGTCTTCTAGTTTAAAATTGTCTTTGAGCTCCTAACCAATGAACACAGGGAAAGTATGTTTTGACTTATACCATCATCTTGTAGAACAAGTCTGAGCAGGGGAAAGGGAACGTGACAGAATGACAGGCAAAGTCAGTAATGGATTTGCATAGGTGTTGAAACAGAACTGTGGAATTCACAGTCTTATAGTGTGGGCAGAAAGAAGTTTTCACGTATGCAACCAATCGGTGGATGGGCACAGAAGGCAGTTTTCAGTATCAATATTATTTAGGATAGATTTTTAACTGATCCTCACAAAGAGAAGTAACAGAAGTACCAGTATGAGTTGTCTTAAAATAACTGTTTTACATATAATTCTCCTGTAGCTTTCAAGATGATGCTTTTGAACTGTGGTGCTGGAGAAGACTCTTAAGAGTCCCTTGGACTGCAAGGAGATCAAGCAGTCAATCCTAAAGGAAATCAGTCCTGAATATTCGTTGGAAGGACTAATGTTGAAGCTGAAACTCCAATACTTTGGCCACCTGATGCGAAGAACTGACTCATTAGAAAAGACTCCAATGCTGGGAAAGATTGAAGGCAGGAGGCGAAGGGGGACAACAGAGATGGTTGGATGACATCACCAACTTGATGGACATGAATTTGAGCAAACTCTGTGAGTTGGTGATGGACAGGGAAGCCTGGTGTGCTGCAGTCCACGGGGTCACAAAGAGTCTGACATGACTGAGCGACTGAACTGAACTGAACTGAACTGAGCTTTCAAGAATTTTTTACCATAACGCAATAATAAACAGATCTCACATTGTGACTCAGTGTGTACTGACAAAAATATGTGTGTATAAAGCTATCTCTATATAAACATTTGAAAATAAATGATTTTTAGATTTTAAAAACTTTTATGTTAAAATACAATTCTTCCTATCTGCAAGCAAGACATTCTGATAGTCACAATTTTTGTCTTGTATCCCACTTTATTCTATCTGACATTCTCTCAAAAATTGGTTGCTACCCACTTAATTGAATTCACAAACCTCTAATGGATGGAAACTGCAATCTGCAAAACAGAAATATAGACTATAAGATTCATTTTCCTTGTCAAGTCAGATTGGTCATGTTGATCCTTTCTCTTTGCTATTCCTCACAATCTGATCACAATCTCCTTCCCCAGGTACACTTCTCAGGGAGAAAAGATATCTACATTCAGAACCAAAGAATAGGACTGATGGGTGAGTGTGATTTTCCTCTATCTGGAGAGCATTGTTTGAAATGCACAGTTAAATGATCAAAGTCAAGCCAAAGGGAGGCATTTATAAATAGTAATGCCTGCTATCTAAGGCTTCAGGTGAGAGGCCACTCTTATTCTTCATTATTTTCATTATAGGAATCCTGCTTAAAGTTAATCTTGCTGGAAGAAAGTCAAGGGTTTGGCATAGTGATGTGATGTGATTTATGGAACCCAAAAATATTCCCCAACCAATGCTAGGGCCTCCAAGGCCACAGTTCCAAAAAATGTTCAAGGAATAGACAGCCCAAAAGCCATGGCATTTTCTGTAGATCATTATGCTCTTTGTGGAAGACTATGAAATGATACATTTTATGTATTCATATAAACTAAGAAAAATTTTACTGGCATAAATATTTATGCAATATGAAATCATAAGCATACACATAAGGAGCACAAATTTTGAACTAAGCATTCTTGGTTAGTTTGAGGTTAATTTACTACATAATCATTCATGTTATCATTGTCTGGTATGTGCAACCCAGATACCACTTGGTAGGATAATTATATGGTAAATTTCCTTCAGTTACTACACATGCTAGGAGATACTGTTTAATGATATTACTCAAGAGAAGTCCTAGCATTCTCACTTGTGTCCAGTTTGACAATGGGGATGAGTCAGATGGATAGATGTTTTTAGGTTAGTTCCAACTGGGTTGTTTCTCTTCTCACCAGAAGGAGTTAGATGGAATCCCTCCCATCAGAATTCAGATGTTGGCTGACGCCAAAAGCCAGAGTGCTCTGCAGAGCAGTGGGGAAAGCTTAAGACCCCTGAGAATGAGGAATTAAAAAATAATAAGCACTGCCAGCATAATCCATAATCAGAGGTTGATATTGTACAGAAAAGAATGGAAGAAACACGTTCTCTTAATCGTTGGTAAAGACTTGATGGGGGCGTCTCTGCTGGCTCAGACAGTGAATAATCTGCCTGCAACACAGGAGACCTGGGTTTGATCCCTGGGTTGGGAAGATCCCCTGGAGAAGGGACTAGCAACCCACTGCAGTACTCTTGCCTGGAGAATTCCATGGACAGAGGAAGCAGGCGGGCTACATTTGTCCATGGGGTTGCAAAAAGTCAGATATGACTGAGCGACTAACACACGCAAAACCTTGATAACTAGAACAAACTTTGAGTTTGTGTAATACCAAGCTGAAAAATTTCTGGAAGTACAAATAAAATGCCTCTCCAAGGCCTAGCTCAATGTCTACATATAGTAAGATTCTCTTTGAGGTTTTAACACTCATATCTTATCCTCAGTGATTCATTAATTTAAATCCATTGGTTGGGCTTAATGATGCCTTCTAAAAGGGAAAAAAAAACAGTGAAGACAATATGAGAAATGACATGGACCAAAATGCACATATATTTATATTCATGTCCATGCCTGACTAGAGATAAACATGTAAAGATGGAAACAAGAAAGTACCCAAATTGACATTGCTACACTGAATTAAATTATCGTGTTTCATTGACTCCAACATTGTAAGCAACATCATTATTTTCATGTCCACTAAGACAGGAAAAGAAAAAAAGCTTGCCTATTAAACTATGACATGCCACTGACTGTACAATATATTCCAATTTCAGAAATGTTGAAAGGTTAGAAAAAAAATGCCTATCTTAGAACTGATGAATTATGGCACTATAAGAGGGGCTTCCCAGATGGTTCAGGGGCAAAAAAAAAAAAAAAAAAATGCCTGCAGGAGCTGCAGGAGACTTGGGTTCAACTCTTGCGTCAGGAAGATTCCCTGAAGTAGGAAACAGTAACCCACTCAGATATTCTTGTCAATATAATCCCATGGACAGAGGAGCCTGGCGGGCTACAGTCCATGAGGTCTCAAAGAGTCAGATATGACTGAGCTCTCACATACGCAGCACTAAAAGTCTCACTCAGTACTAGCTGACCATAAATTCTGATGCTGTGTGTGTCCAGAAAGCTTTTTATTTGTTTCTAAGGAAGCAGCTCTTCTTGAGAAACTTGGTTGAGTAAATGATTTCTTTCTAATGAATATAATAATGATGGCAATTTCAGTTTTTACTTAAAAAGATAGACAGCTAGGTCAAAACTCATCCTCAAGCTCTGTAAATACCCAGACACTTCAATTCAAGGGAGTGTGATTTTCACTGAAAAAGCCCGAAGCTAGGAGACTCCTAATTCTCATGAATTGCTGGATGGCTTTGGGCAAATCTCACAAATGTTCCATGCCTTGGTTTCCTTACCTTTGAAACGACACGGTTGGACTAGAATCTCATTTCTAACTCATGTCTTATTAGAAAAATCTAGCATTTTTTTTTTAATTTAAGGTTCTTGGGTTCACGTTTTTTCATCTCAATGGTCCAAATCTCAAGTTGAAATGCAACCAATATGGAAAATTCTTTTGAGGGGTATATTTATATAATTTAATTCCTGAAAACATAACAGTCAACTCTCTTGAGGCAGCACAAGCCAGCTCCAGCCCAGTAGTAGACTGGCACTGCAATCATGTATATTTATCATGGGATGGATGCATATTATCCACCATCAGTTGGGCAACAATTTGTCCCAGGCATCAAAAGGTAAAGAGAAAAAGGATGGAAGAAAAACAACACTGAGGACTTTTATATACGTAAGCTGATGCTAAGTCACTTCAGTCGTGTCTGACTCTGTGCGACCCCATAGACAGCAGCCCACCAGGCTCCCCTGTCCCTGGGATTCTCCAGGCAAGAACACTGGAGTGGGGTGCCATTTCCTTCTCCAATGCATGAAAGTGAAAAGTGAAAGGGAAGTCGCTCAGTCGTGTCCGACTCTTAGCGACCCCAAGGACTGCAGCCTACCAGCCTCCTCTGCCCATGAGATTTTCCAGGCAAGAATACTTAAATGTTCTACAAATTCAGGAAATCTCTCTGCTTTGCTCTTAGTAGGCAAACAATACAGAATTTGGTGTCTAATGGATTTTGCCAAAGCATTCTGGTCTCATAGAAGAGCAGGGGGGTCCATGGTCAAGTCCATTTGGGAAACACTGCATTCCACCACCACCACCACCCACCCCACACACACACAGGCTTTCATATAGCAAAGTCCCAAGAGTTCTTGAAGTGATAAGACTGTCACCCAGCTTTTACCAAATTTACTCCATCATCAAAAGTGCCTTGGGTGCATGGAAAGCTGCTATCCAAAGACAGTATGCTATTTGGGAACACATTAATCTCCCCAGATTTGGGCTTCCCATGCCTTTGTCAGACCCCTACCCCATGCTACCCCCAGGGACTTCCCTGGTGGCTCAGATGTTAAGGGGGCTGCCTGTAACGCGGGAGACCCTGGTTCAATCCCTGGGTCAGGAAGATCCCGTGGAGAAGGAAATGGCAACCCACTCCAGTATTCTTGCCTGGAAAATCCAATGGATGGAGGAGCGTGGCAAGCTACAGTCTGTGGGGTCACAAAGAATCTGACAGGACTGAATTACTTCACTTCACCCCATGCTAGTCCTGTGCTAATTCCTTTAATTCACTCAAATTGTGATGCAGAGTAGCCCAGCAGAGGGTGATAGTCCTGGTGTTAGCACATCCTGAAAGAAGGAGGCAGTGTAGTGGTCATCTTTAGTCCATGAAATAAGCCAGAATTATCCTGAAACTAGAGATGATGCTTGGCGTAGAGAGGGAAGGGAGGCAGGCACACATACATGGCGGTCAGAAGTTTGGGATGACCACAAGGGAGGGCAAGAGAGCCTCAGAAATGGAGAATAAAAAAGAGGAAAAGAAAGATGCAAAAGAACTCTCACCAGAGGCCATCTGCGGTAATTAGGTAAATAAATAGCTATCTGATTTACAAAGAAACTCCCTCCAGCTTCTATACTAGTCACCCAATAAAGGCAACTCCACACTTTGTCCCAAAGTATCCAGAAGGAGATTTATCTCAGAGATAAAAGCAACGATCAGGGGACCCTGGTGGGCCAGTGTTAGAACCTCACCTTCCAGGGCAGGGTGTGCTGGTTTGATCCCTAACCGGGGATCTAAAATCCCACAAGCCTCTCAGGCAAAAAAACAAACAAAAAACGGAAACGGCATTGTAACAAATTCAGTAAAGACTTTAAAAATGGTCCACATCAAAAAAACTCTTGAAAAAATAAAATTAAAAAAAATAAAAGCAACAAGCAATCTGGAATGGCAGCTTCTCAGGAACTAGAAAATTTCCAATTACTCCTCCTTATTCCCGCAACCCAACTCTCTGTGCATCCTCATAGAGGTGTGAATCACCTCCTTTTGCTTTTCACTTAATAAGAAGCAGCAGTTCTAGGCGGCTGAATGGAAGCCAGGCTCCCTGCTCTGACATGGTGATTACTTCGGAGAGAGAGAGAATATAGTGTTTGCAGCCTTCAGAGGCTTAAAGGAAAATGCAGCTGCACTCAAAAGTCCCAGAGGGACTGCATCTCAGGATTTAACTTGCTAGAGAATTCACAGCCATAGGCACCTCGCACACCATTCACTGCCTGTGCTCTGAGCCCTAAGGACATGGGATCAGCACAGCACTGGGCTTAATGCCTTTAGCCCCAGAACCCTAGAGAAAGTAGACTGCACCTTGTGGGAAACTCAGGTTATCATTACTTAGGAGGTAAACATAGAAGGGCATTTCTCCGTCCCCAGCATCCAGCAGAGCATAAGGTGTATAATAACCTCAGTAAATATTTGTTGGAGAAATGAATAAAGGAGTGAATAATGCCAGCTTCTGATGTTTTTGTTTTAAAGTCACAAGATCATTCTCCCCAGGTGGAAGGGAGGTCCAAGAAGGAGGGGATATATGCATGCATATGGCCGATTCAATTCATTGTACAGCAGAAACTAGCACAACACTGTCAAGCAATTATATACATTCAGTTGCTCAGTCATGCCTGGCTCTTTTCGACCCATTGGACTGTATCTCTCCAGGCTCCTCTGTCCATGGGACTTTCCAGGCAAGAATACTGGAGTAGGTTGCCATTTCCCTCTCCACAGGATCTTCCTGACCCAAGGGTAGAACCCTCGTGTCCTGAGTCTCCTGCGTTGCAGGCAAATTCTTTACCTGTTGAGCCATTGTTCAAGCCTGCTAAAGCAATTACACTCCAATAAAAATAAAGCAATTCAATGATTAATTAAAAAATAAAATCACAAGATAACTTTCCTATCTTAGGGGAACAGATGAGCATATTTGCAATGCTAGATAAACTTCAGTTCAGTTCAGTCGCTCAGTCGTGTCTGACTCTTTGCGACCTCGTGGACTGCAGCATGCCAAGCTTCCCTTGGATAAACTTGGAACCTGGTAATGTAAGTTGAAATGCACCCAGTCTAATGGACCTCCTCTTTGCTATACTACGTGGAGACTTATGTAAAAAAAGGTTTTGAGGTCTCATCTAGTTTCAGTAGGAAACTATGGGCTGCCAGATTAGTGATGTCTTCCACAAGCATGACAGTGCAAGTGTCTTTCCACACTGTTGCCACAAAGTCGGGAATCACAAAATACTGTTTCCCTGGACGGACCTAGAAGATGCTGGCTAGGTTTAAACACCATCTTCTAACTGTCCCATCTTCCCTGAACCTGGAACTGAGTTTCTGAATGCGTTGGAATTCAAAAATACAGTCAGCCTTCGTGGGTCCTGGAACTGTTTCTGATACTCGATGTTAGATGGTGTTGGAGCAGGTGACTCACACAGGCTCAGGCGCTCCCCGCCTGTCTGAACATGCTGAGCTAGGGCTGGCATCAGGACTTGCCAAGAAAATAATAGGAAGTGCAACCTGGGAACTGTAAGCACAGTCAGGCGGGGAGGAATGCAAGGAAATGTGTGATCTCTCAAACCTCTTCATACAAAACGCTCGGAGGTGAGCTGCCTGAGAATGTTTGTAAACTCCCTGGAAACTTTCCCAAAGCGTTGCGCTCCACTGAACTTCACCCCAAGGTGAGAGGAACAGAAAATTCATTTTCAAACCTTCTAGATGGCACCTCACTGCATACTCAGCCAATCCCACTGGTGGGAAGGATCAATTCAGAAAGGGTGAGTTCAGTGACCCACATTTTGTTGTGTGTGTGTGTGTGTGTTGCTCCCCTCAGCTTAATCTCCTGTCTATCCCACTAGTGTAATTAAGACTCTGATTATTTAGCCAGATGGCAAGTTGTTTGTGTGTTTCTTGGCCTCGATAATAGAATATATTCAGTCTCTCTTACGGGTTCTCCCTTGCCATGGATGAGTTGATTCATACAGAGCCTTGAGGGAAGAAAAATATATGAAAGATTTGCTAGTAGAAACATCTCATCCGATATTTGGCAAAACTAATACAATATTGTAAAGTTTAAAAATAAAATAAAATTAAAAAAATAAATAAATAAAAGACAAAAAAAAAAAAGAAAGAAACATCTCATCCTAGATTATTTTAGATGGTGTCCAGCCCAGGCCTTTGTAGTTTAGCATCTTCTCTGAAAATTGCAGTCTGGATTCAAATTCTGATAAGTCTGAGTAATCACATCATCTCAGAATTGGAAAGCTTCCAGCATCTCACCAACTATCTTGATACTTACATGATGTTAAAGAAATTGATAAGACAGGCAATTTCCCTGCTTCATGAAGAAAGTTCCCTGGAGGGTTGACACTTAAGGGAAAAAAAATAGCATCTTAAGATGCACACTTTAGAGGTTCCAGAATTGTCCTCAAAGTATAAGGTATACCGTCAAATGACATAGTATTGGCCACAAAATGAGGGTGAGATGCCTTTGCAAAAAGGTTTCAGCAGTTCAGTGGAGGAAATGTTTCCCGTTTAAGGGCAGCTTTGTCAGTCCCACTAAAAGAAGAAGCTACTAAAGCATGCTTCATTTAAAAAAAAAAAAAAGAAGAAGAAAGAAAGAAAACATCTAGCTTTACACTCAGCCTAAATAAGGGAATTGAAAGCTAGTTTTCTCATCCAATTATCAAGCAAGGGAGACTATTGGAAAACAGAGGATTTAATTGCCATTTTCAGCCCTAGGAGTGAGCAATTTAGAGCAAATGACAAATGACTTTTTAAAAAGAAACCAATGCAAAAGAGACTGAGGAAATACTCCAGACCTGAGTTAGCCAATCTCTAAGTAATGAGAGGGAAGTTTCCTGCAGAGTCAAGCATTCCAGAAAATACCATCATAAATCACACATCTTCCCCACACTGGGATACGTCTAACGACAATCCTGTCTTCAGCAGGAAAAGGTGCTAGTGTGGCGTGTGTACTCACGGCATCCAGGAAATCCCGCAGCCCAGCAGGGGGTCGGCGCTAGGCTTCCCCCCAGGGTGCCCCACCATCACTGTGTCCGCCCTGGCACCCCCCACGATGTCAGCGGCTGTGATCTGCCTTCTCCATGTTTGAAAGGAGGCCGAGGAGGCCCTGGTGCTCACTAGCCTCGGTGAGAAGCCGATGTGAGAACTGTGAACCTGCCCTGGGTTTCGAGGCTTGTGTAAGTCTGTGATTCACTCCTCAGTGGGTCGGTCAAACACGCCTAAGAGAAATTACAGGTTCCTCTCGTCTGAAACAAATCCATTAAAATGAGTCAGTTGTTTGTCCTTTCTTTCCTCCTCTTTAGCTCAGATAATCACATGAGACTGTTGCATCTACTGCACTGGGGTGATGAGAACTCAGACAGGCGGGTGGTAAACGCAGGATTGTGCCCCTGTTGTTGTTGATGTTAAATTGTTAAAAGGAGATCCCATTTTTGCCTGTACTGACCTTAAACTTGGAGAACACTGGTTAAGACATGATCCAATCCCTGCCTTAACACCAAAAATATCTTTGGTTTATTTTTTAATGACTCGTCCAAGGAGTTCTTACTGAACCTCTTCCTTGGTGCACAGCCATGGGGAATTCAGATGGAGAATTTTGCCTGTGGGAAACTTCCCTTGGTCTGACTTGGGACAGGGTGGCCAGGTGGATTGTCCTTGTCACCCCCAAATGGTCCCACACCTCCCAATTCTAGCCCCTCCCATTAATCTACCTTCCTGGCTCCTCCATATGACTGCTGCAAACTTTCATTTGACTATTACCAGGGGAGATGTAGACATGAAGAAGAAATAAGTGAGAGGAGTTTTGCTATGTCTGTTGTACTCAAGAGGCTCAGGGAGACGATGCCTGTAGAAATAGGTCATCCCATTTAGGTCATTAGTTAAGTACTGTGTCATTTGGAAATTTTGAAAAATCAGTATCATCAAACTTTTGGTTGTGTAATCAGAGGACTTTATTAAACATTCTATGTACAAAGCACTTCATTCTGCTCTTTGGACATACAAAACAAGTGACTTATTGAGTAACAAGGGTAAATCTGTCTCCAAAGGTTTATGGTCTTATCTGGGAAAGAAAATACATGCACACAAGAAAGCTAAAAGTAAATAATACTATACAATAAATACTGACTCAACAGTGAATGGCCCAGATATACATATTGCAAGAAATCAGTGGAGAGAATCAGCACTTCTGGTTGACTGATTAGGGAAGGCTTTACAGGGAAGGCAAAAAGTGATGCACAGTTCAGACACAGAAAGCCCTGGATATGTATATAGTCTCTGAAATATACTCTTTCCAGGGCAGGATACCAAGTATCACAATTCTTTAAACACTGAATGAAAAGATCCTTCAGTAGATTTTGCTGGCTGGTCACCCTGATGAAAGAAACTGAATCCCATGCTCAACACTTTCATTTAGATGCCAGTGAACCAAGACTTCCCTGGTGGTCCACATTTCTGAAGCAGCGGGCACAGGTTTGATTCTTGATCAGAGAACTGAGATCCCACATGCTTCACGGCCAAAAAATTTTCTTTAAAAAGAGAAGAAATTAGATGCCAATGAACCAACTCCTATGAGAGTGTCTCATCCACACTCATGCAAAAGATCATGGCTGTTTGCTGTTTGTGCGTGTGTTGCACATACATGAATTCATAGGGACTCTAATACAAACAGCTTATATTTTAATGCCAATTATTATTTGCCAAGTACTATTCTCAGTATTTTATCTACATTTGTTCATTTAATCTTTCCAATAGCCCTAGAGGGTAAGCTCCATTATTCTCAATTTCTGGTTGGGAAAATCAAAGTTCCAGGAATTTAAATAACTGTCCCAAGGATTATCAAGTACTAAGTGCTTTGCCCAAGAATCTGGACCAGTTTCTCCTTGAGCCACCTGGCCAAGTCACTTCCTTGGTGAGGTGAGAACGGGGCGTGCCACGTATCTCCACCCTGGGTCTTCCATGGTCAGCCTGATCCATGCAGTTCTTTGTCACCTTTCAGGATGGGACAGACTGAAGACTTGTGTGGGCCACAAGAGGGAGGGTGGACTTCTCCAAGAGATCGTCAAATGATGGTGGGGCTTCTCTGTTAGCATCCACGAGACTTTATTTAATTATTTTTTATCTTTAGGTCACACCACACAGCAGGCGGGACCTTAGTTTCCCTACCAGGGGTCTGACCTTCACCCCCTGCGTTGGCAGCGCTGAGTCTTAACCACTGGACCACCAGGGAAGTCCTCCATGAGGCTTTCTTAATGAATAATAACCCCAAGATAGAGTCTTTCGCACCTCCTCTCTTAGGGAGTGAGTACATCGGAGCAGAGTGTGCTTTCACATGAGATGTGGTTGCCAAACGCACAATACAGATGAAAGGCCAGCCTCTCCCTCTCTCTGTCTCGCAACCCTTCTCTCTTATGTTCAGACTTTCCATCTGCAAATGGAGGCACTTGGACTCAGTCTTTTCTAAAGTTTTTTCCAGAATTATAAATCTTAAAACCATCTAGCTCCATGACATTGCATCCTTCCTTCAATATGTTGATTTGGGGTAAGTGACCTTTCTTCATACGGAAATCTCTGCATTGGGAAAACCAGGACTGTGTCTGCTCCATTCTCCTCCCTTGAAGAGACCCTACAGAGACACTGGGAAATGCCAAATTAAAGCTTCTTTCTGACCTCATTTGCAAAGGGTGCAATTGTTGTCCTAAGATGAACAACACCACTTAGAAGATGACTCATTCTCCCGGTTGGTATATTTTTCTACCTTCTGATTATTATATTTTTGCTTTCTTAAACATTCCTATTTACAGGAAATTTTCTATAGTAAAAAAAAAAAAAAGAGAGAGAGAGAGAATAAAAAAGTTTTACTACAGTTTCTGTGGTTAAAAAAAAAATGACACCCCTCATTCACAAAGTGAGTCGCCCTTTTCCATTTGTAATGTAACATCATTAATACTGGCTTCTTTTGTCTATAACTTTAAAAACTTATTTATTTATTTGGCTGTTCAGGGTCTTAGTTTCAGGATGTGGGCTCTTAGTTGCAGCATGTGGGATCTAGTTCCCTGACCAGGGATCAAACCTCAGCCCCCCTGCATCAGGAGCTTGGACTCTTAACCACTGGACCACCAGCAAAGTCCCACTACTGACTTCCTGGGGAGATAAGTAAGGGCCACTCATTGCCCCTTGCCCTTTATCCACTAATTTTTTTTTCCTGCTGCGTCTGACTGTGTGCTTGCTTTAAAAAGGACCTTTTTTTTTTTTTTTCCAGAAGGATTTTTATCTGTAATACTGTTCTATTATCAGGTGGCTCCTGGTTTGAATGTTGAATTTGTTTACATACAAGGTAAGAAAATCAGTAGCTCTCTACTTGAAATACAATATTTCTCCTTTCTCATCCCAGGTTTCAAAACACCAGATTGTTTGTGGGGGTTCATCTTACATGGGCTTCCCAGGTGGCGCTAGTAGTGAAGAACCCACCTGCCAATGCAGGAGACATAGGAGACGTGCGTTCAATTCCTGGGTCTTGAAGATCCCCTGGAGAAGGGCATGGAAACTCACTCCAGTATTCTTGCCTGGAGAAGCCCATGGACAGAGGAGCCTGGCAGGCTACAGTCCACAGGGTGACAAAGAGTCAGACACCACTGAAGCAACTTAGCACGCAAGCACCTCTTACATAGTCAGAGTAGACAGAGAGACCCTCGGTGGCTCCGTGCTCTTGAGGACAAAGTCCAGGGCTAGGAATCAACAGACTTGGGTTTTTACCTCTGGCTCAAATCTCTATTAGCTGTTACTTATCACTCCAGCCTTCAGTCTCCTTAACTTAAACACCTTTCTGGTTCAAAAGCTCTATGCTTTTTGCTTGGTTCACGGCCAAAGAAGTTGTGTCTAAGCCCACGCTAGGCTGACCATGCAATCAATTTAAATGTGGAGGGGTGGAACATATTGGCCCTTGAATTCCTTTTGTCCAAAGAACAGTGACCTAGTTAGAGTCGGCCCAACGTTGGTGACTATGTATGAAAGCCCTCCCTCAGCCACCTATAGAATCTAGCTGGGTGACATCCCTGGCCACCACTGCCAAGACAAGCCAGAGCTGTCTTCCTGATGAGGCTGGAGACCCTGGCAAGACCAGGATTCTGCTGTCCACTGTTGGATACCCAGCATGGTATATATATGTAGACAGTGGATGGGGAAAACGTCAGCAACACAGAACGGCTTAGACAGAGGGGCTTTCCATCCTCTCTTCACGCCCTCCTCTGTCAGCACTACCAAGAGGGAGGCTTCCTTCATACTCTTCGGAGGCAAGAAGACACGAATGAGGACATTTCTCCTGGGGTCTCTGCTACTCCTGAAATGCATGACCTGGTCAAGAACAGACAATCACATCTTTAACATACAAGCAGCAATATCTAAAAGCATCATGACAACTGCATCATGGATCGACTCTTTCTTGAACAAGAAGCCCCTTTGGGTAGAGCCCCCTTGGCAAATGAAGAGTCGCTTCCCTTTAAGTCCCTTGGGAATCCAAGAATCAGCTTTGTTCTCTTGTCTGCAAAAGCTATTACAGAACTTGTTTGTCTCCAAGTTGGACCACGCCCTTTCCTCTTGGAAAAGACCTCTCTTTTGACCGAGGCCCTGGGTTGCTGCAGAAGGTCTCAGCCACATTGGCTACTAGAGCCCTGATGTACTAGGATCAGGGAGGCAGGCTCTTTCTATAATTCTTTTTCTGGCACTCTACATGTGTCTGTGTGAGTCTGTGTGTGTGTTGCTCTCTCTGTTTCTTTCTGTATTTCTCCATGTCTCTCTCTGTATCCCTCAGCCTCTCTCTGTACCTCTTTGTCTCACGGTGAAAGTAGGGGTCCTGCTGTAGACGTCTCCATCTCCCTGCCTGGTCTTCTCTCTCTCGCTCTAGAGGGACACGGAGACAGAGGATTGGAAGTCCTGACTGCACATGTCTGATTGCTCTTCCATCTCTGAGTTGCCACCCCATGTCACTAAGCGTCCCTGTCTGTCTGTCTCCCCCTGTGCCTCCCTTCCCTTTCTTTCTCTCTGTCTCTGACCCTCCTGCAAATGAAAACTAACTTCTGCATTATCTCCAAGGCCTCCTGCAGACAGTGTGTATCATAATTCCCTGATCTTTTAAAACTAGGGAAGAGAGAGGGTGACAGGAAGAACTGTGGGGATGTTGTTGATATCATGGAGGATATCCTGGGGATGGAGTATAAAAAGGAGGGAGAGAGGGAGCAGCTGGGACCACGGATCCCTCGGCTCACTCCCCTCTCAAAGACTCAGGCTGATTTACAGGCACCCCCCCAGACAAGCCTGACTGTTTTAAAAGGACAATAACAATTTCAGACATCCAAGAATTAGAAGTGTGACTATATCTCCAGCCAGAGCTAGGTGAGAGTAGATTGCCTGAGAAGAATCATTTCAATCAAGAAAACATCATTTCTGATTAGAATGAATCAAACTGAGATTTTTTTTCCCCAAGAAATGTCACATACAGGCCATGTATATGGGGTCCCCTTCATTGTGTACTCACCTCCCAAGTTAGGAGTATAGCCTGGCTTACTAGCTTGGGCCTTTGGTGGGGTGACGAGAGAAATCAGAAGAAACATTCTGAGGAAGACAAAGGATAGTGGACTTGTCACCAGCAGTCTGTTCAATTATTCAGTCGTTAATAAGATCACAATTATTCAAAGCACGTGGAGAATTATTTCGTTAAGCACAGTATCGTGCTTAGTGAAACATGTCAGACAAAGACAAACACTGAATCTTATCACTTATATGTGGAATCTAAAAAAAATAAAACAAACCAGCAAACAGAAAAAGAAGCCGACTCACAGATATCGAGAACACACTAGTAGTTACCAGTGGGGAGAGGGGTGGAACAGGAGCAGAGGATTAAGAGGTGCAAACTACTACGTATAAAATAAATAGGCTGCCAAGATATACTGTACCGCATGGGGAATAGAGCCATCATTTTTGCAATAACTTTAAATGGAGTATAATCTATAAAAACATCAAATTACTATGTTGTACACCTGAAACTAACATAATACTGTAAATTGATTCCATCTCAGTTTTCTAAAAAAGCACATGTAGAATTGTGACCTACAGCAGTTTCTTTCTTGCCTTCACCTCATCCCTGTCCTTTTTTATTTTAGAACCACTGACAACATGCGAATAGGCTGGTATGAGAGATTCTCTTCCTCCCTGGCTTGGATGTTTCTCCGGAAGCCTCTAGTTTGAGACGGAGGTGGGGAGAAGGCAGTTGACTGGTGTGGAGAGAGTGAAACAGGTAATCCCTAGTCTTCAGACAGCTCCACTTTTTAAATTAACTTTTATTGAAGTATAGTTGCTTTACAATATTATATTAGCTTCTACTGTAGAGGACAGTGAAGCAACTGCACATATACATCTATCCCCTCTTTTTCGGATTTCCTTCGTATTTCGGTCACCAGAGAGCACTGAGTAGAGAGCTCCCTGAGCTACATCCCTAGAGACTGTCATACAGAGTGAAGTAAGTCAGAAAGAGAAAAACAAATGTCAGATATGAACACACATATGTGGAATCTAAAAAATGGTACAGATGATCTTATTTTCAAACAGCTCCTTCTAGCTACTGAAATTCTCAACAATACAATCACCACCTTGCGATGCACCTGGTCTAAATTATCCTTGTGCTTCAGGTACATGTTGTGGATTGGAAATATCATCTCGCTGGTGGAATTATCACCACGTGAACATAGATTAATCCATCACATAGGATATAAAATGAATGCAAACAAGTATGTTTATTATTTTAGTTTAGGGGAGCTGGGACTGACACTCCCCAGGCAGGTAGCCCAAGGAGAAAGACTTAAATCTGGACTGTAGGATATGGTGACCTAGAAGTCAGAGACCTACAGATAGGAGAGGAGGAGACAGTTGATAGGCTACTTCCTCTGCTGCTGCTGCTGCTAAGATGCTTCAGTCGTGTCCGACTCTGTGCAACCCCATAGACGGCAGCCCACCAGGCTCCCCCGTCCCTGGGATTCTCCAGGCAAGAGCACTGGAGTGGGTTGCCATTTCCTTCTCCAATGCATGAAAGTGAAAGGTGAAAGTGAAGTTGCTGAGTCATGTCTGACTCTTAGTGACCCCATGGACTGCAGCCTACCAGGCTCCTCTGTCCATGGGATTTTCCAGGCAAGAGTACTTCCTCTGAATAGGGCTAAAACACCAACTTACAGTGGCTACAGCTGGAGGCAGAGTGAAGGAAGGACATAAAAAGGTAAGAACAAATTTGCCTAGGACCCAGAAAAGTGATTCTCTTTTTAACACTTATTTTTATTTTATTTAGCTGTGCCAGGTCTTAGATGCTGCACGTGGGATCTAGTTCCCTAACCAGGCATCAAACACAGGCCCCTTTCATTGGAAATGTGGAGTCTTAGCCACTGGGCCACCAGGGAAGTTCAACAGACCAGTAATTCTTAACCCTAAGAGTACATTAGAATCACTGGGGAGCTTAAAAATAATAATAGTAACTCGGCTCTACTCTAAGACTTTCTAGTTTAATTTCTTCAGTGGAACCTGGACAGTGGTATTATTTACAAGCTGTCCAGGTGTTTCTGAGGTGCAGCCACCCTGGAAAACCACAGATTCAGACAATCAACAAGCTAATAATGAAATTCTGGGTATTATCCTGACTTACCTTGCATACAAAGACACAAAGAGAAGGAGGGGGGGAAATAACTATTTTCTATAACACCAAAGAGCAGAGCTTCCCTGTGGTAGCTGAATGGATAAATAACAGACACACGTAAAGGAGTGAAACTAAGCTGAAAGAGATTGGAAGAGTCAGATCTCTCTCCTGAGAGCATCCAGGAAGACCCCAGGGAAGAGGTGGGAATACATCAGATAGGCTGCTGCTGCTGCTAAGTCGCTTCAGTCGTGTCTGACTCTTAGTGACCCCATGGACTGCAGCCTACCAGGCTCCTCCGTCCATGGGATTCTTCAGGCAAGAGTACTGGAGTGGATTACCATTGCCTTCTCCAATCAGATAGGGTAGCTGGAGGCAAACATTTACATTGCTGAGATACTTCAAGAAGGCTTAGATGAGTATGTCTCAACCCTGACTACACTAGAACCACCTAGGGAGCTTATGCATCTTCCCAAATCCAAGTCACAGTGCAGACCAATCCAATTAAAACCTCGGGGGATGGCAACGGTAGAGCAACATTTTTTTGTAAGCTTCCCAGTTGCTTCTGATATCCAGCCAACATTGAGAATCATTGCTTTAGATAATCATTAATGTTTCTTCTCAGTAAAAATTGGCTTTTTTTTTTTTCTTTTCCCCAGCTGGAAAGCATGTAAAGGTTATCAACCATCTTCCAGGTATGCAGACCAAGGACTGGGAAGGAGACCAAAGTTTCGGGAAGAGTAAGGCGAAAGGTATTTGCACCAATGTGGATGGACCTGGAGATTAGCATACTACATGAAGTAAGTTAGGCAGAGAAAGACAAATGTCATATGATATCACTTATATGCAGAATCTTAAAATGATACAAATGAACGTATTTACAAAACAGACTCACAGACATAGAACACAGCTATGATTACCAAAGGGGAAATGTGGGAGGGAGGGATAAATTGGAAGCTTAAAATTGACAGATACACACTACTATATTTAAAATAGATAACCAACAAGGACATACTGTATAGTAGAAGGAACTCTGCTCAATAGTCTGTAATAACCTAAATGGGAAAACAATTTGAAAAAAGAATAAATACATCTATAACTTTTCATACTGTTCATGGGGTTCTCAAGGCAAGAGTACTGAAGTGGTTTGCCATTCCCTTCTCCAGTGGACCACATTTTGTCAGAACCCTCCACCATGACCCATCCGTCTTGCATGTCCCTACACGGCATGGCTCATAGTTTCATTGAGTTAGACAAGGCAGAGACATTACTTTGCCAACAAAGGTCTGTCTAGTCAAGGCTATGGTTTTTCCAGTAGTCATGTATGGATGTGAGAGTTGGACTATAAAGAAAGCTGAGCGCCGAAGAATTGACGTTTTTGAACTGTGGTGTTGGAGAAGACTCTTGAGAGTCCCTTGGATTTCAGTCATCCTAAAGGAAATTGACTTCATTGGAAGGACTGACGTTGAAGCTGAAACTCCAATACTTTGGCCACCGGATGCCAAGAGGTGACTCATTTGTAAAGACCCTGATGCTGGGAAGGATCAAAGGTGGGAGGAGAAGGGGACAACAGAGGATGAGATGGTTGGATGGCATCACTGACTCAATGGGCAGGAGTTTGAGTGAACTCTGGGAGTTGATGATGGACAGGGAGGCCTGGCGTACTGCAGTCCATGGGGTCGCCAAGAGTCAGACATGACTGAGCGACTCAACTGGAACTGATATCTGTAACTGATTAACTTCGCTGCCCACCCGAAACTAACATGACATTGTTAATCAGCTCTATTGTTGTTTCATTTCTAAGTCATGTCCAACTCTTTTTGGGACCCCATGGACCGTAGCCCACCAGGTTCCTCTGTCCACAGGATTTCTAAGGCAAGAATACTGGAGAGGGTTGCCACGCCCTCCTCCAGGTCCCTAACCTTTTACAACTCCAGTAACCATGGAAACAAGCCCTCCTGAACATCAAGCTATTGATATTAGGAAAATTTTTGTGTCGGGTCAGAATTTGTTCCTCTGGAATTATCACACCTTGAATATGGTTCAACTGGTGAGAGTCACAATGAATGAGTGAGCTGTCATGGGGACCCAAGACTTTGCATCCACTCTCATTTCTCTGTTTCATCACCTGCTCTCCTGCTCCATAGTTTGAGGGTCACCCCTCCAGGCCCTGCTGCCTTGTCACTCTCCTCTAAATGCATTGAAGTCTACTTTCTCTCTGTGGCTGTGGTCCCAGTGCTCCACCTAGATTCTGAACAGCTCAAAGAGGCACTCACAAAGCTCTTCTGAAAAATCCATACCGCAAAAGTGTTAGGTGATGGTTTGAGCAACACTCCAGGTGCCAGAAACTCCAATGTGTCTGTTACCTCGTCAAATTTTAAATACAAAAATGAACGTGAAGGCTTTACCTCTGATATCCTGGAGATCCATTGTGCAGAGTTTATTCGATCCTTTAAGGCATCTCTTATCTGGGGGGGTTAACAAAAGGAATTAAGGATTAGAAGACTATGAAGAACTAACGCATATGCTTGAGACCGGCAAACACTATGCTGAGAGTGTGTTTCCAGCAAGTACTGTTGGCGGGACCAACAGGAATAATGCTCTTGTTGGTACTTTGCCTACAAATACTAGCTGTGGTATTCGATTCATTTAAAAAGTAATCATATGGTCTATAACTACATAAAACCTTAAGTGTTTTTTATGCAGTTTCACTTGCAAAACTGCATTTGTTCTTTATCCTAATCTAGCAGAGAAGGCAGGGCATCCCAGGTGGCTCAGTAGCTAAAGAATGCCCCTGCAATGCAATCGCAATGAGAAGATGTGGGTTCAATCCCTGGGTCGGGAAGAGCCCCTGGAGGAGGGCACAGCAACTCACTCCAGTATTCTTGCCTGGATAATTCCAAGGACAGAGGAGTCTGGTGGGCTGCAGTCCATAATATCACAGAGTCAGACACAACTGAAGTGACTGAGGAGCACAGAAGGCAGGAAAACCATTATTATGTCTGTGATCCATTGGAAGATTCTAAGGCTCATGGGTTAAGGACTCTCCAGCAGCACACAGCTATTCCATAGAAATATCAGGATTAAAGAGCTCATTTCTTAACCCTTACCTCTTTTGCTTTTAGGTTGGTATTGTATCCCCATGGGAAAACAAAAGAACCTCTGTGAAATGTCTTTTACAAACCTTGCATATTAACTTAGTAGTAAAACAGCATTGATAGTACAATAAATAAATACATAAAATTTACAAAATAAGCCCTGCAGTGTGAGTGTTTGCATCTATGATTTAGAAGGTTTGCTTTTCTCAATTCAAGAGGCAATGTAATAAAATAGAAACAGGGTGATCTTAAAAGTCTGAATAAACATCTGATGTTTTGTTGCTTTTTTTCACTTATTTTCATCATACCACCTACACACACTCATCTGTATTTGGAGAATTTCCTTCCTTAAGTCCACTGCTCTTTAAGGTAGAAGCCAGGAACTCACTTTCTCAGCCTCTCTTGCAGCTAAGATGTAGCCATGTGACCTGGGCTCAGCCAATCAGACACGATAATGTAAGAAGCATGTATCAGTGATCCTCCCCAGGCAGCATGAAGGGGCTGCAGTAGCAGGAACTGTAGCTCAGCACACACTGTCTCATGTTGCCCTGCCGAGCTGTGCTCTCTGTGCCCAGCAAAGTAGGAAGGGGCAGAAGAGCCTCCTGTGGAGTCATCTGCGCTGTGAATCAGAAACTATTCTTTATGCATAGCCTCCATGCCTCCCAGCCACAAAGAGACCTTCCCAAAGATGTTATCGTGAGATGTAATAACTTTTTCTGCTTTCAGCTAGCTAGAGTGGGTTTCTGAGCTACTTCATCACTCTGAGTTTCAATTTCCTCATCTGTAGAACTAAAAATAGGAATAACCAGGATTGCTTTCAGGGTAAGAGCTAATGAATATAAGAGCTTAGCCCCATAAAAGCTTGAAAGCTTGCATCATTGAGACCTCGATGTCCTGTTCAAGTGTCTGCACAAATGATTGAGGTGAAAGACCCCCAATAAGTGGTATTTACAAGTGAGCATTTCAGGGCCAAATACTGATAATGCATAAAGCAGCAGAAGACTTTATTGTACCTTCGGATCCAGGATTGTTCCAAACACCAGGATGAAGAAGCCCTGAGAAAGGTGGAAGAGGGAGGAAGAGCCATTAAACAAAATAAAATGATAATAATAAATACCAGTACTTATTATCAGTTCCTATTCTGGTAGAAGGTAAAAATAACTTTCCTAAATCCTTAAATAGAAAGACAAAAACCATTTTATTAAATCTTTGACTCTCTCATTTTAAAGTTGCAACACCTAGATTGATCCTTTCAACAAATATGGATACAGAATTTTTCATGCACCAGCCGCTGCTCTCGACACTTAGAATACTCAGTAAACTAAGCAGACTGCGGTCCCTGAGGCATGCAAGAATACTATAGGAATTTTTTATTTGGGCAAAATAAAGTGTTTTGTGTTTATCAGGAGTTGTGCATCTCATCAGAATATAATGGCCCAAGAAAGTCCAAGGAGACAGGCTATGCACAGCCACCTCACAGTTCTTGAACAATCAGTAATGAAAGAAACTTCCACAGAAAATAACAAAAGCAGCTGTGTTCAGCTTTTATGAACACCCCCAACCTCCTTCCCCCATCCACAACTAAAAACTGTTATAAAACTTGTGAAGAAAAATTAAGTCCACGGATACTCATAAAAACTCTAGAGTTTCTAAGTATACTAACAGGTGCTCAGAAATGGGTGCTCCAGATATTATACTAAAAACTCTAGAGTTTCTCAGTACACTAACAGGTGCTCAGATATGGGTGCTTCAGATATTATAGTATAGAGAGAATTTATTAGTTCTCATATCTCTTATCTCATATCAGTATTTTGGCTATCTGATGTGAAGAACCAATTCATTGGAAAAGACCCTGATGCTTGGAAAGATTGAGGGCAGGAGAAGAAGGAAGTGACAGAGGATGAGATGGTTGGATGGCATCACCGACTCAATGAATATGAGTTTGAGAAAACTGTGGGAGATAATGGAGGACAGGGGACCCTGGAGTGCTGTAGTCCAAGGGGTTGCAAAGAGTTGGACATGCTTTAGAGACTGAACAACAACATCTCTTATGATTCATACAAAGATAGACCCCATTAAAGTCACACAGTAGCTGTTCTTCTATCATTATAGTCCATTTGAGTTTTCAACTTTTTTTTCATGGAATTGGCACAAAACCACTCTGGAAGAAGGAAGGAAATGTATATGTCCCATTTTTCACCTAAGGAAGCTCAGAGATTTAACTTTCAAAATGTGAAAGGCAACAACAAAATACATTAGACAAAATTTCTCCTGGAGATGAGGTTACTCAGGTCTTGACTCACCAGACAAGAGACGTAAGATAATGACCTTCAATTTAGGCATCCTTGTTAAGCTGCTTCTATTTCATAATCAAATGTGATCCTTACCCAGGCTAAGGCCTGCTAAGGTACATAATTTAAGACAAACGGCACCCTAAAGATGTTGCAACCAAGTGACCATCAGCAGAAACAATATAAAACCCCCTGCAATCATGATCTGTAAAAACCTGGCTGAAGGATAGAGGATTTCACAGGGACCAGTGCATGGCTACCCAGCTCAGCTACTCCCCCAGACAGGCTAAAATACACCTCTCTGTTCACCCAGTCTGTCGAGCGCTCCAAAGCATGGAATGATTCTTTCACATTACTCTTTCTAGTGTTTCTCTTAACCTACAAGAAAACCATTGAAATCTGTCATTGTGTCTATTAAGAAAATGTCATTGATTTTGTGAACCATTCAGTTATAAAGTACCACTTGTATAAAGATGCTTGGGCCAAATACATCCCAGTCGGGTTTTGGTACTAGGAATACATTTTAAACCAAAATCTTCACGAATTTTACCCAGGAAGTAATTTTCAAAGATCAGGGAACCACAATTCTAGCCTGTTTCCTGAAGGCTAAAGGACTCAGCTCTCTCTTTGAAAGATCTTTAATTTCTTGAGTTTGGATTAATTATATTCATATCTGAACATTTACCATAATGCTCAGCACAAAAGAAATAATAAACGTCATGGATCTGTGTATTTCTGTATGTGCATGTGTGCATTTAATTGCTTTATTATACAACCTGCATCTATAGCAATAAATATGTAACAGGAAAACATTCCACAAGGATCACTTGTCACTGGTCCATGCCACCTTGGGAAAAGTTACAAAAATATCCTTCAAAAAATTCAGATAAGATTTTAGTCACAGTTTTATCTCTAAGTGAGAAGAATTCACTGGTAGCAGCTTCTTTGAATTTCCTTTAGTAGATAAAGCACAATTTGAGCAGGTAAATCTCAAGATGTTCTCCCGGGTTTTAAAGTATGTGCTTTAACTGCTGTAGACTGAATGTTTGTGTCCTCCAAAAATTCATATGTTAAATCCTAGTGCTGGATGTGAAGATATTTGGAGGTGGGGCCTTTGAGAGGTGATTAGTCATGATAGCAGAATCTCCTGAAAAGGATTTAGGGTCCAAATAAAAGAGGCCCCAGGGAGCTCCTGGCCCCTTTCAACAGGCAGGGTTACGGCGAGAAAACTGTCCATCTGTAAACCAGGAAGTGGGCTGTCACCAGATAACTCAATCTATCTGTGTGTGCCTCGATCTTGGACTTCCCAGCCTCCAGAACTATAAGAAATAAATACCTGTTGTTTATAAGCCACCCAGTCTATGGTATTTTTTGTCACAGCAGCCCAAATGGACTGAAACATTTACTTTTCTCCCATCAAAACAGCTAGAGGGGGTCCTCAAACCTCCCACCCAGACAGTTATTCTGGGTAAATATGAAGGAAGACACGGGTCAAAAGTTACGGATTGACAAATGAACAGTCAAGGTAGCTCTTGACTACATAATAACACTTCCCTAGCTAAAGGGTGGGGCTTCCCCAGTGGCTCAGAGGTAAAGAATTCGCTTGCAGTGCAGGAGCCACAGGAGATGCGGGTTCAATCCCTGGGTTGGGAAGATCCCCTGGAGGAGGAAATGGCAACCCACCCCAGTATCCTTGCCTTGAGAATCCCATTGACAGAGGAGCCTGGCAGACCACAGTGCGTGGAGTCACAGAGAGTTGGACTTAGCACACACACAGCTTGAGCTTTAAAACCTGTGGAGATGCTCCCACAGGGAAGGAACCATGAAATCTTTAAGAAGGTCTTTCTCCTACATCCTGTTGACCTCCTGCATGTTTAGGAGTCTCTCTTCTCCATCTGCCCCGTCAGCCTCAGCTGCCCCACATCTCAGTTCCTCCTTAGTCGCTGCATGTCCTGCTTCTTCTTGCTCCGTTGATTCTGTCTCCTCCATCAGTGAGGGCTGATGACTGTCCTTTCTCTCCTCCGGCACTGGGCATCCTCAGGATACTCTGATCCACAGACTTGCTGGTAAACAGCAATAACCAACTCACCAACTTTGTAGCTCTTGCCATTCTCCATGGTTAAATACTTCCACCACAGCTGATTTAAATCTAGCAACACTACCATGTGTAAAATAGATGGCTAGTGGAATAGACAGCTGCTGTATTGCACAAGGAGCTCAGCTCAGTGCTCTGAAACGATGGGTGGGGGATGATGAGGGAAGGTGGGAGGCAGGCCCAAGAGGGACGGGATATATGTATACACACAGCTGATTCACTTCCTTATACAGCAGAAATTAACACATGTTGTAAAGCAATTATACTTCAATAAAAAAAGATAAAAAATGAAAATAATATCAATCAATCAATCAATCCAGCAAGATGGCATCACTGAACATGGAGTCAGGAAGAGATGGACACATCATTACACAGTGTTCCCACCACCCAGACAAAAATAGTTGCCAATAACCTCAAAAGTACAGTGAAAAATAGACACAATTACAAAGTGATGCATTTTGAGGATGTATGACCTTTGTTTTCAATCTAACTTATTTAATTTGTAAGGATGTCTATGTTTACAATCAGCTCCCCAAATTCCTGAAAGGTAACAGTCAGCTCTCCTGAGCCAGTACAAGCCAGTTCCAGCCCATCACTGCCTCATGCCTGCACTAGTGTCTGACCTTCACCCTGACTCTGCTCTCAGCTCCTCACTGTCCCAAGGATCCTGGCATTTAGCTGGATGGCCCCACCCTCCTCCTTGTCAGGAGTCAAGGCAGAAACAGCTGAAATTACAGGTTGACCCTGTAATAATAGGTAAAGGAGTTCATGGTATCAAAAAGAAATGCTCACAGCCTGGTTTAAAACAAAAGTCACAGTACAGTGGCCCCAAGGGAGACAAGGGAAAAAAAAATGCTTAAAAGTGAAACATGAATTCATTAAGCATTCATGATGAATGGCCATGGGGTACCCAGAAGAGAAGTTTTAGGAACATTACAATTTTTAAAATATTTTTTATTTTGGGGGTCTTGCTGCAAAGCATGTGGGATCTTAGTTTCCAACCCACGCCCCCAGCAGTGGAAGCATGGGGTCTGAATCACTGGGGTTCCAGGGAAGTCCCTAGGAACACTACATTTTGAACCCAGTTCTACCAGTGACTAGCTGCATAAATGTGGATAAGGCAATTGATAATTACCAAGAGCTATACAAAAAATGTATGGCACAATTAATATTTTTCATACAAATTAAAAAAAAAATTTGAAAGGTGAAACACCTTTATTTTTGTGTTTTTTTTAAACTGGAGTATAATTGCTTTATAGTGTTGTGTGGGTTTCTGCTGTACAACGTGAATCAGCCATAAATATATGTATATCCCCTCCTTCTCGAGTCTCCCTCCCACACTCCCCATCTCACCCCGCAAGGTTGTCCCCAAGATATCAAAACACTCGCTGTAGAATGAAATCATGTACACTTAAATTCTACAAGAGCAAAATGAGAAAACATTTGACTTAAAATTTCTATTATAAATAAAACATTTATTTGAAATAGTCTCATTTTCTAATAAGTACACAATTAGGAACAAAAGCAATATTTTAGAGGGCTTTAGAAAAATAAAAGCTCTCTTTTCAGTTAGTTACTATCTACATTTAACATTCAGTATAAGAAACTTCGGCTCTTTGGTATACCATAACTGAAAAAACGAAAAAAAATTTTCAGTCAGGTAAGGAATCATTAAAGATACATACATAGTCACCTGGTAAAATGCTCGGATGTATTTTTAAGTAAAAACACACATTGTTTTTTAACCCCAATCCTATGTGAAAACATATTTGTATATAAGCATAGAAAACTTGGTAAAGATACGTATAAAACTGGGAATATCGCTTAATCCACAAGAAGAGAGACTGTCTTTAATACCACTCTGGATGGCTTGCCTCATTAAAATAAGATGGTTTCCAATGGTCACTAAAAATTCTAAAATGGTGAGGAGGGTGGGAGGGAGATCCCAGAGGGAGGGAACATATATGTACTCATGGCTGATTCACATTGTTGTACAGCAGAAACCAACACGACATTGTGAAGCAGTTATCCTCCAAGAAAACAATTTTATGAAAAAAGTAAAAATAAATTAAATTTTTTTGAAATTTTAAATAGAAAGAAATATGTGGGCACATTTTAGTACCTCCATTTACATGCCTAGATTTTTGGGGAAGTAGTATTATTTAGTTTCTAAACAGCAACAGCAACAGCTCAGCTTTTAATATTTTATTTATTTATTTGGCTGTTATAAGTCTTAGTTGCAGTACGCACGATCTTTAAGTTGGGACGTGAGGAATCTTTGTTTACAGCTAGTGGGATCTAGTTCCCTGACCAGAGAACGAACCTAGCTCTCTGCACTGGGAGTGCAGAGTCTTAGCCACTGGACCACCAGGCAAGTCCTCCATTCACTGTTATCTTTCCTTTTTAAACAGTCCTATAAAATGGGAATTCTTCTACCCATTTTGTAAGTGAAGAAAACATGGCTTGGCAAAGTTAAGCAAATATCCCAATAGAGTGTTACACAGGCATAAATCAGAGAATCCAGATTTTAATCCAGACCTTTCTGGAACAAAAGCTTACTTCCTGCCTCAATTTCCCTTCCACGAGCACGCTCAGTCATGTCCTACTCTTTGCCACCCGTGGATTGTAACCCGCCAGGTTCCTTTGCCCGTGGGATTCTCCAGGCAAGCATACTGGAGTGGTTGCCATTTCCTCCTGTAGAGGATCTTCCTGACCCAAGGCTCAAACCTGAATCTCCTGTGCCTCCTGCACTAGCAGGCAGATTCTTTACCACTAGCACCACCTGGGAAGCTCTCCTGACTCAATATGCTATTTCAAATCCTTTGTCTTTTACAAAGAAATACGATGCTACGAGCTCCTGATCACAAAACTTTCTCCTGAATTCTCTCACTGTGGACTCAGTCAGAAGGCTCTGTCTGGACTTACCTGGAAGGCGTTGAGCAGGGAGAAGATGATGTGGAAAGCCAGCGAGCTGTCATTGAGAACTGTGGCTATGCCAAATCCCCACGTCAGTCCCAGCAGTGGTGTGAGGATGGCAATGTTTTTACTGATCCTCACGATGGCCCTCACCTCCTGGAACATGGAACTGCCGATGGCCGCTCGCCGGGTCTTGACAATCACCAGTGTGACTGTGACCAGGTTGACAACCACGATGGCCAGAGCCGGAACCACAAAAGCCAGAAGGGCCTTGGTCATGTCCCAGTTGAGCCAACAGGCCTCAGGCCGGAGATAACCTTTGCCAGGCTCAGTGGCAGCGACCGTGATAGAAGCGATGAGCAAAGGGCACCCGTAGCCCACCGCAAAGAGAGCTGCCACCAGGACGGACTTGGGCAATGTATGGAAGACTATCAGGATTCCGTAGAGAATGAGGAGTGCCTTGGCGAGCATCCAGAAAAACACAGAAAGGTAAAAGAAGTGAACAAAAAAGGTTGCTGCCACGCATGCGCTGTGGTGCCTCGTTGGGCCACTGAGAAAGGACGCCACAATGAACCACACATCAGCCATCAGTAAGGTGGTCGCAATGTTAGCAATGCACACGTGGCGTAAGTATGAGATCTCTGTCTTCGTCACCTGGCCCCAGACCAAGGCCTCGATGGACAAGCAGAGGATCAAGCTGCAGATAGAAGCACCCAAGCCTATGTATGTGATGTAAATCAGGATGGGGCTCTGCAAGACATGGGGTGCCATCAGAATCGAGAAAGAGGTAAACGTCTTGCTCGGGCTACATTTGCAGACCACCTGCTGGGAGTTCTCCTGAATCTTTTGGCAGACCCTGTGGTCCCATCTGCTCTCCACGGAGTGCCAGCCTGCACACTGTGCCCTCCTGTCCTCCGACTTGCTGATCTTTTCAAAAATCAGCGAGATTCTTTCAAGTTCCTTGGGCAGAATGACAGACAGGACAAGCCCATTCACGGTGATGCTTTCCAAAACACTGGCTTCTAAGATGGCCCCGAGAGTTGGAAATGCGATGCTGACAGCCCGAGAAGGAGAAGGCACCTCCTGAAGTTCCTCTCTACTGATTGACACCTTCCCTGTGACTTCTCGGGTGTCGTTAACTCTCATTGAAAAGGTGAAATTCTTTCCAGCGTTGTCTCTAGAGAGGATGGTGCCCACTGTGTGGATGAAAATATCTGCTATTTCAATGGGATGCTTATTGACAAATAGCTTTCTTGCGAAGGAATTGACTGAATGTAGCAGGACACAGCTGCTGTTTCTTTCGGGGATGAAGGTCCAGTTTGAGATGCTTTTGCTATTTAGAATGTGGTTGGCCATGATGCTGTAACTCTGTCAATGAAGAACCGGGATTAGTACTGAGCCACTCTCTGAATCTGCCAGAACAATCAACATTTACTTTTAAAATGTGTGGTCCTGGGACTTCCCTGGTGGCTCAGTGGTAAAGAATCCCCCTGCCAGTGCAGGAGACACGGGTTGGATCCCTGAACCAAGAAGATCCCACATGCCATGGAGCATCTAAGCCCGTGCGCTACAACTGTTGAGCCTGTGCTCTAAAGCCTGGGAGCCACAACTGCTGAAGCCCACACACTCTAGAGCCCGGGCTCCGCAATAGGAGAAGTCACCGCAGTAAGAAGCCCTCACACTGTAACGAGAGTAGCCCCTGCTCGCCGCAACGAGAGCAAAGCCTGAGCAGCAACAAAGACCCAGCACAGCCAAGAATACATAAATAGATAAGTAAATAATTAAAATAGTACATAAAAAAGTGGTCCTCCAGCTGGCAGCAAAGGCATCCCCTGGAACTGCCTGGAGATCCAGAATCTCAGGCCCCACCCCAGACCTAGTCAATCAGAATCAGCATCCGTTTCTTAAAACTGAAGTATTGTTGATTTACAGTGTTGTATTAATTACTGTTGTCCAGCAACAGACTCAGTTACACACACACATATATAAATACACATTCTTTTGCATTTCTTTTCCATTATGGTTTATCACAGGATATTGAATACAGTTCCCTGGCTATACAGTAGGACCTTGGTGTTTATCCATTCTCTGTATACTAGTTTGCATCTGCTAATTCCAACCTCCCAATCCATCCCTCTGTCACCACCCTCCCCCTTGGCAAACCACCAGTCTATCTTCTATGTCTATGTAGAACCAGCATCTTAATGAGACTCCCAGGTGAGGTTAGTGCTGCAAGGGAATTGCCTTCCTCGCATTTTGTGCAATGCCTTCCTTCCACATGCCCATTGCCATCATCAATTCCTTTTCATACCTTAGTGAAACTAGCATTTGTTTACCCAGGTCAGAGCACCTATTACGTAATTAGCATCTAATGAATCCCGCTTGTGTGCAGCACCCTGTATAGGAACATTTGTTATTGCTTAGTTGCTAAGTCGTGTCCGACTCTCTTGTGACCCCATGGACAGTAGCCTGCCAGACTCTCTGTCCATGGGATTTCCCAGACAAGAATGCTGGAGTGGGTTGCCATTTCCTTCTCCAGGGAATCTTCCTGACCCAGGGATCAAACCAGTGGCTCCAGCATTGACAGGTGGGTTCTTCATCTCTGAGCCATCAGGGGAGCCCACGTATAGGAACATACCAAATTGGAAGTCGATCCTAGAGGCTAAACTTACTTTTTAATATCCTCTGCTTTGAAGATCAAAGCAAAAAAAAATGGATCTAGTTTCATTTTATATTCCTGAGACAGATATGTATGATTGTTTTCTTTGCACTCAGTTATTTTCCTTTTTTGCAACCAGTTCAGACTCCAGATGAAAGTAAAAAAAAAGTCTCTTTCTCTCTGCAGATCTACCATGGTTCTTAGTTTTCAGTAGCCAGATACTGGAATGTACCCTGGGGTTTGATCCACACCCCATAAGTGGTCTCTCTAAATGTTTGTTGATTGAATGTTTTCACTTTTTCATTCTTCTATTCATTAGCTCTTCATTCACTTATCAATGACGATTTACTAAATACTTGCTGTGCTAAGCACTGGAGATATTGAGATGAAAAACACAGTTCTCAGACCCCCAAAAGCTCACAAAGTATCCAGCTCACCTGCATTCCTTTTCTATCAAGATGATTCTCTGCCACACCCTCACCACCACTCACCTTCATCTTTGTCTCATCGACATCCTTCATTGGCACAGTGGAGATGTTGTGTAAGAGTTGCACAATCAAAGCGATGTTACCCGGAATCCGAGGAGACTTCTGAATGTTCCTGATCACACAGGACAGATTCTGTGGACACTTTTCCATTAACAAATCTGTAATAGTCTCAGGCTTATTGGTATATTCATTTATTTTTGATCCTCCAAATGTTTGAACAGAATTTGAATCTGCCTAAGAAATGGCAAAAAACAACAAAAAGTTTTTTAATGTTCCTTTTGTTTTAAATAGAAAAGGAGTTTTACTAAAATTTAGGACAGTCTGATTACACGATTGTATATTGCATAATGTTTTTGTATTTTACATTCTCAAGCTCATACTCGCTGTGAATAACCTGTTTCTGTTATTCTGTTATTTCTGTTATTCTGTGAAACCTTTTCTGTTTCAACAGAAAAGGAAAGCCCTGCCTTGCCAGCCACCTGCTTCCTGCCCAAAATAGCAACTGTGGTCTTTAGTACACCTCTTCTGACTTCTATTTATGTATGCTGCACATTCATTCTGTAGGTAGATTTCTAGTGCCTTCTAAGCTTATTTCTACTATTCTTGAGGGGCAAAGCGCGAGATATGAGCATATTTTTAAAATAGAAATTCTGAGCTGAATTTGGATGAATCCGTTGGAACATCCATAGAGAAGGACTGAAAGTATTGATAGATCTCCCATGGATTCTGGCTTGAGTCTCACCCTTGAGAGCAAGCAGGGCAAACTATGGCCCCAGGATAATCATCTGATTTGGGGAGGGAGAGTGGGCAGGGCATGCTCCATGGCTTATTCCATAGTTACATAGGGCATATTCCATAGTTACATAAGGAATCAAACCCAGGCTCTCAGCAGTAAGAGTACAGAGTCTTAGCCACTGGATCATCAGGTTAATGTGATAGTCAGCAAGTTGCTGCTGCTGCTAAGTCGCTTCAGTCGTGTCCAACTCTGTGAGACCCCATAGACGGCAGCCCACCAGGCTCCTCCGTCCCTGGGATTCTCCAGGCAAGAACACTGGAGTGGGTTGCCATTTCTTTCTTCAATGCATGAAAGTGAAAGTGAAGTCGCTCAGTCGTATCCAACCCTCAGCGACCCCATGGACTGCAGCCTTCCAGGCTCCTCCGCCCATGGGATTTTCCAGGCAAGAGTATTGGAGTGGGGTGCCATTGCCTTCTCCTTATCACCAAAAATGGCCTGATTTTTGGTAAATATAGTTTTATTGGAACTGATAGATTTATTGGACAAGTACAAACACATTTACCAACCACACAGCCTCATGTCCACTTTCCCCTTATTGAGTGCTACGTGCATAATTTCTTATTTTTTAATTGGAGTATAATTGCTTTACAATGTTGTATTAGTTTTTGCTGCACAACAAAATGAATCAGCTATGTATACATATATCCCTACGCTCTTGAGTCTCCTTCCCACCCACCCCCATCCCACCCCTCTAGGTCATCACAGAGCAGTAAGCTGAGCTCCCTGTGCTATATAACAGCTTCCCACTAGCTGTCTATTTTATACATGGTAGTGTATATATGTCAGTATTACTCTCCTAGTTCGTTCCACCCTCCCCTCCCCTGCCATAGCCACATGTCCATTCTCTATGTCTGTGTCTCTTATTCCTGCCCTACTAATAGGTTCATCTGTACCATTTTTCTAGGTTCCATATATGTACATTAATATACAATATTTGCTTTTCTCTTTCGGGCTTACTTCACTCTGTATGACAGTTTCTAGGTCCAACCACATGACTACAAATGATCCAATTTCATTCATTTTTATGGCAGAATATATATATATATATTTTTTTATGGCTGAATATACATATATATATATATATACAATATTCCATTGTATATATGTACCACAACTTCTTTATCCACCTCGCTGTTGATGGATGTTTAGGTTGCTTCCATGCCCTGACTATTGTCAATTGTGCTGCACTGCTAGTCTGGGGCTCCACTTTGCAAGTGAGAGAAAGGATATTACCTCGAAGATGTTGAAGGCAGTGAGAGTGCGGCAGGACTCAATTACTTTGTGCCATTTCTTTTGCCTGCATAAAAACCCCATATCCCCTGGAGTGTCTGGAGGGCAAGGTTGGCTGCAGTAGGAATTGTCCACACAAGTGCCATGGCATTCACCTGAGAAAAGAAAAGGTGTCAGCATCGGATGGAGAGGTCTGGACTCTGGACCACATGGGCCAGTTACCACAGTGTCCACACAGTGAAGGCACATCAGTCCTATGGACATCAGGTGTCTTTTCTTTGTAAAGTGCAGGACAATTGAAATAGATCAGGGATCATCATTTGTTTCAGTGACAACCTCCTATTAATTCCAACAAACTAGTATCCTGAACTCTAAGGTTTAAAATAGATAAAAATGGTACCATCCCAGCTGAAGTGAGTAAGAGAGAAGAGCCCACAGTTCAGTCCACTAGCTCCCTATCTCACCCCATAGGAACCCCCTAAACACACCTCATGCCTGCAGCTCCCCAAGAATACAGTTTGGAAGCCAGTATGCTTGATAGCCTCTAAGAAATTTCTCAGCTCCAATTTCTTAAAAAGCTAGGAATAAAACCACATATGACCCAGCAATCCCACTTCTAGACATATACCCTGAGGAAACCAAAACTGAAAAAGACACATGTTCCCCAGGGTTCATTGCAGCACTATTTACAATAGCTAGAACATGGAAGCAACCTAGATATCCACCGACAGACGAATGGATAAAGAAGCTGTGGTACATATACACAATGGAATATTACACAGCCATAAAAAGGAACACATTTGAGTCAATGCTAATGAGGTGGGAGAACCTAGAGCCTATTATACAGAGGGAAGTAAGTCAGAAAGAGAAATATAAATATCATACACTGACACATATATATGGAATCTAAAAAGATGGTACTGATGAATTTATCTTCAGGGCAGCAATGGAGAAACAGAGAGAGAGAACCAACATATGGACATGGGGGGAGGGGAGGAGGGAGAGGATGAGATGCACAGAGAAGGTAGCATGGAAACTTACAATATCATATGTGAAATAGATAGCCAGTGGGAATTTGCTGTATGACTCAGGGAACTCAAACCAGGGCTCTGTGACAATCTAGAGGGGTAGGATGGGGAGGGAGATTCAGAAGGGAGGGGACATGGGAGTACCTATGGCTGATTCTTGTTGATGTATGACAGAAAACCACAAAATACTGTAAAGCAATTATCCTTCAATTTTAAAAAAATAAATTTTAAAAAGTATTATACAAAAAATTTCTTAGCTCCAGAACTTTACAAGGAGTTATGTCATCAGCAGGGTGTCATAGACCCCCCCATAGCCACTGTTCTATTTTGAGTTGGTTCAATCCAAAGGATTTATGGCAAAGAACTCTCAGACCAGGATGCAGCAAGAAGGGAGCAGGGGTCAAAGGTACAATTTAAGATGAGAAGAGTAAAAGAAAATCCAGATACATGCCATCGAGGTGTGCCATCTACCACGCCATGAGACAGAGGGCTGAGAAGAGCTCTGCGTTACAACAGATGGATAGGAACACAGCCAACTGTTAGTAACTGCTGCCAACATACCGTGTGGCCTGGTAGACACCTGCTCCTTGCTCTTGCTGGAAGCCTAGGAAGGAAAATTAAAACTCAGGTCAGAAGCAGTCACTAAAATGTGCAGCCAGTGATTCACTTTCACATCTGACTCAGCTCTGATGCCAGCGTGCCACTAAATCTAAGACCATGAATTTGTCACCACGGTCCCATTTCCCCTCAGCCTGAACAGATGTCTTTCCACGGCTATTCAGCAGGAGAACTCCTTCCACTCCAGGAAGAATGATCTGCTTTCTATCTAGGAAATACACCCTGGGCAGATGTGGGCTCACTGGAAATTAATGAAGGTTGAGGTGCAGAACCCCTTGCTTGCATGGGCCCCTTCTTTGTGCTGAAAAAGAGTGTAGCAATGTGTTCACATGATCACTGTTATTGTTGTTTAGCTGCTAATTCGTGTCCAACTCTGCGACTCCATGGACTGTAGCCCGCCAGGCTCCTCTGGCCATGGGATTTCCCAGGCAAGCATATTGGAGTGGGTTGCCATTTCCTTCTCCAGGGGATCTTCCTAACCCAGGGATCAAACTCACGTCTCCTTCATTGGCAGGCAGATTATTTACCACCGAGGCACCAGGGAAGCTCCATCATTATCATATGTTTGATTAAATTTTCAGAAGCAAAATAGTTTAGCCATCATCTGTTCAGTCCTTTTTTTTTCTTTTTCCAACTCCCCCTCCTTCTCTCTTATTTTGGAGAGCACTCGAAGGATGTAGCTGTTTGGGGTAGAAGTTGAGTTGGGTATATGTTTAGTTTGGATTCAAAAGCATATATTTATGTAGTTTGCAGTCGTATCTGCATTACAAGGAGGACATCAACATATAAGAGGCATTCGTTCTCAGAGTATTTACAATTTGTCATAGAACAAGAAAATCGTACGTGCTCAAGATACCTTGCAACTAACATATGAAAAAAATTTGGTTTCCCCAAATTTGACAACAGTCTTTCTTACATGTTTACATAACATTATTAACAATGAATTGAGAAGCTGAAAACTATTTTTTTTAACTAGCAATAAGAATGAAAAAAATCTGATCATCAATTTTAGAGGTAAAACTGAAGCATCTTTCTATTTTTCTTACAGAAAAAAACTACAAAATTATTGACATGTAACTATGCAGCCAAAAAATGTAGAGAGGAAATCTTGGCAGTTTATTTATAAAAATATTGTTATTAATTTATTACTGGAGGGACTGCCCTGAGAGTCCAGTGGTGAAGACTCCATGCTTCCAATGTAGGGGACACAGGTTTGACCTCTGGTGAGGGAACTGAGATCTCACATGCCACTCGGTGCCAACCAAATAAATAAATAGATGCATGGACATGCAAACATTTCAAGATGCCCTCAGCCCATCTTGAGTGGATCATGATCTCCAATGCACCATAACAAAGCACTTCAAAATGAACAATTCTGGATAACACTTGGCCCATTAAACAGACTCCAGTGAGGTCACATCCTGCTAGTCAGATAGGAAGGCAGAAGGCAATGGTATGTTATTTACAAGAAATTCTGGAAACTGTCTTCTTAAGTGAAGGAACTGATTCACTTCCAGTTAATCTGCCAAAGTCCATGTATACAACTCCACCTGATCTCTTCATTTCTAGGGTGGTATCCGGTCTGGGCCACTTAAGCTTCAGATAGTAACAATCCATGGACAGAGCAGCTTGGCAGGCTACAGTCCGTGGGATTGAAAAGAGTCAGACACAACTGAGCAACTAACACACACACACACACACACACACAGAGCAATAATCCTCAGACTAATACTACGAACAAGACACTTGCAAACCCATCACCTGTTAAACCCACAGAACTGCCTGAGAGAGGTTGGAAGACAGATAGCACCCCAAAAAAGCTCAGCCCCCAGCAACTTGTAAATTGAGAAGAAAAGGATGGAACATTTCTGGTAAGGTGAGTCCGCGATAATCAAGAAAACAAAGGCAGCCTCCCATGCTCAGCCTCCAAGTTCTGTCTTGTGGAAGAGTGTGGATGAGGAAATGAAGAGGAAATAGTACAGAACTGTGGAGTTGGGTGCCTCCTGGAAAAGGCCTTTCTGAGGGAGTCTCTAAGTTTTCCCAGAAACTGGGCTGTAACTCAGTATTAGGGGGAGGGGCGTCATGGAGAAAATTCCCATCCAGGGGCACATTATTTACAGAGTGAATATTATTTGGAAACTTCTAGAAAGAATTCTTTAGCTTTTTATTTTATATCGGATTATAACTGCTAACCATTTTGCGATAGTTTCAGGCGAACAGCAAAGGGGCTCAGTTATACATATACATGTGTCCACTCTCCCCCAAACCCCCTCCCATCCAGGCTGCCACCTGACCAAGGTGCTCACTGCTCCTTCCTGCCCATTGGTGGTGTTCACCATCAGACTTCTCGAAGGAGATGCCATTTTGGGTGGGACAGTGTCTCACGGTGCTGGGACCATTCCTAAATCCTGCTCACTCAATGCCATTAACCATTTCCCAGTCAAGGTTGGAGATTTCCCTACAGTTTGGATGGTAAAGAATCTGCCTGCAATGCAGAAGACCCGGGTTCAATTCCTGGGTCAGGAAGATCCCTTGGAGAAGAGATAGGCTACCCACTCCAGTGTTCTTGGGCTTCCCTTGTGGCTCAGCTGGTAAAGAATCCGCTGGCAATGTGGGAGACCTGGGTTCGATCCCTGGGGTCACAAAGAGTCAGACACAGCTGAGCGACTTTCACTTTCACCCCTTCTTCTACATACCCTTCAGCTCAGATGGGCTGCCTAACTCATGGGTTCTAGTTTCCATTTGGTCTCCCCACCAGTTCATCCTCCCACCTCCCTCTTCTCACCTGGCATAACGTCCTGCAGGACTCTGTGGCCAAAAGAAACACGAAGCCGTACAGCAAGAGCAAAAGCATCTGAGTCATCATCTTCAACACAGTTGCCTTTCTGGCTACTAGAAGAACAAACGAAAAGGCAAAATGTCTCCAATCGGAAGCTTTCAGTGTTCCATGCAGAACCAGTCAGCCTGAGACTGGGTTCTGTCCTTAGCGCTGTCTGCTTGGGCTCCACTGCTTCAGAGGTGGGGTCCCTGTGGTCTCCCTAGACCTTACCAGGATGCCGCAGGTATGCGCACCAGCTGGCCCTGGGAGGTGCAGGCAATCGCTGTGATAACCTTCAGGTTCTGCTGTTGTCTTGCATGTAACACCTAGCATGCGAATCCCTCCAAAGGCATCTGCCTACTGGGGTGTGACATATCCAGCCCATATTTGGGGAGCAGGAAGGATGGCACACTCTCTGGGTTAGGCAGGGCTGAGAAAGCTGTGGGTGGCTAGGGTGGAAGGTGAGCTGGCATTCCCACATGCAAACTCAGATTAGAATCACTTTTGAAGGAGAGTAAGCACCAGGCTTGACCTGTGGTCCCTCATTTCCCCCTAACTCTGGAGCTGTATTTTCATAGGTAGGTAGCAGCTCCTTCAAAATGGATCTTAGACATGCCCTGGTATTGTTATTTCTGCCAAAACTGATGTCAAAACTAAAATGATTTCTTAGCATCTAGAACCGTGCTGGACACATGATGGGGACATAGAAAATTCCATAAGAAAGAAGAAAGGTAGGACCGAGAGAAGGGAGACCGGAAGAACTGAGGATTTGCATCAGAGTCCATGCTATATAGATATAAATTTTAATAACTTCAATATTTTTCATCCCTGAGTAAGATATTCTTTGAGAGGTGTTTCTTTACTTTCAGATAAAGAAGGAGAAGGCTTGGATGTCATCAACAAAGACCAGGAGCTTTTACAATGGTTGATACTATTTGACCATTTTTTGGTGAAAGATAAATAGTCTTTATCCCAACTATGCATAATTCTATAGAAAACAATGCCATTATTTTAAAGACTAGGCAAATTACATTTTAAAATCATGTTTGCTGCATTGAAATGATTGTCTAGCTGAAGTTCCACTGAAATCGAATGATTATTTAAAATATTTTGCAGTGCCTGTTTCAGACCATCATTAACAGTTTTCTGAAGGTCCTATAGTATTTTATTCTCCTTTAATTAAAAAGAATTCTTTTAATTGAACTGTAGTTGGTTTACAATATTGTGTTAGTTTCACATGTACAGCAAAATGAGTCAGTTAAACACACACACACACACACACACATATATATATATATATATATATATATATATATTCTTTTTTCAAATTCTTTTCCTATTTAATTCCTGGGTCAGGAAGATCCCCTGGAGAAGGAAATGGCAACCCACTCCAGTACCCTATGCCTGGAAATCCCATGGATGGAGAAGCCTGGTAGGCTACAGTCCATGGGGTCTCGAAGAGTTGGACACGACTGAGCGACTTCATTTCACTTCACTTTCCTATTTAAGTTGTTACATAGTAGTTTCCTGTGCTATCCAGTAGGTCCTTGTTGGTTATCCATTTTAAATTCAGCAGTGTATACATGTCAATCCAAACTCCCTAAATATCCCTTCCCCCCAACCCCCACCCCTGCTTTTCTTAGCAAACATAAAATGAGCTTCCCGTCTCCAAGTAATGCCTTAACAGAAATTAAACAATGGTGTCCTAAACAGAAATTAAACAATGACAGCAAGGATGACTACTTTCCGTGTCCCCTCAACATCTCGGGAAGTCGCAGTCCAATGGCACTCCTGAAGCACCACCCATTGGGTGGCAACTTGGCTAGGGTTTGCTCCCTGGAGATCTCCAGACCCTTGAAGTCAAAGCCAGACAAGTAGACATGACAGGAAGTGTCCCCAAGTTTCAGATTCCACAAAGCAATTCCCATATTTGTTAGCAATTCAATTCTGAAATATTTCTTCCTACCTTTATGTCAAATTCCTCCATCCCGAAAGCCATAGGTTGAGTGACAAAGACAAAACAGGCAGAAAGAAAACATACGTGCTGCACCCTGGCTTGTGCTTTGCATATGGCTCCATCGGAAACAAACATCTGTTTAATTTAAACACACTCACACACACAAGTGATAGAGACCAGAGCAGCTCTATAGAATGATTGGGGGTGGGGGGGGACTCTACAACTTTAACCCTTAAATCTTGACTAGGAAAAAAAGAAAGTATTGGAATAGCAATCATGGCAAACACAAACAAGAGTCAAGAAAACTCCAGACATATTTTGATCAGACACCCAGGAGTATTTCAATCACCAGCCTGGTCAGCTGAGTCTGCGGCTCCTACTTGCATAATTAGGTTTCGAGGTGAATTGCTGAGGCTTCTAGTGAGACCCACAAAACACTATGTAATTTCCCAGACAGACTGTGGGAATACACTTCAGATGATCTCAGGAGTGGAAGATTCCATAGCGTCTATCCTGTAGACATTGTACTCTTTCACCCCTAGTCAATGGCCAATCCCTTCCTCCTGCCTAAATGCAGACACTATGAAAGGCAAGAGATTGGTAAAACAAATAGACACTGTCTATTACTGTGTGTCTGACACTATATTTACATTCACTCTTGTAATGCCTTTGGATAGTTCTAAGTAACTGAGTGATTGCCACAATTTTTTTTTTTTTTTAATTAAGGGGCTAAAAGTTGACCCTGGCTAACCTCATAGTTACTAAGTGGCATGGCTAAGATTTAAACCCAGATCTGCAATTTTTTTCAGTATATCACATGTCTTTTCTGATATAAGAAAGAGCTGAGCTTTGTATGGAGTTAATTCCTTCAGAACATTTCACATATAACTTTCACCTTGACCTCATAAAATTTTATGCGGTAAACAAAAAAGTTACCATTTTTCCTTTTTTATCAAAGAGGAAATTGTCCAGATAGAAGGTGGCTTTTCCAAGATCATACTCCAAGTTACTAGAAGAACCAGATTCTTTTGACTCCTGATCAAGGGCTTTTTAAACTATATCGATCTGTCCCTGTCCTCCTTCCTGTCCTCACTGGAGACGTAAAAGAACTGATCACTATCTCTATCTCTCAGTAAAAAAAATTATACACATAGAGAGACAGATGGAAATAGTGATGTCAGAGATAGATGATAAATAGAGAGATCTAGGTTTAAATAATCTTTTAGAAACATACAAACTAAGTAGAATTGCCTTCAGAACTCCTTCAGTCTTCATCCTGAGTCATCTCCATGCTGTGCCCAGATGCTCAGGGTCTCATTTTGACTCCAGTCTAAAAATCTCTGTCCTTGGACAAAGCTCCTTCCTTACTCTGAAGCAAACTTTGCCACATCAATGAGCTCCTTTCTCAGATCTTAGCCATTTGGAATTCTTCTGACTGCCAAGAACTACCTTCAGTCAGGCTGACTACCAATAATGCAAAAGTGAATATTAATGGTTTGTGATTTAATCATCCCAGGTACGTGTACATTCTAACAGGAATTTCCCAGAGGCAATCTCTCCAACTTTGGCCACCTGATACGAAGAACTGACTCATTGGAAAAGATCCTGATGCTGGGAAAGATTAAAGGCAGGAGGAAAAGGGAACGACAGAGGATGAGATGGTTGGATAGCATCACCAACTCAATGGACATGAGTTTGATCAAGTTCCAGGAGTTGGTGATGGATAGGGAAGCCTGGAGTGCTTCAGTCCATGGGGTCGCAAAGAGTCGGACACAACTGAGCAACTGAACTGAACTAAACCTCTCCAACAGTAGGAAGTAAAGGCACTGACCTTGGTCAACGGGCCAAATTCCTGGGCACAAGGATGACCCTCTATGATCCCAACCATATCCGCAGAACCACCTCCTCTGATATGTTTATGTAAGTCCTCTGTTTTCTCCAGATGCCCAGTTTTTTGAACTTTCCATCAATTTCATTGGTTCCCCTGAGCCTTGGCAAGCTTCACTAACCTCCTTTTGAATTGGATGTTTTTCTCTTTATGCATGCAGATTTCAAGCCATGATGAGTAATGAATTACTCACACCTGAAAGGTAAACAGCAAACAGGTAGGAACATGGGTTGATGGTGTCTATGCAGGCACTTGGTAAAGGTGTACCCCAAGAACCACCAGCCTCATGAGTCACCACAAAACCAAAGAGAGAATTTACTCTGACAGAGACAGCTGAGATAAATTCAAGAGATCATAAACATATACAAAATTTGGAAAAGAAGATTAAGTAACTAGGTAAACCCAAACTATTGTGGCTTTGAAGCACTTCTGGGACTCCATCATATAGAAGTAACTTGAAGTACAGAAAAAAGCATGATTATGTAAGTTTGCTGATCACGCTTGGATAATATATAGTAGGTGGCACTAATGGTAAAGAATCAGGCTGCCAATGCAGGAGACGCGAGAGACGGGGGTCCATCCCTGGGTCAGGGAGATCCCGTGGAGTAAGAAGTGGCAACCCACTCCAGTATTCTTCCCTGGAAAGTTACATGGACAGGGGAGCCCAGCAGGCTACAGTCCATGGGGTCACAAAGAGTCAGACACGACTGAGCGACTGCACACGTAACTGTCAAATAATAATACAGTGCATAGTAAATTCTGATAAATCTATATAAAGGAATATTACACAAATATTAAAAATGTTTATGAAGAGCTTTGATAATATATTAGTATGAGGTAGCAGTGTTTTATATATATATATATATATATATATATACATGTATAATTTTGTAATAGTAATGGGACATCAGTCAATAGGATGCAACAGTCTCATGGGTTATCTTTGTGAACTTTAGCTCCATCTTATTTGACATTTGGTATTCTCTCATTTATATTATATATATATGAAAATAGCTGTTCACAACTCATATGTATGGAAATTATGATATTTTCTAATATAAATAGAAAGAGGAGAATGTTTCCAAATAGATCTTCAGAAATTTTTTAAAAACTGTGGAGGGGCTTCCCTGGTGGTTTAGTGGTAAAGAATCCGCCTGCCAATGCAGGAGACACGAGCTTGCTCCCTGATCTGGGAAGATCTCACATGCTGCAGAGCAACTCAGCCTGTGTGCCACAGTATTGAGCCCATGCTCTAGAGCCGGGGGAGCTGCAGCTACTGAGCCCACGAGCTGCCAACGACTGACATCCTCTCGCCCTAGAGCCGGCGCTCCTCAACAAGAGAAGCCACACTGAGAAGCCTGAGCACTGCAACAGAGAGTAGCCCTTGCAGCAACAAAGACCCAGCACAGCCAAAAATTAAATAAAAAAAAAAAATTATTTTTTTTTAAATAGTGAGGAGTTTAAAAAAAAACAAACAACAACCCAATATGGAAACAAGGCATCACCTAACTCCTAAACCTGAAACAATATGTCAGTCCTGTTCAGCTCTGAGTTTCTGAAAAGAGACACTGCTCCTCCTGTGGTCCCTTAGGTGTCACATTCTTTCTTGTTCTCTGTGCCTTTTCTCTATGTTCACTTAGGTCTTGCTGGAATGTATCTTCTCAAACTTCTGCAATGAAGATCTTTGAGTGGTGAATCCTCTTAATCTTTCCTTCCTGAAGATTCCTGAGGTGAGGACTGGTCTACCCAGCTTGGGTCAGCTGCCTTCCCCTAATCCAATCAGCTGTGGCCAGGCCCATCTTTCAGCTCCATGTGCAGTAAACACGGAAGACATAGGCAGTTTCTAGAAAAGTGTGGGTGGGGTGAGGGTTTATCTAGGCAAAATGATTAATAATGCAATAATAATAATAGGTGTCCAATGTATCCCTCCAACAGAAATGCAAATTGAGTCCTAAACTGTTGCATCTGAGAATATCTGTTGATAAGCCAAAGCCATTATTTCCTATTTTAGCTATTTTTCAAATTATGTCATTGTTTTCAAAACACTCACTCTCTTCTAGAGAAGCTGAAAGAGACAGCAGCCCACGCCAGTAGTTTTCAACTTTACACGTTAGGATTCCCAGAGAGCTTTATTTTTAATTGCCAATGTCTGGATCCTACCCCAGAACCACTGAATCGGGATTTCTGACAGTAAGGCTCAAACACTAATATTTTTCCCCAAACTTTTTATTTTGAATAATTTCATTACTACTGAAAAGTTGAAAGAATAGTACAGTGAAAACCTACATATCCTCCACTTAGATTGCACTAATTATTAACATTTAGGGATGAGTAGGGTTTTTTTTTTTTTAACTCCCCAGCTGATGTTAGTGTGATGGGATTGAGAACACCCCTAACTACAAAACAAAAAAGAGCACAAAATTAAGTAGATACGGCAAGAAAGATAAAGATTAAAAATGGCGTCCTGGCGACCCTCAAGATCCTGTATTTCATGCCCTGGGTTCTATGAGCCACCTTAGTATCATCATCATAAAATCACCTTCGGGGCTTAAAGTAGCATGATTTAGGACTTTGTTTATTGCTATCAAAAGGGTCAAGAATAATATTCAGAGGCAATAGAATTCTATAACCTCTTTCCTAATATTCAGAGGCAATAGAATTCTATAACCTCTTTCCTAATTTAGCAACAACAACAGAGGGTTTATTGACTTGAAAGATCAAGATTACATTAAGAGGAATATACTTTTTTCTTACCAACCCAAGAATTGAACCAGGATCTACTGCCCGGCAGGCAGATTCTTTACCATCGGAGACACCAGGGAAAGACCTTTTAAAAACCAGAAGCTGTGTATTCCCAAGAGAGTGGGATTAAAGATAACTAGACCACAGGCTATGGTTTTGTGGAAGCAGCAACCGCTAAAGTAGCCGGTTGGTGAATCAAGTCAAACCTTGCACAAGCCAGGCTCCATCTGAAAGGGGAGGTGTGGGGAGGAGGAGGAGAGGGAGGGGAATGGTGTGTCCCCGAGGTGACAAGTATTGTATCATAACACTGATGTGGTTTAGAATCACCAAAACCTGATAATAAAAGTAGACTGAATCTCAGTTAGTTCTATTATTCTTTTCAGACATATTTAAACATATGATTGTCTACGGATACTGCCTCCCATTATTGGCTGGACCCGGGCAAACCACCTCTACTCCCAACGCCTGTGCCTCTGCACCCATGTCCAATTTTAGCAAGATCAGGCGGTCACCAGGCTTGGAGCTGTCCCCTGATCACCTCATATTCGAATGACAGCCTTGGTTTCTGTTTACAAAATACCATTTATTTTGCAAAAAGACAATGATGCCATAACTCTATATCATGCAAATACTGTTGGAAAGGGGTTTAGGTCTGTATGATCTTAAGATGTCTCTAAAGACAGAAAATAGTTTTTGCTGTCTTTTAAGTTTTGCAGGGGTTTGTGTTTTTTTTGGTCTTTATTGAATTTGTTACATGTTTTATGTTTTGGGTTTTTTGGCCTCAGGCATGTGGGATCTTAGTTCCCTGACCAGGGATAACCTTCACCCCTGCATTGGAAGGCAAAGTTTTAACCACTGAGTCACCAGGGAAGTCCCAGTTTTACAGTTTTTAAAGCTAAACAAAAATCATTCCTGTGAGCTACAAATAAACTGATTTTCCCAAACCGTAAAAATATGAATGAACTTTCTAGGAGAAAATTTAATAAACCCAAATAATGTGAGGTCCAGTCAAGCCTCATTCTTTAATCGGGCAAGTTTACTTTAGAGGGGAAAACTCATTTTGTCAAAATTCAAAGAGAAAAAAGTTTTTAAGCAGAACTAAACTTTCAAAATTCACACTCAACAATACAAAGAATCCTTCTGAAAAAGGAAAGAATCAAATTAAGCACCAATTTCAACAATATTTTAAGGAAGAACATGAAAAGCAATGGACATGGAGATGTTTGGGTGTCTACCATCTCTCCTCGACCCGCCATACAAAGAACACAAGTCAAGAGAAATCTACCCAAACTTTGTATTCCTCCTGAGAAAGTCTGATCTCAGGAAAACAGTGTTTAGGATCAGGAATTCTTAATGCCATAGGTTAGTCATTAGAAATGCAGAATTTGTGTGTGTAAGGGTGTAAAAAGATTCCTCCGTATTCAAGGAGACTTTAAGGCTGGTGATGACTTAATAATAAGCCAAAATTATAGACAAAACATTACAAAGTGTGATGAGGGAAATTATGATTTTTAAAAAGTTAATTAGCTTCTGTATCTGTACTTAATCACTGTCAAGTCATCAAAGAAAAATTCCTTTAAAGATTCTACTTTCCTGGCCTCTGTTTGCATGGGATCAGAGAAGTGGAGAGTAATAAATAAAAACAAAAATATTGTCCTACCAGATTAGTGCTCTTATTGAATTATGCCAAGTGCCCCTAGGTTACCAAATTCCTTTTTAAGACTCTCTGTATATGTTAATGAAAGCCCACACCACACAGCCTCACTGGCTGCTCATCTCTGAAGTTCTCCAAAGGAAGGCCTTGGACTGAGAAGGTCATGGGGCTACTCACCGTGGCTAGCCAACGACACGGGCGACTTTGTCACTGGCAAATTCGACCTGCTCCCGGCAGCTGGAGACGCAGATGTCAAAGACTTCCCTTTGCCATATCTCACAGCAAACCAGCAAGCTGGGCCCCTGTATCTCTGAGCCGTCAATTTAGCCCTGAATGGTGGCTCCCCTGGCTGAGACAGTCAGGCTGGGCTCTGCCTGACAGGCAGCCAGCCCCATATGCCCTGCAGCCTGCCAGGCAAGTCCTGCCTGGGAGTAGCCCCTGCCGTGGGAGGGGCAGCGTGGTGGAGAATGGATGAGTCATACACGAGGTGAACACATGCAGACTCTCACAAAAGGCCAAGGCTTCTCTTTCTGGCAAAGGATCCAGGACTATAGAGACGGCACAAGATTTGTGGTATTAGGTCACAGCTACTAACATCCTCACGCATCTGCCTAAGCCTGAAAATGGGATACGGGAAACACAAGTGTCTGTGCTTGGAGCTCTTTGGCTGGCTTTCTGGTCACGAAGATTATGGTCGTATGGTTTGCTAATTGTCTCTGGGTGTCCCTAGTTCAGATACAAGGTGGCACTGCCATTCCCAACCTCCTTGTAGTTGGATGGGGTCATGCAAGTTGTTCTGCCATGAGGACCAGCAATTTAAAATGGTAGCCACTCCATCCTGACTTCCTTGTAACAAGTATGGGGCCTGTTGACCTCTGATGGACATGAGTAAAAGGTGACGATTATTTCTAGTTGCTAAAATTTGTGGGCTATTTGTTACTTCAGCCATAACTTAGCCTCTGCTGATAGATACAAGGACCAAGGCTCTTGGAAGATGACATAGATAGTTATACATCTTTCTAACTTTGAAACCCTCACAAATCGTTTTCAAATTTTTTTAGCATTCATGGACTTTCTAGCTCTCCCAAGTCCATGTTTCAAAAACCACACTCACATTTATCTAAGGTGTGGCATTTTCAAAACTTGTATTAAAGGGTTCTTGTAACACAGAAAGAGGCACTCATTTTCAATCCCAGAGATCCCTCATCCTCATTTTGCTTCCTGGGTCTTCTTTTGCTCCGGATCTTCTAAGGAAAGAAATCTGAGAATCCCCTTTGGGGCCAAAACCCACTCAAGTTCCACCAGCGGATGGAAACGCTCAGTATTTTCATTGTATATGTACCATACACCCAGGCGTCCCCTATATTAGTGGATATATGTAAATTATGTAAATTTCACAGCTGACCTCTCAGAGCTCACCGTCTTATTGGGAAAAAGAAGAAACATAGATGTGAGACTTCCCTGGTCATCCAGTGGCTAAGAATCCACTTGCCAATGCAGGTTCAATCCATAGTTGGGGAACTAGATCCCACATACCTTGGAGCAACTAAGGCTGTGTGCCACAGCTACTGAGCCCGAGTGCCCTAGAGCTGTGCTCCACGGCAAGAGAAGCCACTGCAATGAGAAGCCTGTGCCCCGAAACTAGGGAGTAGCACCTGCTCGCCACAACTAGAGAAAGCAACTAGAGAAAGCAACTAAGCACAGCAACTAAGACCCAGCACCTTAATCAGTCAATCAGTAAGAGAAACATAAACGTGGAAAACGAGTAAGACCAAAGCAAGGATGGGTTGATGAAGGCTGGTCCAGGGTCACGTGATGCAGCCTGCAGGCCTGGAAGGGCACCTCCAGGTTATAGTGATGGCAAAGTCGTGGCAACAGGAGAAACTGAGGCTCATAGTTCATATGCTGGCTTAACTTTTCTTGAGCATCTACTAGAGACACAGAATATGAAAGACAGAGGTGTTCTTGGGGATCATCCAAGCCCAACCTCACACTGCCCACAGGAGAAAACCAGTTCATTTATTTTTACCAGGGACTCTCAACTTTGGAAAAGGCGAGTCTTGGCCTAAATTAAGTACAGCAGAGCTCATCAGCATGGCTTGAATCTCATCACCAGTTTCTCTCTGACTCATTCATGGCACACTGGTTGAAGCTTTTCATCATGTTGTTCCAAATCTCCAAAACCCACTGTCTCTTTCTTGAGGAAGTCTCCACAGCTTGAAGTGAAACTGAGTGCCCTCCTTTTGCATATAATTACCTTATCATGACTTTTGTAATGTTGGAATTGGAATCTTCCCATCTGAAGTCATCTTCACCAGGGTTGCGACCTAACCTGTCTTGTTCGTTTCACTCTTGCTTACAAACTGGGTCACATTCCTTTTCCTTTCCATTGGCCTCTCCTGCCACCTGAAAGGCCTCCACCCATCTCCACCCAGAGTGATGGCCTCCACCCATCTCCACTCATTCTTGTCCTCAAGTGTCTACTCTGCTTTTGGAGCACCCACCAGGAACTAACGTGGCCCAGGTCCCCCTCTGCACCACCGAGATATGTGGTACACAAGATTGGCACCACTTCATCATTTAGGTTTTGGCTCAAATGTCATTTCAGAGAGGCATCCTCTGATTTGGTAGCCATTTATTTACCTAGCCAAGGTCATTCTGTCTTCTTGCCAAAAATCTAGACTTGATGACTCATCATTATTTTGAACCAACGATGACAATGCAAGTCCTCTTACTGATCACTGAATTAGATGTAGATGGATGGCCATTTGTATTCAATGAGGTTTAGTGGGAAGTCTGCTGGGGGATAAGGGAACTTCTAGGAAGGATTTCTCCTGATAAAATGAGGGAGCTACACCAGGGGGAAAAATTTATCTTGCCCCTCTTCATCTCCCTTGTTCTCCCTTCTGCTTTTGGCAGCTGTAAGAGGATGTAACATCTGCAGCTATGGAAGTCATCTTGCAACTGCAAGGAAAATGTCAATGTATTGAAGATGGGGAAACAGATTGAAAAATTCTTGGTCCTTAATGATACCACTAACTTACTGAACCCACCCTGGGATCGATAACTTCTGGACTTTTTTGATAAATAATTAGTGCTCCTAGGATTGATATGATCATAAGATTTTCTATTATATGTAGTCAGAGTAGCTTGACTGATACTCTAGTGCCCTCTCCAAAGTAGCACCCGTCATTATCTATGATATTCCATGTATTTTCTTCATACATATCACCAGTGCAAATTATCATACTTATTGAAATATTATTGGTTGGTTTTCTTCCCTCACTAGAAAGTAAACACCATGGAGACAGGAACCTGTCCAATTTTATCACTGCTGTATTTTCAGCACATAGAACAGTAGCTGGTGTCTTGTAGGAGCTTGATAAATGTGTATTATTCAAGTGATTGGATGAATAAATACCTCTGGTGACAACTCTTTGATACTTAACTATCTCTTATGGCAGATTGTGAGTTCCATTAGATCAGAGACCTAGATTTAATTATTTTTATCCCCCACCCCCAAACTAACAGACTGCTTGGCATACAGTAGGTAATTAATAAATAGTTGATGGATGGAGACATATGCTCTCTGGGCCCTTCCTTCAATAACCATGCCTCCATTTAGGACACAGCTCCTGAGAATCTCATATTGGACACCTTGGTGAAGGAATTCTGAACGGTCATCTCAGGACAGTTTCGCTTACAAGAGAATTTTATGAGAGTCTTAACCTGGCATAAAATCCTTGAGATTGGACTCACAGACCAAACTTCTGATGAAGTACTTCCAGTAATCAAGAGCTGATCCCATCAGAAGGCAGTGCTTACAATCCCATCGCAATTATGGGATATCACAATTATCCCTGAGTGGACTCATATAGGTCTCTTTGTGACTGACAACGATTGCCTTGTCTTTGAAACCCTGAACACCTGCATGCAAGCAGCTGAACCTGGCAGGAATGAAATTACCATATTTCACTGACTCTAAGATGCTATTGATTGAAAGATGCGGTGACTTTATGGATAGCTCGGAAATAACACAGGTAACTAAACTCTGAATCAGTGCCAGGAAACCATGGAACAGTACCAGAGGGTACTTCAATTTCAGAAGTGCATCTTAGAATTGGTAAAATACAAAATGTATTTATCACTTTAGAGTAACATATGCAGAATTCCACAGCCCCTCCAGAGGTTGATCAATTTTTCTATGATTCCTCCTGAAACTTAATGATATATATTTGTTCTCTTCAAACCACAGAGGTAACTTCCCCCCAGTCCTCACATTACCAACCTCATCTCACATTTTAAAGAGAAAATAAAACCAGGAGATGAGACTCCATACGCCTCTCACCTGCAAACCCACAAGCCCACTGTCGCGCACCCCCAGCTGCTCTTCCTTGCCTCCTGTCCTGTTAGAGGAAGCCCCTGTCTTCCTGTCAACACTTGTCTCTTCCCAGGAGCTCTGTCCTGTCTCTTCAGCTCTTCTCCAGGGTGACATTCTGTTAGATTTCCTATTTCCTGCCTCATCAAGCTCTCTCTGTGATGGATCATCCCATTAACCTTCACATATAACAAGTCTCTTCTTTCCTAAAAAAACAAAAACTAGTTCCCATTCTCCTACTCACTCCGCCCCACCACTTCCTCCTCGGCCAAGCTTCTCCTGCGAACTTTCCACACTGGCTGTGTCTCCTTCCACGCACTCAGTTCTCTTTCAGTCCTGTTTGCTCCTTCAGGCCACTGCAGCCAGCTGTACACAAGCCACCAGTGCGTGCTCTCCACCTTCGTGAACCTGCGTGTTAACTCTCTGCTCTCTTCTCACTTGCTCTCTTGCTGCTGCTGCTGCTGCTGCTGCTAAGTCGCTTCAGTCGTGTCCAACTCTGTGCGACCCCATAGACGGTAGCCCACGAGGCTCCCCTGTCCCTGGGATTCTCCAGGCAAGAACACTGGAGTGGGTTGCCATTTCCTCCTCCAATGCATGAAAGTGAAAAGTCAAAGTGAAGTCGCTCAGTCGTGTCCGACTCTTAGCGATCCCATGGACTGCAGCCTACCAGGCTCCTCCGTCCATGGGATTTTCCAGGCAAGAGTACTGGAGTGGGGTGCCATTGCTTTTTCCTGCTTGCTCTCTTGGTAGCTCTCAACTCAGGGGACCACTTCTCCCTTGATAGAAACACCATTATTTTTTCTCCTCTTTCTTTTTTATTTTTTAAATTTTGAAAGTATGTTAACACATTTACAAGAGACTTGGAAAACACAGAACAGATTTACATATAGTTCTACTATATTTTATACCTTTTTAAGCAAATAAATGAAGATTTTTAGTTGGAGTTTCAATATCACACTCTCAAAAACCAATAGAATGAATATCAGAAAAGTAGAAGGAAATAGTCGACCTGAACAGTATCATGAACCAATTCAACATAATTAAGATTTACACAACTTTCACACAACAGTAGGGTACAAATTATATTCATGTTCCCATAGACTGTAAACTAGGAGACACTGGAAAATATCCAGGGACATAAAACAAGGCACAAAAATTTCATGATCTAAAGGTATTGAAATCATGCAGGGTGTGTTCTCTTATCACTGTAGAATTGTTTAGAAATCAAAATCAAAAAATATTTGAAAATAAGCCACATATTTTTAAGTGCAATGAAACACCATTATTTTTGTTTTGTAGCTAATCTTTATTTTATTTTATTTTATTTGAGTATAGTTGGCATAATATTGTGTTAGATTCTGGTGCACAGCCAAGTGATTCAGTTATTCATGTCTTTGACCATTCTCTCCAAATATGTCCCTTCATCCTTCCACCTACCAACCCTTTAATCTTAAATTGTTGCGCCTTTATTCTTTCTCATGGTTCATGTGTTCCAGTGTATAATTATCTGCATGCATGCATGCTGTGTGCTCAGTCGTATTAGGTTCTTCGTGACCCCATAGACTGTAGCCTGCCAGGCTCCTCTGTCCATGGAATTTTCCAGGAATGAATACCGGTCTGGGTAGCCATTTCCTACTCCAGGGGATCTTCCCGACTCAAGGACTGAACTCACATCTCTTTCATCTTCTGGATTGGCAGGCAGATTCTTTACCTGCGTCACCTAGGAAGTTGCATAATTATCTACATATTTATTTAATTGGAAGTTGTCTGTCTTTCCCTCCTCCTCAGGAAAACCAGAGCTGGGCACACACAGTAAGTGTTTGGTTTTGAATACATTTGATAGCCACAGTTACTTCAACCATCCTTGAAAGTAGAGGGCTTCACATTCATATCAATCCCTGGTCAGCTTCCTCTCCCTTCTGGGGGTGGAGGGAGAGGGAAGAAGGAAGGGGGATAAGAGTTGCCATAGGACTGATACTTGAAGTAAAGCTTCTGAAATGTTTGATTTTTCAAAATGAAAAAAATTCAAGCATTACTAGATCCAAGATTCTTGGAAAGATAGAAATCTTGACAATTAACCCAATATACAAAATGTAAAGGTAAATTGGTATGGAAAAGTGGCCTCATTTCTGATATGTTACAATAAAACTTTTGTTTCATAGCTTAGAGCAACATTTCACTTTTGACAACTGCTCAAAACACCACTAGAAAAATCCATTGATCAAGCAACTCTAAGTTCATTACATCTTTTATACATAGTAAGAGCACACCACCGTGATGGCCTTCATAAGGTTCACAAGAAAGAAATCAGGGGAGAATATGTAAAGGGTTGTTAGGTGATTAAAAATGCTGGGGAACTGGTGGGACTGGGCAGAGTTTGTGTCCAATGGCTTGGCTAGGTGTTTAAGACCAAGATCTTCAGTAAGTCTCAAAGAGCAAGAGGTTACTGTTGATAATAAGTTCTTTTACATAGTCCAGAGCTTTTTTTCTAAGTCACTTCAGTTGTGTCCGACTCTGTGTGACCCCATAGACAGCAGCCCACCAGGCTCCCCCGTCCCTGGGATTCTCCAGGCAAGAACACTGGAGTGGGTTGCCATTTCCTTCTCCAATGCATGAAAGTGAAAAGTGAAAGTGAAGTTGCTCAGTCGTGTCCGACTTTTAGCGACCCCATGGACTGCAGCCCACCAGGCTCCTCCGTCCATGCGATTTTCCAGGCAAGAGTACTGGAGTGGGGTGCCATTGCCTTCTCCGAGTCCAGAGCTTATCTTCCAAGAACTAACATTTCCTGGAGACCAAGGTCTCAATCTATTTTTGCATATTTTCTGAGTTATTTCACACTGGGACAGGAAAGAATGCTCAGTTCCAGTATTGTTTAACACAGGAAAATACACTGAATTCTCAGCCATCATAAAATCTTAATTGTAAATTTCTAAAACCTACTCTCCCAGTTTTCACTGACAAGCCCTCTTCTTTGCCCACCCCTCATCTTTCCTCAACTCCATTATTTAAGTAGTCAATATTCTCATTTCCGATCTTAATCACTAAATAGGCCTTTAGGCTCAAATTTGATCGGCAGGCGACCTTGTTATCTTGCTCTTCCAGTGTTGTTCTCTATCCCAGAATTAGCCAGCTGGATAACTCTAAGAGTCTCATTGCTGGAACAGACTGTGATGTTGAATGTCTCCCGAGGGCAAAGTGTTTCCTTTTCACTGTATTCATCTATTTACCTCAAGCCACTTCCCTGCTTTCTTTTTTGAAGGACTGGTCCTTTCAGCTGTGTTCCTATCTTTGACAAAAATAACTAATAAACAATCTATAATAGGAATAGAAAAGAATTTTATTTGAGCCAAACTGAAGACTATAGTCCAGGAGACACAGATTCAAGAGGCACTTGAATTGTGTTCCAAAAAAGGTAGCGATGGGAATAGGAGGTATGCATAGGCAAAAAACCCTCAAAGTTATATAAACAGTTTGTCAAGAATTAGGATTGGAGCCAGCTTGTTAAGTAAGGGTTGTTGATGTCCAGAATGGTTGCACAGTTACAAGAGAAGACCTTGAGACCATGAGGCTTCCCTGGTAACTCTGTTGGTAAAGAATCCACCTGCAATGCAGGAGAGCCGGTTTGATTCCTGGGTTAGGAAAATCCACTGGAGGAGGGAGAGGCTACCCACTCCAGTATTCTTGGGCTTCCCTGGTGGTTCAGCTGGTAAAGAATCCACCTGCAAGGCGGGAGACCTAGGTTCGATCCCTGGGTTGGGAAGATACCCCAGAGAAGGGAACGGCTACCCACTCCGGTATTCTGGCCTGGAGAATTCCATGGACTGTATAGTCCATGGGGTTGTAAAGAGTCAGACACAACTGAGCAAGTTTCACTTTCACTTCACCTTGAGACCACAAGTTTGCAGCTGCCAGCTGCCAGCGGACATTGTTTTGAGAACAGCTGGTGGTGTCCTTGAGTCTGATACAGTTCAGAAAATTTAAGTTCTTGGCGACGCAGGAATGTGTCTGAAATCACATGCACAATGGCCATGCGGCTCCATTTTGCCTGAACCAGTTAGTCCGTTTTGAGTTTTCAATGTGTTCTCTTCTTGACTAGTTAAAGTTGATGTACGATGCGTATCTGACAGGCTGTGTGACAGGCTGTTCTACTTAACATAAAATTCAAGTCAAATCATGGCTGAGCCAGAGTGACTTCCCCATACCTCCATATGTGAATATTTCTTTCATCTTGTGTGGCTTAATATTTACTGGTCACTCCAATTCCATTTCCCTTCCAGATGCAGACCCCAGCACTCTTACTCAGTGTGATGCTGTTGTTCTGCTGGGGTTCTGTGGGTTTCCGTCTCAGGTGAAAACCCCTAGACACACCTACTTCCTTGCTTTACAGGAGTCGGTGACCTTGCAGGTGGACACCATTGACTGTGGAAGTTTTCTCCAAGATGAGACAACAGTAACCCTCTAAAGAGGAGAAACCACCATCTGTTTATGTACATACCACCAAGGACAGGAAGGGATAACACCAAACACACGTTAGAACAGCTCTTAAAATTCAAGTTCTTAATTTTTTGTTAAAAAAATAGATCCAAAGATGTGATGACATCTATTCAACTTCCTTGAGATGGAGAATGCAAGCCCGGATTAGACTCCAAATTTCAACTCCTATCTCTACATTCAAGAATGGGGGTGGGGGTGGGGTGGGGAGGAATTGGGGAGGAACTATTCAGTAATGAATAAAAACACTGAAATGCAACTTTTCCTTTGCCCTTTGCTTTGCCTGTAGATGCTTGCTTGCAAAACTTTAACAAGAAAAAGAAGACAGTTCTTACTAAATTTTGTGCCATCGAAGCCCTCAGAAGGCTGTTTTTCTCATTCTTTGGGACCTTTGTTTCCATTAAGAATCATAATCACTAGTTCTTACTTGCTCAAAATAAGCCCTGAGCCTTTCCCAGCTGATACCAGCCCACGTGGAAGGCTTTGCTTCTCCCCAGAGTGCACTGTGGGGCTTCCCTGGAGGTTCAGTGGTAAATAATCTGCTTGCCAATTCAGGAGACGCAGGTTCGATCCCTGGGTGGGTAAGATCCCCTCAGTTCAGTTCAGTCGCTCAGTCGTGTCCAACTCTTTGCGACCCTACGAATTGCAGCATTCCAGGCCTCCCTGTCCATCACCAACTCCCGGAGTCTACTCAAACTCATCGAGTTGGTGATGCCATCCAGCCATCTCATCCTCTGTTGTCCCCTTCTCTTCCTGCCCCCAATCCCTCCCAGCATCATAGTCTTTTCCAGTGAGTCAACTCTTCGCATGAGGTGGCCAAAGTACTGGAGTTTCAGCTTCAGCATCATTCCCTCCAAAGAAATCCCAGGGCTGATCTCCTTCAGAATGGACTGGTTGGATCTCCTTGCAGTCCAAGGGACTCTCAAGAGTCTTCTCCAACACCACAGTTCAAAAGCAGCAATTTTTCGGCACTCAGCTTTCTTCACAGTCCAACTTTCACATCCATACATGACTACTGGAAAAACCATAGCCTTGACTAGATGGACCTATGTTGGTAAAGTAATATCTCTGCTTTTGAATATGCTATCTAGGTTGGTCATAACTTTCCTTTCAAGGAGTAAGTGTCTTTTAATTTCATGGCTGCAATCACCATCTGCAGTGATTTTGGAGCCCAAAAAATAAAGTCTGACACTGTTTCCACTGTTTCCCCATCTATTTCCCATGAAGTGATGGGACCAGATGCCATGATCTTCGTTTTCTGAATGTTGAGCTTTAAGCCAACTTTTTCACTCTCCTCTTTAACTTTCATCAAGAGGCTTTTTAGTTCTTCTTCACTTTCTGCCATACGGGTGGTGTCATCTGCATATCTGAGGTTATTGATATTTCTCCCGGCAATCTTGATTCCAGCTTGTGCTTCTTCCAGCCAAGCGTTTCTCATGATGTACTCTGCATATAAGTTAAATAAGCAGGGTGACAATATACAGCCTTGACATACTCCTTTTCCTATTTGGAACCAGTCTGTTGTTCCATGTCCAGTTCTAACTGTTGCTTCCTGACCTGCATACAAATTTCTCAAGAGGCAGGTCAGGTGGTCTGGTATTCCCATCTCTTTCAGAATTTTCCACACTTTATTGTGAGCCACACAGTCAAAGGCTTTGGCATAGTCAATAAAGAAGAAATAGATGTTTTTCTGGAACTCTCTTGCTTTTTTGATGATCCACCGGATGTTGACAATTTGATCTCTGGTTCCTCTGCCTTTTCTAAAACCAGCTTGAACATCTGGATGTTCACGGCTCACATACTGCTGAAGCCTGGCTTAGAGCATTTTGAGCATTCCTTTACTAGTGTGTGAGATGAGTGCAATTGTGTGGTAGTTTGAGCATTCTTTGGCATTGCCTTTCTTTGGGATTGGAATGAAAACTGACCTTTGCCAGTCCTGTGGCCACTGCTGAGTTTTCCAAATGTGCTGGCATATTGAGTGCAGCACTTTCACAGCATCATCTTTCAGGCTTTGAAACAGCTCAACTGGAATTCCATCACCTCCACTAGCTTGGTTCGTAGTGGTGCTTTCTAAGGCCCACTTGACTTCACATTCCAGGATGTCTGGCTCTAGATGAGTGATCACACCATTGTGATTATCGTGGCTGTGAAGATCTTTTTTGTACAGTTCTTCTGTGTATTCTTGCCACCTCTTCTGAATATCTTCTGCTTCTGTTAGGTCCATACCATTTCTGTCCTTTATCGAGCCCATCTTTGCATGAAGAAATGGAAACTCACTCCAGTATTCTTGCCTGGAAATATCCCATGGACAGAGGAGCCTGGCAGGCTACAGTCTAGGATCACAAAGGGTTGGACACTAGTGAGCGTGCACACACACACCCACAGTGCACTGCAGGGAGCCCGCCCTTGTGTGGCTGGTTGGTGGGAAGAGCTGTGTGATCTCCAGTTCCCTCCTCCTACAACGAGTGTTCCACAGCTTCAAGTCCCTCGGATGATCATATTCTTTCTGGGGTAGCATGGTTCTCTGCTTTTGTGATCCTGTAGGCATGTCACCAATCACAAGATGGACATTTTAACCCCCTTGTGGAGAGAAAAGTCATTTTCTGCTTAGAATTCGAGCAGAGTCTGGATTTGTCTTTTCAGGCACGGTTACGGCACCAAGGACTGCCCACTGACCACCTGCTCTAGAGTCAGACCCCAACTGTATGTGAATTGTACAAAACCTTTGCAGAGAAGACAGGTGGCAAAATGAGAGATATTTATGAAGCCCATCACACAAGCTCACTACTGTGTGAGCTTGTTATTTACATAAGTGACCATGGAAGGATTTGATCTGGTTGATATAGGTACACGTTGCAGGGGAGAAAATGGAGCAATTCCCAGAGAACCGAGGGCAGGAAATGGCAAATCAGCTTCGATGAAGGGCCGAGGACACTGCAACCACCTGGGGTCAAAGGAATGACCAACAGACCATAATGGTTTTGTTGCTGCTATTGCGATGCGACTATTCTGAGAGCAGTATATGGAAGTATGAAGGGCCCTTTTCCTCGCTCTTCTCTGAGTAAATGATCACAGGGAAAGCCTTTTTTTTTTATTGAGAATTTTTGATTAGTTTCAGGTGTACGACATAGTGATTCAATATTTTTATAGATTATACTCCACTTAAAGTTATAAAATATAGGCTTTTTGTCCTATGCTGTACCATATATCCTCACAGCTTATTTTTTTTTAATTTAAGCTAATTTTTTTAATTTATTTAATTGAAGGATAACTGCTTTACAATATTGTGTTGGTTTCTGCCATGTGTCAACATGAACCAGCCATATTTATATGCATATCCCCTCCTTTTTATGTTTTTAAATATTTATTAATTACTGCATCGGGTCTTACTTGTGGCATGTGGGATTTTTTTGTTGCAGCACCCAGACTCAGTTGCTCTGTGGCATGTGGGATCTTAACTGAACCCACATCCCCTGCATTGCAAGGCAGATTCTTAACCACTGAACCACCAGGGAAGTCCCAAGGGAAAGGCTTTAAATTGTAGCAATTATTTTTTTTTCCTAGATCTCTTTTGAATCATGGAAGTGACAAGGTTTGAGCGACCTGCCAAGTTCACATGGCTACTACTTTTTAGAGCCAGTTTTCAAAGCCAGATCGATAGGATTCCAAAACCTCAACTCTTTGCAGTCGTCTCTCATGTGGAACTTGAGGCAGGCTAGGAGACTGTAGTGGCTGTGTCCTAGTTCTGGGGGAATTCAGTTGGTTGGAGAAGTCTGTAATATTTACAGCTTTCAGCTGTGTTTGTGGTTTTAAGCAAGGCGCCCTTGAGAAGCTGGGCTTTCTTTGACTGCCATCTAGTGGTCATTTAATCTCTGTAGGGAAGCTAAGCACTGCAGTTTTTGTTTTTCATGTCTTTGCTGAAAAGCCAATAAAATAATTTAAGTTTACAAAAATGTAGATCTAGAAACAAAGAATGTTTCCCCAAATCTTAACTTACGTGAGACCATGTTACACGGAGAAATCTAAGCAGAATATGAGACCACTAAATATGGACTTTGTAAATAATTTTCTCTTACGGATAGGAAAATTTGATACTCAGAGAAATATAAAAGGTTACAAAGAATGTTCTTTACACAGTACGTAGAGCGAGCATATAATCAAGAGCACAGGCTTCAAAATTAGCTTGCCTAGTTTTAGCTCTATCCTTCTATGCCTTGGCCAAATTGCATAACCTCTCTGAGCCTGTTTCCTCAGATGTAAAAGTGTGACAGAAAACAACAACCTCATATGTGAAAGTGCAACAGAAGAGGTGGCAAGAATACACAGAAGAGCTATATAAAAAAGATCTTAATGACCCGGATAACCATGATGGTGTGATCACTCACCTACAGCCAGACATCCTGGAGTGCAAAGTCAACTGCGCCTTAGGAAGCATCACAATGAACAAGGCTAGTGGAGGTGATGGAATTCCAGCTGAGCTATTTAAAATCCTAGAAGATGATGCTGTTAAAAGTGCCACACTCAATATGCCAGCAAATTTGGAAAACAGCAGTGGCCACAGGACTGGAAAAGGTCACTTTTCATCCCGACCCCAAAGGGCAATGCCAAAGAATGCTCAAACTACCGCACAATTGCACTCATCTCACACGCTAGCAAGTAATCATCAAAACCCCTCAAGCCGGGCTTCAACAGTATGTGAACTGAGAACTTCCAGATATACAAGCTGGATTTAGAAAAAGTAGAGGAACTAGAGATTAAACTGCCGACGTCCCCTGGATCATAGAAAAAGCAAGAGAATTCCAGAAAAAACATTTTCTGCTTCATTGACCATGCTAAAGCCTTTGACGATGTGGATCACAACAAACTGGGTAAATTCTTAAAGAAATGGGAATACCAGACCACCTTACCTGCCTCCTGAGAAACCTGTATGCAGGTCAAGCAACAGTTAGAACCGGACATGGAACAACAGAATGGTTCCAAATTGGGAAAGGAGTATGTCAAGGCTGTATATTGGCACCCTGTTTATTTAACTTATATGCAGAGTACATCATGTGAAATGCCGGGCTGGATGAAGAAGCATAAGCTGGAACCAAGATTGCCAGAAGTATCAGTAACCTCAGATATGCAGATGACACCACCCTAATGGCAGAAAGCAAAGGGGAACTAAAGAGCCTCTTGATGAAAGTGAAAGAGGAGAGTGAAAAAGTTGGCTTAAAACTCAGCATTCAAAAAACTAAGATCATGGCATATGATCCCATCACTTCATAGCAAATAAAGGGGAAGAAGTGGAAGCAGTGACAGACTTTATTTTTTGGACTCCAAAATCGGTGCAGATGGTGACTGCAGCCATGAAATTAAAACACGCTGGCTCCTTGGAAGAAAAGCTTTGACAAACCTAGACAGCATATTAAAAAGCAGAGACATTATTTTGCTGACAAAGGTTCATATAATTGAAGCTACGGTTTTTCCATATCACATCCAGCTATGTATGGATGTGAGAGTTGGACCATGAAGAAGGCTGAGTGCTGAATTGATGCTTTTGAACTGTGGTGTTGGAGAAGACTCTTGAGAGTCCCTTGTACTGCAAGATCAAACCAGTCAATCCTAAAGGAAATCAACCCTGAATATTCATTGGAAGGACTGATGCTGAAGCTGAAGCTCCAATACTTTGGCCACCTGATACAAAGAGCTGACTCACTGAAAAAGACCCTGATGCTGGAAAAGAGTGAAGTCAGGAGAAGGGGATGACAGAGAATGAAATGGTTGGATGCAATCACTGGACTCAATGGACATGAGTATGAGCAAACTCCAGGGGATACCTGGTGTGTTGCAGTCCATGCGGTTGCAGTCAGAAACCTCTCTAGCTCTAATCTTTGAACTCTGTTGCCTGTGCTTAATCATGTTGGCTTTGCACCTTTTCTAAGAGAATACTGCCTGTAGTCTGAATATACAGGATAGCCTATTCTCAAGGCTCTGACCTTTACACTTTTCCATTAAAAGTTGTAGAACAGAGAATAACATTTGTCTCGGAGGTTTATAGGCTGATTGCTCACCTTTGAATCGGCCTGTTATTAGCCAATTAGCAGAGAACAGCAGCAGGAGATAACTGTACTTTTATACGTTTTCTAAAACACTCCATCAGCAAACCTGCTGTCTTTCCTGGGAGCCCCTAGGTTTTCTGCCTTCAGTTAGTAGGGCCTACAGTGGTTGGCTGCTTTTTCAGTTTCAAGCCACTGCCATCTGGCCAGAGAGGATTCGCATCTAAGACCATCTGATGGTCATTTTGTTCCAAATCTCAAAGCACTTGGGAGGTATTTTTACTATAAAATTGTCGTGGTTGTTTATTTGGGAAGGATGTTTTTACCTTAAGTCTCTTTCAATCTATGAAGTCGATTTTTCATTCATTTATTGTTTTTGGTCAATTTCAAGGGAGAGGATAAGAGTGCAACATGTTTTTATTCTATCATGTCAGACTATATTTGCATCCTGTTAACATTTAGTAATATTTCTAAAAATACACACGAAATATTAACAAGTGATTTCCCTTATTAAAGAACTAAGTTACTCAATGCACTTAAAATATAGCTTTACTTTTCCTAGCATTATTTACACAATTTTCTAGGAATTGACATATAGCTATTAAAAACCACTTATAAAATGATATAAAAAAATACCACCCAATAGCTGCAAAATGAAAAACCACACCTGTGATAAAAACTGACTCTATACGAAAAATATTGATACTTATTTCTAAATTTATTTTCCTTTTATGTAAGCATATTCACAATAAAGTTGTTAAGTGGTAAAAATAAAGGCAATAATTGTTAGGGTTCAGAAAAAAAATTTCACACTCCACCACCACCTAGTCTCTTAAACCTTGATTGGCAAATAAAGTCAAATAGACCCATTTGAGTTAAGCTGCTGCCAGCTTTTACTTCCTAAAATAGGGCTAAATTTGAAAACTTTTCCTTCAACCATCTGCACAGTTGTTAGACAATGTCTAATGTCCTTTCAAACATTGTAACTATAATCCAAAATTTTACCATCATTTCCACCTGCAGGGCTTAATTTATCCCGTGTTTATAAAGCCCAACAAAAAGCAAAAACTATCAAACTAAAAATTTTAAAATGACTTGCTACACTTATTTTCCATATTGCTTCATAGTAGTGTCTTAATCCTTTTCTGATTCAGATCTTTCGGATTTCCACAAAGTCTGGAGTCATAGATGTGCTCAGCAAGAGTAAATGGGCCTTCATGTCTTCTGGACAGTAGTGCCCCCTTATCTGTGGTTTTGCTCTGTAAAGTTTCAGTTACCTGCAGTCAATTGCAGTCCAAAAACCATGAAAATTTCCAGAAAGAATTCATAACCTTTAAAGTGCATGTTGTTTGGAATAGCATGACAAATCCTGCAACATCCTGGTCTGGACATTAGTCACTTAGGAGACACAGGGATGCAGTGCTTACATTAACTAACTCTTTGCTTTAATAATGTCCCCAGAGCCTAAGAGTAGTGATGCCGGCAATTTAGAAATGACAAACAGTGCTTCCTTTAAGTGAAACAATGACAGCTCTTGAGAAGGAAAAAAAAAAATCATCTGCTGATGCTGCCAAGATCTATGGCAAAAAAGAATCTTCTATCCATAAAACTGTGAAGAAAGCAAATTCCTGCTAGTTTTGCTGTCCCACTTCAAGCTGCAAAAGTTAGGCCCAGCCACGATGTGTGATAAGTTCCTAGTTAAGATGAAAAAGGCATTGTATTTGTAAAGTATCATGAGAGAGAAACCATATTCATATGACTTTCATTAGACTATATTGTTATAATCGTTCCATTATTAGTTGTTAATCTCTTAACTGTGCCTCATTTATAAACTAAACTTCATCACAGGTGCGTATGTATAGGAGAAAACACAGTATAATGTAAGGTTCAACACTGTTTGTGGCTCTAGGCTGCCTCTGGGGGGGGTCTTAGAATGTACCTGCTACGTACGGATAAGGACACATGACTGTATTTTCTCTTATTTACCAGGACATCCAGTTCTAAGTTCAGAAACCCAAAAAGTTTATGTTCAAGTTTATACTTAAGCCACCAAGCAATGGGTGGGTAGTTGGGGCTTGGGAAAACTCAAGTCAGTTTTTAAAATCCTCCTGTATTCTATTCTCATATCTTTATATATACTCTACTTTGCTCTTTCAAATCAGCTTTTTCCAGATGACAGAAAAATGTAACTGTGGAGAGCTTCCGTGCTGAGACTAGCTCTTTGTTTCAAATGTTTAAAATCTCAATCTCTGAGTCAATAAGAGACTTCAATTTGGGCAAAGCACTCTCAGCTCCATTTTGAACAGAAGACAAATGAAAGGCGTATTTCCTCCGAGGAAAGGGATGCTGCATTCAAAAACAAGGGGAGAGGATGTCCGTGCCTTTTCATCTGCCTAACCCATATCATCTCCATCACTGCCAGATGTTTTTGAGAAGAGTAAAATTAACCTCTCCCATTTTAAAAAATCTACCCCATGGCAAACACTCCATGAGGTACTTCATATAAATCATTTCAAATTCTCCCAGCACTATGAGGTAGGAATTATCTCACAGTTCCAACTGAAATAAAAGACTCACAAAGGTTCAGGAAACATCATACAAGCCTAGAACTTTTGATGCCTTTATATCTTCCTGCTTGCACTGCTGTATTTGGATCACAAAGAGCTGGACATGACTGAGCGACTAAAACTGTTTTAATTGGAAAACTCAAAGTAATATAAAATAATCTTCGTCATACTTTGCAATAAGCATAAGCTGAAGTTAATGAAAAAATAATAAAGACCAACACAACTGGCAATACTATTCTTTATTTTCTTTTTGAAGGAGAAGCATGCTTTTTTACAGCACCTGTAAACAAGTCAGTGAAGTATACTGTTCTGAGTTTCCCCATAAATATATATTATTATTTTTTTTTTTTGGAATGTTAGAATACCACAACACCAACTGCATTACATAATAGTTACTGAAGGCAAGTTAGGCTATAACAAGGGTAAAATTTTATGGCTAAAAATATTCATAGCAGCAACTTTTAAAAAGATGATTTTATTAAATCAAGTCATTGCACTTGGTCATTTTATTGCTACAGCAATACAAGGCCATTAAATTTTAACACTTCTCATTGCTGATTTGAACTGATTGTCTCATTCTATTCATACATTTCAAGTTTAAATGCAAGCGTAAAATGTTTACCAACATCGAGAGAGCACTTGGGTTGTTGCTGTTTTCTGTGATCACGGTAAGAAGCATAAAAAGAGAATCCTCTGTTACACCAGGCCCATTCTCTCTTCCTATCTTCAGACTTAGATTTTGTAGAGAGGTAACAGCTTTATAGAATGACCGAAGCCTAGTGGTCGCATACATACACACAGTACATCTAACATTAAAATATAACTCCCCAAATTAGTAATATGACGTGTTTCAGAGAATAGCAAACCTGAACAACACATTCACTAACAATTTGGCAATGACAGATGCCAAGCAGTTCACCTCCACTCTGTCATTTATACTCACTCATTATTAAAAAAAAGAGAAAAAGATTTATCCCCAAGTAAAAGCTATTATTATTACACAGCATCTTGTGATATGAACTTTACAGGAATTAATAGAATTCCTATATCAAGAGCAAATACTGGTGAATTGCTAGATTAATCGTTTTTCCCTTTGAATTTGTTGGGTTTTCTTTACTATTTGGTCAAGGACAGGAAAACAGATATGCTACTTTATTATTTTTTAATTCTAACTGAGGCAAACACTTTATTAAATGCCTTTCTGCACTCATGACCATCTTGATCTTATGAACTGGTGAGAAAATGATCAACAAAAACTTTAAGAACAGCCTCAAATCCTCTGGAAACTTCCCCTACCCTATTATTAGAGTGGGGAAGAGTCCTTTCATAAGACTTTACAGTCATCAAGCTGAAGGATGATTTCCAGAATACACTGTTTTTATTTCTACCTAAGGACTTTCATATTAAAAGAAAATTAGATGCAATTTATTTAAGTAAAAAGAAATCATTCATTTGACAAGTCATTTAAAAACATTAGATGAGGAATAAACAATTTTGTTCAGTAGTGACCTCATCAGAAGAGCCCAAGGACTTTAAAAAGTTAAAATGTATTCACTCAACACACAATCAGATTTCCCCCAAAGCACTAAAGTCGTGGATCTAACATCAAGTAATTATGTATTGGAGTGTCTATTATTTTCTATTTCACTCTTCTTTTATTAGAGACAACATGACAAAATTTCATTAACACAAGATTTCAGTACTTTAAGACTAAAACTTAAAGGAAAAATATCGGTTTGGGGGTTTAAACAATACATAACAGAAGCATGATAGATGGTACTTAAAATCTGTAAGTCATTTGCTATAATAAAGCTTAAAGTCTAATCTTTTTGCAAAAAAAAAAAAAATCAAATTTTTACTTTTAATATAAACTCACATATGTTGAGACATTATTATCTGTAGATAACATTTTAAAATGCACAAGTGTTCATAAGTGACTCTGAAGAATCTGCTCTTCATCCATTTTGTGAAAATGCATTTTGAAAATGGACAAGTATATTTGGTTTTAAATAAGCCTTATGATCTACTAGACACTCTTTTTAAAGTTGGTACCTAAACCGATAGCCCAAAACATCTGCACCAGCTAGTTTAGTCCAGCAGGTGAATCACGCAAGGGAAAACCTGAGTATACACACAATGACGGCGCGTCCAAGTAGGAAACTGCACACTGAAGTTCTGAAACTTCCGGAGTTTCGTTTTCTACACTTCCGTTCTTAAAAATCAGAGGCAGGGGCACAAAGAATTAAATCACAAGATCATGAAATGAGTTAATATTTGAGCCCGTAAAATAAGCAGAGAAGTACAGCAATAAGGCTGGTGTCTGCATATTATATGTGCTGTTGTTTGTAGGCACAACAAGTTAAGGGTTAAATTGACATTTTTAGTTCCTTAGACCTCATATGAGCTTAAAAGATAGCTCACATTTTCCCCAATATATTTAACAATCTGATACATTTTAACTAAATTCCTTTTATGAATCCTATACTGCAAGCAATATAAAATATTCCCAAAGTTGAAGAAGTTATTTTGATTATTTCATTAGTTATTACTATATGCATGGGTGAGTAATCTGGTTCATAGCTAGGAAACTATTTCATTACCCAGAGTACAAACAGCACTGCAAACAAACAGGCACAACAGTGTAATCCTGGGTTAAGAAGCTAAACATAAAAATATATATATATACAAAGTTTATATCCCTTATGTTTTATGGGAAAGGTAGTGGCTACAGTTACTATAAAGCTAAATTGTCCCTCTCAAATGATATATTTTACAGATTGTTTGAAAAGATATCACCATATTTATAGTATAGATCTCTTTAAAAATAATACTACAATTTTGATAAAAAAAAAAAACTATTGTGAACTTTCCTTTTTATACAGATTCAGTAGTATTTTAAAGCAAACTCAACAAAAAAGTTTGCAATCCCAGCACATAAGAAATAAGGCCTCTTTTTTTTTTCGTATTGGCAAAACAAAATATATAAAAAAAATTTACCCTCCCACCTACAACTTTTATATAGATATAGTATACTATATTCATATAGTATATGAGTTCATATACTCATACTCTTTATCACAACATCAGCGTTTATTATTTCAGTTGAAGTCCATAGTGTTGCTTCTGCATCCCTGGAACACTGAGAACACTGGGTGCCCGTCACCTCAGGAAGACAGGAATGCTTTCTTCAGCTTCTCTATTTCCACCTAAAATACAAGACATAAATTGAGCAACAGATAAAAATCTTTACTTTAGTAAGGTGTGTGTTCATCATAAGTCAAGAAGATCTGATCATAATTTCAAGCCTCCAGATTTTGGTTTCCAATCTAAAATCTAATTTCCAATGGTGTGATAAATACTTAAAAGGTTCAACAGAAGAAAATGCCACAATGCAAGTTCCTTAGTGGTAGGTAACAACAACAAAAAGAGCAGCTACAGCTGCTTTCGTAGAGAACAATGTTAAATAATGTAATTGAAGATCGGTAAGAAAATCTTTAGCCCTGCAAAGAACAAGAGCATCCTTGAAACCAAATTAAGAAATATACTCATACCTATAATTACACAAAGCGGGCAGTTCAGAATATTTTTTCCCAAAAAGTAGGACCAATTTAGTTCTACATTTTTTACTTACTGCTTAGATAATATTGGTAAATCACTTAACCTCACTTGGTCTCAACTTCCTCAAGTGTAAACTAGTATGTTCTAGATTAAGTTGCCTTTGAAGCCCAAGAATATATATAAAACTCAGTCAGTGGGTTATAAATATGTCCACCATTAGGTAGAAGACATTCTTCACTTAACAGAAATTCATGATTTAAGACACTGAAGAAGAAAGTTAGAAAAATTCACAAAATTTTCACAGTAACTCTAGAGTTGTTTTTAATTTTGACATAATACAAATAACTAAGTTGAGGCTAAGAGATTCAATACCACACTTGTGACTCCATGCAGAACTTGTACTGGTAAAGTCTAAGGCTTTAAAAGCCACAGTTTTTGTACTCTCTTCCCAATTATATCCCTTTCATGGATCACAGCCTTGTCATGGAGAAGGGACTTGTATAACTCAATGAAGCTATGAGCCATGCCATGCAGGGACACCCAGGACAGACAGGTCACAGTGGAGACATTTTGATCATCTTTGACCATTCACTGCATGTAGAAACATTTAGAGTTTACCTTCTCCTTACAGCATCATCCTTCTCTCCCATCATCCCTTTCCCCAATAAGGCATAAAAATAATGCACGTTATGGCTAACTTCTGACAAACAGTTCATTACTAAACGATGAGCATTTTGCAACTGTCGGAAAGTATAATTTCAATAAGCTCACCATCTCCTAATGGATCCTAACCATTCAAGAACAGTTTGCTTATTCCAGGATATTTCCTGGTATTATTCTTTGACTAAGACCATCATGCACTGGAGAAGGAAATGGCAACCCACTCCAGTGTTCTTGCCTGGAGAATCCCAGGGATGGGGGAGCCTGGTGGGCCGCCATCTATGGGGTCGCACAGAGTCGGACATGACTGAAATGACTTAGCAGCAGCAGGAGCAAGACGATTATTAGCCAAACATGTTAGCAGCATTGGATTGAGACAAAATACCCTCAATCTTCAGCTAGAGTTTCTCTTTTACTATGTTTATGTCCATTGTTCATCACTAGCTTTTCGTATAACTCCACAGTATAATTTAATACTATCTGATGTTAATGTTAGGGCTTCCCTGGTAGCTCAGTGGTAAAGAATCTGCCTGCCTATCTATGCAGGAGATGTGGGTTCAATCCTTGGGTCTGGAAGATCCCCTGGAGAAGGAAATGGCAACCCAGTCCAGTATTCTTGCCTGGGAAATCCCACCGAGAGAGGAGCCTGGCAGGCTACAGTCCATGGGGTCACAAAAAAATCGGACATAACTTAGCAACTGGACAACAACAACAAATGTTCATGCTACAGTAATTCAAAGTGTTATTTTTAATTTGGAGGAAAATATAGTTTCTCCTTTAAAACTATGATCCTAAAACTCTACTGCTTTATTAAGTACACTTTTGCAAATACAAGGGTCAAATTTTTCCCAATTAAAAAAATAACACAGGTCACTAAGAAGCTAAATAACAGCCGATTTTGCTGGGAAACAAAAATTAGATGAAATTCTTCAAAATAAGAGACAAATAATTCATTTGACTTTTCATAATTTTTATGACAAACTAAATCATATATACAAATTCAGCATTATTAGTTCCTCTTGCTAACATTAATACCTTATTTCCATGTATGAATATTGTTATGTATAAAAATATAAGGAACAACATTCAAGAAACATTAAAAAAATTTTTTTCAATGTCTACCATGCTTTACACTGGAATTTAACATACATTTAGAAGATGTTATGTATCTCCTACCATTTATTAGTGTGACAGAAATTTGTCAGCAATCTAATATGTATATAGCACTGTACTAAGAGCTATGGGCAAAGATGAAACAGAAAAAGATCCCACCTTCAACAGTACAGAAGTGGGCAAAATAAGTATATAACATAAATAGCGATGGCAGAAAATTATTACGTATTCATCTCCTATAAGACTAAACAACATGAATTTGAAATAAGAAAAACTGCCTTTAATCAGAAGTCTGGTGGCCAACTCAATGAATGTCATTGTTTGAGCAGGGCCTTGAGAATCTACAGAACTTGGGGATGAGAAGACGAGACAAAAGGGACACCCATGAAAATACAGAAGGAGCAAAAATTCAGACCAGGGACTTTCCTGGTAGTCCAGTGGTTAAGACTCTGCATTTCCACTGCAGAGAAGTAAGGGTTCAATCCCTGGTCAGGGAACTAAGATCCCACACACTGCACAGCACGGCCAACGATGACAATAATAATAATCCAGGCAAATCAACTGTAAGGGACAATTGGGGATAAGAAGCAAGTGAGCACAGAAAGATAAACTAGGATTAGGACATAAAAGACTTCATATACCAAGTCAATAAGCTTGAACTTCATTCAGCAAGTAAAAAGAAGTTCTCAAAAACACTGAGTGAGGAAAGACAAGAATGAGAGAAACAAACTAAACAGAAGATAAGAGCATGAGAAATGGACAGAAATAGTGGGAATAAGGAAGATGTTTCGGAGTAAAGCCAGACCTGAAAAGTGAGTGGAATTAGAAAAGATGGAAGTCCCACATCTGCATGACTAGAAGGGCAACAAACTTTCAACACAAACAGAAAATCTGAATCTGAATAGAAGGTATTAAGGGTAACAGGGGACATGCTAGGTGGAACATTCAGGAAGACTACTAGCTGGAAACACAAGAGAGAAGCTGGGAAAAGAAGAACTAGACTTCAGTGGAAGATGCACCACACTAATCGCCATACTCCTGGGCACAGGTGAGCACTGTGGATACAGAGAGGAGGGCTGAGGATGGCACTGCAGGAGCACCTCACTTAGGTGAGGAGGGACGAGAAGTCAGAAGAATGCAGGGTCACAGAACCCAGAACACACTTTGAAAAGTAGAAACGTGAAGCGCTGGAGAAACTGAAGAGACACAGGAGTTGCCTTCAGAAACCCAAGATGCAAAGGACTGAATTAAAAGCGAAGAATTACTGACTACAAATATATGCTTTTCTTGTGCTTTTGCTGGTTTTGCAACAAATGAAAAGAGAAAACTACAGATCAAGAGGGTAGCAAGACCTCAGGGGGGCTTTTTATTTTTTTAATAAAGAGGAAAATTGAGTATTTTCAGGCAAAGAAAGGAGAGTACCAATAAAGGGTACATGTCAGATAAAAAGAGTAAAAACGGAGTTTTGATAATCTGCCAAATACCTTCACATATAGTATCTCAACAAGTAAAGCTAAACTAGGTAAGTGACTTCCTCATTAAAGCTATGTAATTTAATACCTAAGAGCAAAGGTTCTGAAGTCTGGCTGCTTCTGTTAAAAAATGTTAGCTCCACTGCTGACTTAATCATTCTAAACCCTAGTTTCCTCACTCTTAAAATAGGAACAATGATGCCTACAAGTTGTTATGTGTCCAATGAGACAATGTTCAGGAAGTGCTGAGTCTGACATATGCGCAGTTCTGAACTGAAAGTCACAAGGCTACGTCAGAAGAGGAGCTCAAGTTTGTTTGTTTGTGTTTTTAAGAAGTTCCATGTTTGCTGTTCCACAGTGAGAACAAAAAGACACAGGGTAAATAAGAAGGTAAGGTAAAATAGGGAGGAGTATATCAGACTTAAATACAAAATGGGAAGAGCCTCTTAAGAAGAGGAAACACTGAGATATGCAGGAAAAAACTCAAACACAAAAAAATACAAATGAAGACAGAAGTCAGTGAGGATGGAAAAAAAGGAAGATAAATAAGTGAAACTGTCAGTCATCAGCAGATTGAAGATGATGACATTAGCTATAAAGTAAAATTAATTCAGTGAGAAATAGAAGTCAGCAAATCTAAAACCATTTCATTGCCATTACCACTACCCCTGCCCCCAAGCAAAAAATGGAAAAAAAGTTTAACTGTGAAGAAAACTACAGGTCAAGAGAGAAACAGAGTGCAAAAGATCTCGAACTAGACACTTTTAAGAGACAAGAACGATGTCTGCTTTATTTAAGAGTGCATCCCGTGTGCCTCATGCCTACAAGAGTGAACGCTCAAAAACATTTGCTGAATGAATGAATGGAATGTGGCAGGGAGTCAGCAAGAGATTAATTAAATGGTGACCCATGGTAGGGAGTGTCCAACCAAAGCAGGATAGCATAATTTGTGGTGGAACCAATTGCCCAGTTGGGTTGGAAAAAACATGTCTAGTTTATGCTGACTACAATCTCAATGCTGGAAGAAGTGAATTACCTCTAGATTACTTCTCATTTCCTTCTCTTCTTCCAAATCTTTTCGTAGTTTATCCAGTTCTTTCCTAAAAACAAAGTTATTTATTGCTGTTAAGTCTTTCAATTAATAAATGTATTTGAGTAAGGTGAACAAATCTGTTGGCTGATATCCCAGAACATTAGGAAAAATTTTACAAAGGAAACAACCACGTTGATTAGAAAAACTTCAAATTCTCTAGCTGAAACAATTCAAAATGACAGTTAAAAGCAAAGCAAAAGCAGGGCAAATCTGAAAGAATGAAATTTTTAAGTGAATACAGGTAATTTTCCATATTCAGTTATCATCCATTTCAAGGCAGGACACACAGCTCAAATAAGGTGATAAAATGAATGTGACAGTATGTCACAGGGCAAAACAAATTATAGTTTTTAATAGAATAAACTTGAACTTTACATATATCTTTCTCTCTCTTTTTTAAACTTAAATATTACATTAAACTCCAAAATCCAAACCAATAACAAAAAACTTCAGCCAGCAATTCTTCTCCTATAACTCATGTTTTCATTTTTCTAGGCTTCTTTCTATCTTTTTATATCGTCATTTTGCCTTCTATTTGATTTTCCAGGAGGAATTCAAGACTTTTAAAATAGTCTTTGGAAAGACTTCTAAAAGATCTGATATATATGCTTTAAAATATAGGTCATTAATATTTTTATTCATTCAACAGCTTATTTAAGAGCATCTACGGGTAATCTGTATATGTATTTCTTAGTTCTTAACAGCACACTTGGCATCAAAAATGTAAGATGTCCCAACCCATTTATTTTATAAATGCCCAACTCAACCCTAGCAAAAAGTGATTCAAATCCTCTGAGAAGAAAAACAAATATACATGCAGACATATCCCAGATCCAAAATAAGGTGAATCTTATTTGCCAGTACTTTTAAGACTAATTAACCCCTATGTTTGACATTTCTAGCCTCAAATTACATTTTTCAGGCCTATCTATGCTATAACAGGCATTACCAGCTCACTTCTTTTCTGGCTGTAGTCAGGCACTCCACGGTACGCATGCACCACACCTTGCTTCTCATTCATCAACTGATGGACATTTAGGTTGTCTGCACTTTTTGGCTGTTATGAAGAACACTACCTATGATTTTTGTACAAGTTTTTGTTTGAACATTTGTCTTCAATTCTCTTGGACAGCATTATACCTTGGAGAGGAATTGCTGGATCCTATGGGAACACGACAGTTAACTTTCTGAGTAACTGTCAGGCTGTTTTCCAGATTGGCTGTACCATTTTACATGCCCACTCTCTCAATGCATGAGGATTCCAATTTCTCACTTCCTTGCAAACACTTGTGATCGCTCAGTTTTTATTATAGCCATCTGAGTGGGCATGAAATAGTATCTCACTATTTTGATTTTGATTTGCGTGTGCTAATGACCAATGGTGCTGAACATCTTTTCATGTGGCTATTGGCCATTTTTCTATAATCAAACTGCTGGAACCTAGTCTATAATTGAGCTACTACTTTCTGTTTTCACTGATTTGCCTTTTTCATAATCAGGCTAGGTTTCCTTATTCAAGCTTTCCAATTCCTAATTGGAATAATCAGAATTAATAACTGAGTTTCTAATTATTCTGTTTTCTAATTCAAGCTTTTTGCCAAGAGGAGACACTATTAAAAAATTTCTTTGAAAACAAACTTGCTCATACTAGAAACGTCTTTACTTGATGTATGTAATTTGGAAGAACTCTTTACACATGTGTTAAGTAGTACTCAAAGAACACAAGGGCTACTTACCCATGGTCCTTTTTCAGTGCTTCCACAACACACAGCAATTCAACAATCTGAGCTTTAAGTTCATCCAAGGAATTTTCTGCTTCTACCTTAGCTTTGATTTCTAATGGAGTTAGAAAAGAAGCTGTATTTGGTTTAGAAGTACTTGAAGGTGTTGGAAGGTGCACAGGTGGCTGAAAACATAATAAACAAAATTTTTATTTTATTTGTATTTATATTTAATAAGTTCAAAGGATTTTTTTTTTACCACAAGGAGATAAATAACTGAAGTAATACTTTCAAGATAAATGATAAACTTGAAAATCAAAAAAAGCAGCTTGATGTTCACAACTGGAAAAAAACCACTAAAAGACCAAAGAATAAACCTGTAATTACTAAGGGTTTTTCTTAGAAATGTCAAAGGTTTCATTTAAGAAAAAAATCCATTATATTTATCTTATGGCTGCCTATTGGACCATCTAGAAGCAAGAATATAAAAGCATTATTAAGGTACTACTTTGATCCTTCATATTAAATAGTTACTGTTTAGAATATCCAAAGAGCTCCAATGAAAAGCAACTATAAAGAATGCAGTAAGTCCAAAGAGGCATTAAAATGAATCCATGGCCTGATACCCTTTTCCTATTTTACTTGGGCACAGCAGGTATTGATAAAATTTCAACAGACTGCTGTCAGCTGAGAGAATCAGATTAAGTGTATCTGATAATCTGAATGGCAGTCAGATGCCCTGCAATGAATCTGAGGAGCAGGAATAATCTTCTCAAACATAAGATGTGTGTCAGTTGTTGTAATACTATCTTAAATTAAATGGCAAGGGTCTAGAAAAGGCCCTCAACACCATGCAACAGATGGAAGAATCGAAGTCATTCCTGTGTGCATTCAGTGCTTATTATGGTGTCAAGCTCACTATGATGAAAGGAGTAAAGAACTGTTGGCTTCTGCAAAACAGCCCGTGTTTTAATGGGAAATGAAACAAATGTATAGATCTATGCCTTAAAAATTATGAAACAGGTAGCATTTGTGCTACTCATTTAAAATAATGTAACCCTCCTAAAAAGAGATCTACAGAGAATAATGCAACTTCAATTTAACAGTAATCATTTTATTTAGTTTTAGTAGGCATTATTTCTTGGCTTAAGAAATAATCCTTCCTGACAGACACTTTTAAACCTCGTAATTCTGATGTTCACAAAGAACGCTACAAATCATACAAATCTTAGACCATGATGCACCTCACCTTTGGAGAGTAGCATGAATCCTTCTTGTGTTCAAATGGCTTTAGGTTGGCACTGTCATCTTCTTTTGGTAACTTCAAGGTTTTTTCTGGGCTTTGAGTTGGCTAAATGATTTTATTTTTTAAATCAAGAAACAGAAAACACCAAAGAAAGAAAAGGTAGTAAGCATCTGGATAATAAACTAAGCAACTTTTATCACTGTTTTCAGCAGCTACTGTTCCAGATATCCCGTTGTTGTTAACAGCATATTACATAATTTCATGCAGTAAGCATGGAAAAACAGCTTGTCTATTAGCAACAAAAATTTTCTCTACTTACATTAACTTAAAAGCATAATAGTGCTTAAGAGGTAATATATTAATACTTCAAGTACTACCAGTATCCCAGGCGATGCACAGAAAGCATAAAAAGAAGTTATAAGGGGGTGGGGAATGCTCTCACTTTTTCCTGAAGTGAACAGGTACCACTCAATTCTAATTATTGTTGTTGGACAAGGAGATTACACAGGTCCCCTGTCTCCTTTCGACACTGTGCTCTATGGTTATGGTCTTGGGACAACTCCATTTCTGATTCTGTAATCTTCCATTCCACATTCTGCGGAAATGAACAGGTCTCTTTCCCCATGTCTCTTAAATACAACCCTTGGCCACTTATGTATAGCTGTCTTTCTGATTTTTTAAACTTCAGTGGAACTCTAAATCCGCCCCCCTTTCTTATCTTTGGAAGGACTCTGGCTTTGCTAAATGGTCTTGCTTCACAGCAGCAAATGTAACTCACAGAATGTGCACCATTGAAGCGGCCAGGCAGTCTTCTTCCAGGCATCTTCGGTCTATTTGCAGTGAGATGTAGTAAGTTTTCTGAGGAAGCGATGTCATCAAAATTTACAAGATCTGGAGAATAAAAATAAACATATCTATTAAGAGATAACTGCACATTTTAAAAGGTAAAAAAGAATGTCTCTGTATTTTCAACAAACTATAAAATTAGAAAGAGTACCACTAAGACTCACAAGTTGACCTGTGCTTTTCATATGCATTTGGAAAACAACACTCACCCTCAAACACTAACATTCTCTTTACCTGATACATTTTATATATCAACAATATAATGTTCATATCTTCAATAGAGACTTAGACCTCAACAAAGTTCTTATTGAAAAATATAAATCCGTATCATAAGCTGTGTGTGTGTTAGTTGCTCAGTCGTGTCTGACTCTTTGCGACCCTGTGGACTGCAGCCTGGCAGGCTCCTCAGTCCACGGAATTTTCCAGGCAAGAATACTGGAGAGGGTTGCCATTTCATACTCCAGGGGATCTTCCTGACCCAGGGGCTGAATCCAGGTCTCCTGCATTGCCAGCAGGTTCTTTACCGTCTGAACCACCAGGGAAACCAGTAGTATGAAAAAGCCAATCTTCCTAAGTTCTTACTTACAAAAAAAAAAAATCTGCTTCAACTCAGAATTAATTACAACATATCACAAAATTAACTCATGGAATGTGTATTAAAGTTCAAGTAATATCCTAATATTAAAATGTTAAAAACTCAATTTTTTATCTGGAACCCTGCTGCTTTCCAACCACATTTCTTAAGGTAAAGATGAAGTGTAATTTAATGTCTTTATACATGTATGTGCATAGTATACTGTAGCTGGGCCTGGACCTATTCATATACTTCACTGTACTTCTGTTCAGACAGCATCCATGTGTACGAATCAGATGACAGTCATAAATCTAAGGCAGGTTCAGACAGCAAGGGAAAATGCTACATACATCATCCATGTGCTTTCCCATCACCAAAGGCTGGTTGACCTTTCATTCAGTATCTTGAGTTTAAGAACAAATCTAGGTTAATTTGCATCTCTGAAACAATGGTATATAATACCTTCCCTTTTGCTAGATGGTCCAGAAAACCTTCCTGAAGGAGCTGATCTTTAATTTTGAAGCCCAGATATCTATAAGTGGTATAAGAACCCTATAATTCCAGACACTTCCACTATTATTAAAATCTCCCTCTGGCCCAGATTCCAAACAAAGAACATTAATCACAGCAAATATGCCATCACTCATTTCGGCAGCAAGGCATCTTTCGCCTTGTCTTCCAAGTATGGAATCATTCTTCACGCTGCCATTGCCTAGAAGTTTAAAATGCTTCCTGTCAAATATTTACATGCACAGATTCAAAGAACTGCTATTTCTTAAAAGAAGTCCAAAGACAGTTATCATTATTGCCTTTAAAACTTAATCAATTTTCATATTCTAAATAATTTAGAGAATTTTTTTTAAAGGGCTGGAAGACACAAAGGTAAAACAGGCAGAGGTTACTACTACTTGGCAATATGCATTCTGTAATAACTGTATTTGTTGACCTCTGTTGATTCTTTTCCATACTCATGTTCTGGGGTTGCTTTATTCTATCTTGGATCTAGTCACTAGGCTAATATATCACAACAGGCAATCTAATATGCTTGGTTTGATTTCTGTCTTGAATTGTTTGGTAAGTGTACACAAATAATTATAATATACACCAAAGCATAATAAGAAACACAGCGGCTTTAATGGAAAATGCATTATATAATGTGAGAGATCTTGAGTTTAAATATATATCTAAATATCTCATTTGTTAATTACTGCATAAATGAAGAAAACAGTCTTTAAAAGGTGTTAAAAATATGCTATAGTTTGAAAGGTTAGAAACTGCTTTTTACACTGATACATACATACTGACAACCTACAAAAAAAATCTTGAAAAGCACAATCCAGTAATTTTTGCCTATGGAGATTATTTTCAAATGCATATTTAAGCAACATGCAAAAAGAAAAAGAAATAAAAACACAAGAAGAGATGAAGCTAAATGAAATTTAAAAGGTAAATGAAAGGAAGATTTACAAAATTATATATCATGCTCATGTAAAATGCCTTCTATATGTCCAGTTTTGGCCCACAACACCAAGACAAGTAATTTCACTATTCTAATACTCTCTCAGGTCCTCCATTTAAGTCACTGGGTTAGTAAAATGAAATAGTGCACGTTTCTGACTCATGATATGTTTGAATGTTTTTAATTTTACCTAAGAGTGGTATCAGTGAATCTCTATTTCACACATGGCATGAAAGGCACAAGAGGCACTTAACTCTTGCCGTCACACAGCCACTCTGCTTGCCGTGTACACTGCTACACACTGCCGAATACGTGGGATTTTTAAAAATCAAAATGAAATATAAAATTTGGGGGAGAAAATAAACTGACTTTCATGGTTGTTAATTAAAAAAAAAACTTTTATCAAAAGAATATTTTAAACTAACTAATCAAGAAAAAATTTCCAATATGAATTTCATTTTATTTTAAAATGGAAAACCAAAAGGGTTAGAATAGACAGACAAACATGTACACTTTAGTAAAATCACAAAGAAAACTCAATGTGCACCACCTATTTATACTGAATATATTATTTTGATTTCTTTTATAAATTGTCATCTTACCAAAATGGAGAAAGGTAGGATAATTTCCTGACACGTAAGAAGGGAAACATGGCAAACAGGCTAGGAAACAAAATCTGGAAAGAAAAGTCAAGGATAGGAATGTCTAGAAAAGACTAAACCAAAAGAATTATTTTACAAAGCAGGAAAAAGGAACAGTCGTAAATGAATAGAACCATTTCATGTTTAGCAGATATTGCAGTTTATCTAAACTTACATTAAGATGTGTATTAGATTTTAGATTTATTCTTTTGTGTTTCATAAGGAAAAACTATGATTAGCATTAATTTCAACATACATTAAACTAGAAAGAAGCCTTTTTAAAAATTACTCACTTAACACCACGACAATTTCTAAAAGGATGCTTTAGTACTTACTGAAACTAGAGGTCAGAGTAATAAATCAACATATTAACAACTCATTGATATATTTGCAACTGAAATTAAACCACCTTATAGTCAAGTTTTAGTCCTCAGCAGATGATAGTAGTTACAATACGACAGGCAATTTTAATTCTGGTATAATAGGAAAAAAAAAGTGCCAAATATTATTTTTAAGTATCTCACCATAAAAATACAACTCAATATCACTTAAAATCTCCCACAGAAACAAATGAAAATTCAACTGTGCCTTATGTGAAACTCTCTATAATGATATTATCAAGCAAATTATTATTAGAAAATAAAAAAGTTTAATTACTGCCCTTATTTCCCAGGTAAATTCTATATTTTGGGGTACAGTGTTTTCTTTTGGTTTGAATCCTAGCTTAGATGCAAGTTCACTTTTTAAAGCGTCTACCACTCAACAGGCAGACATCATATTTGAAAAATCTCACCATAAGTTGAATAAATATTGAGAAATTAATTTAAACAAAACAGATCAATTATTAAATAGAACTGAAGAGAAAGAAAACCATTCTACTTAACAATGATGACTTTCAGATCAAATAATGTATATATTTCTACTATTTCTTTTAATGTAAGAAGAATTATCACAGAAAGATAATCAAACAGGATAAAATACTACACTCTATAAGAATACTTCATCAATTGTCCTTTCTCAATGAAATAGCTGTTTCCACTAATTTCTAGCTGGAGGTTTAAAACTACTTACAAACCAATTTTACTTTCTGGAAAACTTACTATTTTAGAAATATTTAGACTATGTGAACTTTATACTTAACCTGTAGTAGCAGTAAGGTTATCCTAAACCTATTTTTGATGAAGTGTTGGAAAAAGAGAAAAGAAAAGAAAAAAAAGAAAGCATGCTTTGACAGCTCTGCAATGTACAATGCTATCTTGTATCATACGAGAATATTTATGAAGAAACGTTTTAACAAACTGAAACAAATTAAGTATTCTAGGAATTTTTCTTATATGAACAAAAGTCAGACTCAATATTTATATACATATGTTTATATGTGGCTTTATATATAAGGAAATCAAATCAGAGAGTAGGGAAAGGAATTTATATCCTTAACAGACAAGAGTAGGTACATCAGAGATTTAAGGGATCATTCAATTGTTAGATAAGTGAGAAAACTGAAGAAACACGTCAATTACCTACCAACTAATAATTTAAAACCCACATTTTTTAACAGCAAATTCTACTATATCATTTCACCTCAAATTATTATTTTACAAAATAAATTCTAAGGAGACTTTCATGTATGTTTTAAACTTTCTGGAACTTATGTTAAAGGGCTAGTTTCATGTTATTTAAAAAATTTTAAACCTCACACTGACCCATGTATGTAAATTAAATCATACCTCAATGCAAGGCCAAATTTGAGGCTGTATCTGGTAACAAGCACAGTTCTGTTTATTTTTTTAAGGTGCCAACATCTCGAAGAAGAGGTAAAACAAGTACCAGGTACATTTTATACTACAAGTACTAAGAACATAATATTCTAATTAAAAAAAAAAAAAGGAAATAAAAAGCCTCTGATGTGAGGCTTGAAACACAAGCTACTTGCTGTCAGCAGCAATGTCTTTTATCTTAGCATCCTACTTGTGCCCAAAACACTACTGTGAATACACACCTGCTCAGTAAGTATTTGCTACTTAATATGAACTCAATTTCCAAAATCTATATTTTCTGAACTTCACAGTGAGTAACTGCAATACATCAAAGGCAGTGTGACAGTGGAAGATACAAAGACTGCAGCTTGGAAGTTAACTGTTAGTTTTTTGACCATGTATAGTCTTAGCACCTCTAAATTATTCATTTCAACAAAAAAGCTAACTAGAAATCAGAACATTTCAAACCCTGTTCCACAAAGCCTCTAATTTTTAATGAAGAATAAATAATGGTTATGGATATAAGACAAGAAATGGGACCAAGAAACAAAGGAAAAAAACAGAACTTTTCAATCACCAGTAGTCACACATGTCAAGGAAATAAAGCTTGCTAGTAATCATATATAGATGAGGTTTGGGGGGAAAAGTGAAAAATTTGTTTTAATCTACAAAAATTTTTGATAATTTCCAAGACTATGAGGAAACTAAATAGAGCAAATGTTAAAGAATGATACAAGTAACAAAAAATACAGGCAGGGGAAAAAACCCCCAAAAAACTCTAAATATTACACTTACAGCTACCAAAGAGACTTTTTAATCAAAATCCAGAACTTCTGTGATAAAAGACTGCAGAAAACTGTGGAAATTCAAAAGATAATACCAATGGATTTTTGATATCCAGAGTCTGTGTTTAATTTTTTCTTTACTATTGAAAACATATTTCTAGCTACATTTAAAATCAAACAGAAAATAGTAAGAACTAATAGAATTATATTTTTTACTACTAACCTCAATTTTTTTTAAATTAAAGGATTTTTTTTAAAAAACAGAAAGATGATTTTTGTTTTTATTTAACTACCAGTAAATAAGAACAATTTTTTACCAAAAATATACTGAATATATTTGAGTGAATGTCTCTAAAATACAATCAACCTCTCAATTTCCAGAAATTATTGATAAATATGACTTCATCCAGATCAGGCAGGATCTAAATATATGATGAAACACCTATAAAACATTCCAATTAAAAAACTATAGGCGGCTATGCTAAAGTCAGAGCTTTTGTACTCCCAAACTAAAAAGAAGGAAGAAAAATACAATCACCTTAAAAATAAGAAAGGAAGCACATTTTACAATAGTGATAAAAAAAATTTTAGTGTAACTGGCCTTCAAGTTTAACTGTAAAGAAATGTTAACTTGAAGCTAAAAAATACATTAAGACATTAAAAAAAAAAATTTTTTTTAGGAAATACCAGAGAACTTAAAGGGGATTTAAAGAGTTCTCTTCTGGTTTATGTGATCTTGAACATTTGCTGTAACTGTAACTTACTTTGTTTAGATGCAAAATAGGGAAAAATGGTCTCTGCCTCTTAAAGTCAGTGTTAACATAAGAATATGTATGAGAAAATGTGTTTAAAATGTTAAAAAACTAAAGAACAAATGCAAACTGCTAGAAAACAACCATTACCACAAAGTAAGGACTGTGTGATGCTTTTCCTAACAGTGAGACCTTTATCTAGACTTTATCTAGACTTCTCTGATGCAAAAAGAAAAAGGAAAATGACCTCTCAGTATTTCATTTTATAACCAAGAAGTATAAAACACCAGGAGACAAAGAAGATTAATGGGCTAAAAAATTAGTGATAAAACTGAAGGAATAATATTTAGCTAAAGATGTAAACCTTGCTATGTATATATACAGAGAGAGAGTCATGAAAAGTCTTATTTTTCAGAACTGGAAACAACAGTATTTGGAGATTTCAGTAGGAACAGAAAAATATTCTTCTTAAATATAATCTAGCATGGCACTGAAACTCCAGTTCATTCATATCTGCCCAAGTTAGGTGGTATGGTCGTTCCACTAGAGGGACAGAACGATAAATGGCTGATCTTTTAATATCCATCTCAGTTCTCTGACCAGTGACAAAGCTTATGTGAACCAGAAATATTTTGTCCATTTATATTCTTTCAGTTTCATTTTCTTTTTGGCTTGAGAGATTTTAAACAAGTTTTAATTAATTTCCATTATATCCACACACAAATCTTATTTTCAGTAGTTTCTGAAAACTGTATTTGCACTTTTATTTTTTATACACCATCTTTCCACATGTTAACTTACCTGTTTCTTTAGAGCTTCTAACTGTAAATGAATCTAGGTCTACTGATTTTGGTCTAAGTGGTAACTGTTCAGAATCTAGCTTTGGTTTTGATACTGGCTCAGCTTCAAATTTTGATGAGCTGGTAGAAACATCTCCATTAATCCTGAAATGAGAAAAATCAAACACATGCAAAAATCATTTGTATCTGAAGCATGACCATCTTTTTAACATTGTGATTTAATGACACTAAAGATGTTACAGTATAACACTGATTTTTCTTATTCGTCTATAAAATTATTTCCATAAACATAAACCTCTACCCTAAGACCTATCCTAATAAAATAAGAAATGTAAATAAAACAGTTTAACATAAGTGTATCTGCCTAGAGTGAACGTAAGATTAATAACATTTAACACAGATTACAGTCTATATGAAAAAGATGAAAAGCAAGGACTTTAAAAATAACTTTTACGATTAAAAAAAACAGTAGAGCCAAAATTATGTCAAAACCAAGTAAATCAATAAACTAATTTAAAGTTAGATAAAACCTACTTGGCTACAGGAGGAGGTGGAGGAACCGGTTTTTCAGGGCGCTTTGGGTACACTGCTCCAGACCTCAATATATTATTGGCTTTGGTGGGTGGAACAGGCTTCTTGGGTGGGACTAGTGGAGCAGCTGGTTTAGAAGGTTTCTGTTCCAGCACTGATTTTTCATCTGATTTTTCTATTATTTAAAAATATTTAGAAAGTTACTAACAATCAGAACTATTTTTAAAGCTAATGTCAGACTAGAAAGGTGTGAAACAAAAAGAGACACTTCGTGTATGTGTACAATTTCATCTGTTTTAAAGTTATAATTTAACTTTAAATTATTTATGAAGTATTAGTCGCTCAGTCGTGTAGGACTCTTTGCGACCCCATGGACTGCCGTCCTCCAGGCTCCTCTGTCCATGGAATTCTGCAGGCAAGAACATGCAAGTGGGGAGCCATTCCCATCCCTTCTCCAGGGGATCTTCCCAATTCAAGGATCAAACCTGGGTAGCCTGCATTGCAGGCAGATTCTTTACTGTCTGAGCCACTTTAAACTTAACTATCATTTTAAAAAAACTCTACCCTGGTAGGAAGGGGGAGCACTGATAATCTTCTGATTAACAAATAATGCCTGCTTCTTACTGTCTTCCCACCATCCTTTGCTCTTAGGGTTGGTATTCTACTCCAATATAATCATGTATAATTTACTCTAAGCAGAAAACAACATTATCTAGACTTAAATCCAGTCCACTTTCTAAAACTGAAGTATAGGGAACTAAAAATGAGTACAAACTCTAGTGCCATTTAATTAATTTATTTAAAAATAATCATGATGACAAAAAATTTCTTTTGAAAAACTGAGGCTACATTGATTAGTTGCAGGTAAGAAAATGACAGGCTTATATTTATAATTTTTATCATTATATTAAGAATTTTATTAGTACCATTTCACTGAATAATTTTATGAGATAGTTAATAAAATATACTGGGGGAAAAAAAAATTAAGAACAGTACCATGTCATGTTAATAAAAATTTTGTCACCAAAAAGGCATAGTTATATACATAATGACATACTTGTAAGTTCTTGTTCCATATTTTATCAGTGGTCACTTGGAAATGCTTTAGAGAAAAACACAGTAACACAGTACTCTGCAAAAAATAGGAAGTATATCCTTAATTGATTCTACTTTCCTAACATTTTAGAAAAGTTTAGGGGGAAAAAAAAAAAAAACCCCGTATTTATCCAGTTTGAAGTGACTCAAACTGGAATGTGATGTATTTTCAGAAGTCTAAGTACAAAGTTCAAGGAGCTATCATCACAGAACACATCTGAGTAACCACTGCTCCAGCCAAGAACTAAGCCTTAACATTAATTCCTTCTCTTCATGCCTCTTTCCAATCACCACCTCAACGCACCAATCCAAAGGTGTCTTCTAACACGACAGATCACTTCTGAATATTTTAAGTTTACACCAATGAGATCATAATATGCTGCTGTGTGAAACTCTATTGTATTCATTTGTGCTATGCTATATATTCTTGCCTGAAGAATCCCATGGACAGAGGAGCCTGGCAGGATACAGTTCAAGGGGTCGCAGAGTCAGACACAACTGAATGACTAATGCACACACATGCTATACTGTATCCTGGCACATGCATTACTTCAATTTATTTATCCATTCAACTACTGATAGACATTTTGTACTCTTTCCAACTGAGGGTCAATGTAAATGATGCTACGATAAACTTTGAGTCTTTTGGTGTACATATGGAACACACATTTCCTGTGAGTATATAATTAGAAATAAAAGTGCTGGGCAACAGGGTCAACTTTAGTTCTCAAGGGTAGACACAACGACTTACATTCCCACCTACAATGTATTAGGGTTTTGATAATCTGGATCCTCACCAACATTTAGTATTGGTGCTGCTGTTGCTAAGTCTATTGTAAAAAAATTCACTCATGTTGGTGAGAATCTTACTTTGGTTTAAATAAAATTACATTTCCTTGCTGAGTAATGAATTTGAGTAACTTTTTCCTACTCAGGTAAGAATGAAGCAGGCTACTGAAAGGTATGTCCAGGAAAGTCTTCCCCCAAAGCAGGAGAAAAGCATGTGCTCCTAAGTGTTGGGATCATTACTATCCTGAGGGACAACACGTATGATGAGCACAGCACCTCTGAGAAAACAGTGAGAATGATGCTGCAAAGCAGGTCTGAGACAACCCGTGCGGAGTCTTGGACAGGGAGGATTTAAGCTCCATTCTTATGATATGGGAAAGTGCCCCATGAAATATTGGGGAGTCACCTAAGAGTCAAAGGTAAGATGGTGATCTGTTTCATGTTTTCTAGTAGCTCCACTTTTATCCTTATCAATAAGGCAGGGTTTTTCAAAGGACATGCTCTGTGAAATGGGGATCAAGAGAGAGATAAAAGTAAGAAACACACACTGGAAGAATACATTGTATCTCCTGTCAGAAGGCTAAGGTTCCTCCAAGTGGACCTAGCCTAGCTATGGTTTGAAAAAGCTCTGTTGACTCTGGAACAAGAAAGAGAGATAAACTTATGTTTATTTTTTTAAAGAAATAATGTAATCCATGTCTATAATAATAGTCAGACCCTCTGAACTGATATTGGCTCTCCCTGAATGCTAGTTAATAGGCAAAGCACTGACATTCTTCTTATTTCTTGCACCAGATTAAAGTCATACCAGGTTGAGGAGAACATTTTCAAAATATTAAGAATTGCTTTCCTTGTTGTAATTGTCTTATTTCACTTATTTAAAAATTTCTTACATTTGTACACCTAAACTTTGAAATCAACACTTCATAGTAAGCTTGAAAATTTTTTCAAAGAAGAGTTTTGGTGGTTTTGGTAACATTTAGGGATAAGGGGGGAAAAGGTCTTTTTTATTCATTTACATAATTACCACTTCTGGCATTCTTCATTACTCTGTGTACATCCAAATGACAACACAGGATCATTTTCCTTCTGCCAAAAAGAACCTCTTTAAACCGTCCCTGTGTGGTACATACAGGTCTACTGGCAAAGTATTCTCTCAGATTTTATCTCCAAGTTTTAATTTTGCCTCCACTGCCTGAAAAGTAATTTTGCTAGGTAGAGAATTCAAGGTTGTCAGTTATTTTCTTTCAGGCCTTAGGTTTTTCTCTTTATCACTGCTTTTCACAGAACTTATTATGATGTGTCTTGAGGTGATATCCTTTCTGTTTTTTCTGCTTGGAGTTCACTGAGCAGCTTGGATTTGTGGGCTTCAAGTTTCTTTCAAATCTAAAGATTTTTCAACCATTATTTCTTCACATTTTTTTTTCCTGTCCCTTCTCTCTCTCATTTCCTCAGGGACTCCATTCACACATAAGTAAATCCATTTTCTTTCTGCTGCCTGAAAACTGCTTCTAGATAATAAGCTGGGGGTAACTTTAGGGTTTGCCTCATTGGTTTCAGTGATAACTTCTCTCAGTGATAACAGCCCTATGTTACCTGTTGTCCAATGTCTGAAACCACCGTTAAATGTATTTTACGCAGCTTCCTAGTCGTCTAACTCAAGAGGGCAAATTCAGTCCCTGTCACTTCCTCATGAAAAGGATTTTGAAAAAATAAAAGTAATAAAAATGTGTTACCTCCCATTTTGTTTATAAGATCAACTGATTGATTTCAGGAAATATAGAAAGTCACTAACTTATTTTAACAAAACCCTTACCTACTTGATAAAGGGGACTACAAAAGAAATAAAATAATGAAAATAATTTAGTAACAAACTTCTTACATGTGTATGTATGTGTGTGTGTGTGTGTGTGTGTGTGTGTATATATGATTCTATATAACTTTGTATGGTGAGTTTTTCATGTAGGACAGATATTATAACCAAGTACCAAAATAAACTGATCCAAGATGTGGACCTAACAATAGGTATATCACAAGACTAATCAAGAAATATCTTTGCATCTAAATTTAAAAATCTCAAATGTAAAAAAAGGAGGAGGAGAGTTGAGGATATAAAAACTTTCCATGGTAAGCCCAGACCGTGAGAAAGAGATAAAGCTATGAAGGTGTATGACATTCAGAGTCAAGAGTGTGGTTGCTACATTTAGTGAATAAAGTAGAAGATAATACCAAAAATGTCATCTGGGATCATTTCCTAACAACACTAAATACAGACCAGGATGTGGAGCAACAGGAACTCTCATTCATTGTTGGTGGGAATGCAAAATGGTGCAGACGCCACGAAAGACAATTTAACAATTTCTTACAAAACTAAACATGCTCTTACCATATGAACAAGCAATTACACCCCATGGTATTTACCCAGGTGAACTGAAAACTTATGGACACACAAAAAGATGGCACAAGTTTTAAAGCAGCATTGTTCATAACTGCCAAAACCTGAAACCAACTTCAGTAGGTGAATGGATAAACTGTGGTACATCCAGACACTGGAATATTAATCAACACTGAAAAGAATTGAGCTATTAAGCCATGAAAGGACATCGATAAACCCTAAATGAATATTACAAAGTGAAGACAATGTGAAAAAGCTATGTAGTGTATGAGTCCAACTATATGACATTTTGAAAACCACAAAACTAGGGAGAAAATTAACAGATGGGCAGCCTCAGGGGTTGGAGGAAGGGAGGGACGAAAAGCACAGAACACAGGAATTTTCGAGAGGTAAGAGACTATTCTGTCTGACAGCACAGTTATACATTTGTCCAAACTCATAAGCTGTCCAATGCCAGAGGTGACCCCCCAGTGTAAACCATGGACTTTGGCCGATGCTGTGAGTGGAGGTGCACTGCCTGTAACAAGTGAACCACTGTGGGGTGCACTGATGGAGGGGAAGGCCGTGCATGCCTAGGGCAGGGAGGATGCGGGAACTCTGTGCTTTCTGCTCAACTCTGCTGTGGTTCTGAAACTTCTAAATAAATTAAAAAAAAAAAAAAAAAACTTTAAAAAATTAATCTGGTAACAATGTGAAATAGAAGCCAGACTAGGGACTGAAATAAGAGAAATCATTAAGAGAATACATTAACACTTTAAGCAAGAGACAAGAACAGGAAGGAGAATCAACACTGGCAGTAGATACAAAGTATTCTGCAACAGTGACAAGTCTTTGCAAGTGTCTATAACCTACTCTGCTAGATACACCACTGCAGATCTTGTGTACAAGAAGCAGGTATTAACAGTAACAAAACATGTGACGTTTTCAAACAAAATACATATTTTGGAATACCTTTCCAAGTTTACATGATAAATATACACAGTGAAAATCAAACAATACATAATAAATCACTTCCATGTTTTAGCTAAGACCTCACTCTTATACCTAAGAAAAAAATTTTTAATATATTTCAACTGGGACACTATGAAAATAATAAGTATAACTGTTTAATATTTGGTTTTCTCACACATTATTAGAAATAACTGATTAAATGCTATATCCTTACTGAAGTGATGGTATAACTTTCTCATGAATGTAAATTGGTATCAGTTTGAGTAAAATCTTAATTTCCTATTGATCTGCACAAACTCCTTCCAGAAAACTCCAAGAATTTCATAATACATAATGAACACTTGTTAAAAATCAGTGTCAGTGACTCAATGTGGAGACACATTTTTCTCTACACTGATAAATAATAATTATTTTTCTGATACTGGAAGAAATTACCTCACCTTTTTCCTCATGCTTTGTGGGGAAATACTTCTTCTCGGTACCTACCAGCTCAGGCTTTGAAACTAAAAGGGGGAATAAAGTTAATACTTTAAAAAAAAGATAAGTTTTAGAGCACAAAGATAATTATACTACTAAAAGCAAAAGTTAAAAAAATAATGTAAGATGAAAACACGGTTTACCAGAATGAGCAGTACACTGCAATCACGCTGTATCTGACCCTGAACCTGCCACTGTCCCCTTGAGTAAGGGACAGCACTATGGCTGAGCTCCTACTCTATCAAGGGAAGGTGTTCACATCCTCTGCAACACCACTGCTCAGGAGAACTTCCTGTACTGATGGAAATACTCTGTTTTTGTATGGTCCAATACTGACCACTGACTGAGACCTGAAATGCTGCTACTGCAACTATGGAATTAACTTTTACATTTTATTTAATTTTAATTAATTTTAAAAGCCCAGTATGACTAGTGGTTAAAAACTCTCCAATGCCAGCTTCTATCGAAAATTACCTTTAAGGTATCCTTGCTCTGAGATAAGGTTAGCAAACACAAAGCTGAAATTATGGAGGAGGGAAGGACTTGTGTTACTCAAAAAAAAAGCAAATCTTTCAAGGAAAAAAAAACTGGACTGCACATCTTAAAAATCAGAAATTATGGGTTAGAATTTAAAAAAGTAGAGTCAGATTATAAAACATTAACTCTGGAAAACACTTCTAGGTACTCATCATTTATGCAACTGTTTAAAAAGGAAAAACAAAACTCTTCCAGATTGCTTAAGCATTATCACACTCTTTGAAGAATATATAAATAAATCAGTACTTGTTTGTGACACTGAAAAATGGATTGCATCTGAAAACTTATCAGCTAGGTAAATATTTAAGATTTAAGCTTAGTCAATTTTCTTAACTCAAAATGTCATAAAATATCCAAATTATTTTCAAAATCCCAATTTTATATGGTTTATACTTTTAAAAAATACTGACATATTAATACACATGAACACTCAATTTTCATAGATTTTAAAAAATTATATATAGTGTCATAGCATTTAATTTTTGCTACCAAAAATAAATGATTTACAGAAGACCCAATTTCATCATTTTAGAACTTAAAACTATAAAAAACAAAACTGAATAATCTGTTTCTTACTTACTTGGACCCTTAGCAGGTGGTGGTGGTTTCTTTGGTTTCTATTAAAATAATAATTGTGAAAACAGTAAAACACTTACATATTAAATATTTATAGTTAAATTCTGATCATAAATAATCTAAGTTACATAAATACCTCTCCTTACCCCATCCCTGCTAGAAATTATAAAATGGTAAGATTCAAGCAACTCCACAAAAGATTACAGACAAAAAATTTATCCTATTAGAACAAATGCCTCTTTGATCAAAATTCAAATATTTCAAAAATTATCACGGACTTAGATGAATTTAAAAAAGCTTAATGATGAGCAGAAACATTCTTCTTTATCTCTCCTATTTTAAGATTCCTATGCACCATTTTACCTCTCTTTACCTGGCAGGGAAAGAAAGATACTTTATTTTAAAAGAAGAGGAATACCTAATAAATACAGAGAGCTTTCACTTTTGATTATTCAGGACTCAAAAAGAACAAAAAGGCAAAGGTCTATTTTTTAATTTATTAAAATTCTCTTGGGTTTAGAAGCATTCATTCATTTTTGCCTTAAAAAACTTGAAACACATTTCTAAGTTTGTGAATTTGGTTTTTGCAAATTAAAAATAACTGATAATCAATACTCCATGAACATCTAATAAAAGCCAAAAAAAGAAAATGAGCTCATTAACAAGAGTATAAAGTGTGTAAAAATAAAGCACACCTGAAGCCTGTTGAATTAATAATGAATGAAATTTAGCAAAGGAAGAATCTCAGACAGTGTAAGGTTTCATACATTATCCTTTTGTAATTTACTTTAAATAAAAGACTGCAAAGGTTAGAGATTTCTGCACTGGCTTAAATTAAATATGGCTTACTGCCTTGCTGGGGTTTGCCAGCTCTCTGTGTAAATCTTTTCCTCTTGTTTAAAAATTCATTAATCCCTCCATAGGCGAAAAAGAGGGATCAAACTGTATAAAACTAAAAGATCATTGACTCAGTCTCACATTATTCATTGTGAGAAGTGAGATCAATACATTAAATCCTGTAAGGAGGCTAAATAAAGCCTTCTCACTGTCCCAGAAATGCAGTGACAGAGTAACAGTAACCAACAGTACCTTAAAATAAAAATTTTCCACAAAATTAAATATAATGACTTACAGTCAAGTGCTAACTTGTCTGAATAGTACAGCCAGTCTTTTTTCTTTTAATCATAATAAAGTAATAAAGTCTAAGTTAATTTTTAGTCAAAGGAAAAGAAAAACAGGAACAAAACACAGAAGTGATACACTGTTTTGTTTCACCATAATTCAAATAATTTTTACCTGATTATATAAATCTGAAATTCCTGGAAAACTACTCAGTAACTATGTAAAAACTTGTTTTTTTAAGAAACACTGGTAAAAGGTTTTTTAACTTATCATCATCACTAAAAAAGAAAAGCTTACAGGAAAGTCCTTATCCAGTTCATTTATCTGAACAGCAAAATTGTCTGGAAATACTCCTTCTTTACCATTCAGTTCACCCTTCCACCAGCCAGTTTCTCCAGTCTCCTAAACCGCAAAATGAAGAATAAAAATAATGGTTATGTCTAAATAAGAAAAAAAGTTAGCAACAAAATAAGAAAACACTGAATTCCATTATTTTTATAAAGAAAAAATAAAGACCTAAAGCAGACTTTGAGATCCTACTAAAAAAATATATTTCCCCACAATATGAGGGTAAAAATAATTTCCAATACATCAGTTATAACAATAGACAATAAACATTTGCTTAAAAAAAACCTTTCTGCTCACTTACTATATGCCAGGTTCTCAGGTCACAACAATAAATATGACAAAGTCCCAGGTCTTTCACAGTTTACCTTCTAGTGTGAATGCAAGACTACTGAAAAAATATTTCTATGAATACATTAAGTTACTCACTGAAAAACTTGCGAAGTGTCTTACCTTACTTATCAACTGTATTATCTCCCCCTCTTTAAAAGTCAGTTCATCTTCATTAGTACCTTCATAGGCAAATAGCGTTCTACAGTATTCCTTAGCTAAAATGAAAAACGTAAATAAAGTTTACATATAAATTACTTCTTTCAACAAATACTTATTAAGCCTCCATTTTGTCTTAAGAAATGAATACTAGAAGCTTTTAGAGATGGTTTCAATAATTTTAGCCAATTTACTTCATGCTGAATTAAATAACAAGTTTCATTAATCATTCATTCAAACAGTTACTATGTGCCTACCTGTTCCACGCACAGTTCTAACTGTACTGGATATATCAATGAATAAAACCTCCAAAAATCTCTGACCTCATGATGTTCACATCTAGGAGGATTTAATACTCTGATGAAGTAGTACAATGTAACAAGTGTCTTCAACAAATCTAATAATATATTTGAGCATGCTTCACTCAACATGAACATTTCATTAAAAAACTTACCTTTAAGTTTACCTTCAGTGTCTGTTTTTGTTATCTCCACACTCTGAGTTTTGGATCCTAGTGACGGTGTGATTAAAGGCTAGAATAGAAAGGACAGTATCGTCTACTTTAAGTTATAACAAAGCTAATAAGGTTAAACAAAATTTCCATTAACAATTATCTAGCTTTCCCTAACAGTACTTATAGCCAGATTAGTAATATAACTGAAAACTCTTCCATGAAAATGATAAATATCTGAAAAGCTATTTAAATGATAGTCTAGAACTTCTAGTTTTAAAATGCTGTCTTAAGGATAACAAACATACTCTGATACCCAAAATGCTATGATTTTAGAACCTCCAAAACAAATAAAAACAGCATTTGAAAATGTACCATGTACCAATCTCTAAGCTAATAAGCACTTTACACGCCTTGCAATTTAATCCTCAGAACAATCAGAATAAAGTAGGCACTATCAGTCACCCTTTTTATAAGTTAGAAAGCAGTTAAATAACTTGACTACAATAAAAATAATTTAGCAGTGCAGCCCAGATTTGAACCTTCAAAATTCAACTCCAGAAGGAGGGCTCTTAAACGACAGAACTGAACTTCCTAACCATCAGAAAAGAAAAGAAAGTCTTTATACTTACTTCAATGCTGCTATCAGAATGAAAACATTTAGGTAATGTTACAACCCTTGTAACTATATAGTCTAGTGGACAATTTTCCATTGTAATCAACTACAGTAAGCCTTTCATCATGTCTTAGTGTTTCCTTAAGTTCTCTCCTCAGAAGTAACACTACATTTGACCTTAGATTTCATTAGTTAAAAATCTGAGCATACTGCTAACTGGTAATATCATTGTACATTCTATTTATCTTTTAAAATACTCAACTTTAATTTCTCCTAACTTTTCTCCATTATATCTTCCAATCTGGTGTTGCCTACAAACACACATGCGCTCCCTACTTTATCAATTCCTAGGTCAGTGATCAAATCAAGTCTTGGAAGGCCATCTTACATGGTAATCCTGAGAATACCCTCACTTACAACAACTCTTTACTGAACATTATCAATGGCAAAGGAGGGGCTTCCTTGGTGGTTCACTGTTGAAGAATTCGCCTGCCAATGCAGGGGATACGGGTTCAATCCCTGGTCCGGGAAGATCCCACATGCCATGGAGCAACTAAGCCCGTGCACCACAACGACTGAGCCCACGTGTTCTAACTTCTGAAGCCTGCGCTCCTCAAGCCTGTGCTCTGCAACAAGAGAAGCCACTACAACGAGAAGCCTGTGCACCACAACTAGAGAGCAGCCCCTGTTCACCCCCAGTAGCAAAAAGCCCACACATCAATGAAGATTGCCTACAAACACACATGCGCTCCCTACTTTATCAATTCCTAGGTCAGTGATCAAATCAAGTCTTGGAAGGCCATCTTACATGGTAATCCTGAGAATACCCTCACTTACAACAACTCTTTACTGAACATTATCAATGGCAAAGGAGGGGCTTCCTTGGTGGTTCACTGTTGAAGAATTCACCTGCCAATGCAGGGGATACGGGTTCAATCCCTGGTCCGGGAAGATCCCACATGCCATGGAGCAACTAAGCCCGTGCACCACAACGACTGAGCCCACGTGTTCTAACTTCTGAAGCCTGCGCTCCTCAAGCCTGTGCTCTGCAACAAGAGAAGCCACTACAACGAGAAGCCTGTGCACCACAACTAGAGAGCAGCCCCTGTTCACCCCCAGTAGCAAAAAGCCCACACATCAATGAAGACCTAGCATAGCCAGAAATTTTTAAAAAATGGCAAAGAAAAGATTACCAGTGTAATCAATAATCAATCAATAATCATCCTAGCATAGCCAGAAATTAAAAAAAAAAAAGGCAAAGAAGATTACCAGTGTAATCAATAATCAATCAATAATCATCCTAGCATAGCCAGAAATTTAAAAAAAAAATGGCAAAGAAAAGATTACCAGTGTAATCAACAATCAGATAAAGTTATTCAACATAACCATAAGCTTTAGAGTTAAAAAGGGACCCCAGATCATCTAGCCTAATATCCCTCATAATACAGACAGTGCTTCTAGACATTCCTAGCTGTTACAGGACTATATAGCACCATCCCAAAAAGAATTCTAATCTGTACCTTTAAAACCAAGAATGAATTAGGCCCATAATCCTAATGTCAGACAGTCACACAGCTAGGAGAGGGCAGAGGAGAAAGTGTAAGCTCTCTTTCCCGAACCTAACTTATTATTATATAGGAAAATATGTAACAGGCTGGGAAAGGAAGGAAAAAAAAAAGTTGAAACTAACCATTTTAGGAGAAAACTTCAGAATATATTTCACCAACCAAAACAGTCTTAATAGTGAAATGTAACTAAAAAAGACAAGTAAACACTAAAACATTTTCAAATATTATGAGTTAAAGAAGACACAACAAAGGAGAACCAGAAGGGAAACAATACTTTAAAAGTCAAGGGACAAGCCTCCTGAAGTTAAGTACTCAAACTAATCTTCAAGGTGTTAACACCAGAAACAAGACCTGAAGTAAACATCCTAAAGACTGTAGCTATTTCCCCCCCAAAGTAAAAATTTAATGATTTATTTTAAAATCTCTTATTAGATGGTACATTCTCTTTATTTCACAATGCCAGTGAAATGCTAGTAAAAAATAAAGTTCTCCATACATCTAGGGCTAATGATTAGTAGATTTCACCACTATTAACAATCCAAAAAAAAAAAAAACAATCCAGAGAAAAATTAAGCAAGGCCTAACTTAACTTAATATCTCACTGTGAATTCATTTTAAAATGGCCCATTTAAGGGCTACTTCAAACTGAAAGGCAAAACATAATTTTAGCTTTAAAAGGAAAACAAAAATGTATTTGCTTTTATATTTTTACATTATAATAACTAAAAACTTAAAAATTTCCACTAAGAAAAATTTGTGTTAAATTTACCCCCCATCCAATTTTATAAGAATCAAATGTAAACATTAAAGGAAGTCACTTAAGCTTAAAAAGTTTCTCACAGTTTCTCATTCATAACCTATCACCAGCAATCTCAAAAAAAAAAAAGGAAGCAGAATTGCAAACTAATTGTGACATTTTTAAAACTGCTTAATGAGAGAATGAAGGGGGTTAATCTAAGGAAAGCACATCACTACTACCTTCTCTGGTTTTTTCTCCTCTGTTTCACTACTGGATGTTCTTGTTCTCAGTTTCACAGAGCCTTCTTTAAAAATATCTCCAAATCCAATTCCTCGGATTTTCTTTGGCTGGGTAACTGATCCAGGTGCAGTTTCAGTCCCGTTCCCCAGAGAGAAGGGTAAAGGTGAGGTAGGCCCAGTCAGAGCAGTTTCTGAAAGGATAACTGGTTGTTAAAGAATGACACCTAAAATCACAAAAGCCTTGACATTCCACTTCCACAGGATTTATATCCTATACCTCCTAATAAAAAAATGGTAGAATAAAAATAAAATTGCTGAGTAGTAAAACTATCCTAAGCACTTTATACTGATTTTTTTTTCCTATATTTAAGAACAATTTTAGGTATTTCTAATTCATAAAAGGCCAATCAGAAATGCAGGAAATCACAGTATATCAGTTTCTTAAGAAGAGTACGTCAAAATTTACAGCTCCTTTACAAAGATGACACAAGACACAAACGGTAAACGTGCACGATATGCTCAGTGAGCATTCAATGTACTGAACGAACAAATACATCAATGCTGACTTAGTTAAATAATAATGTTTATATTTAGAATTTCCCTTTACTCACTTCCATTTTTAAATTTCAGATTTGGGAATACACTGGATCCATGGGAAATGCCATCAAACCCATATACCACTGCTCATATTTCTCACAGGGGTGAAAGTACATGAAAAGACAGTTTTACAGGCAAGGCAAAAGGACACTCTAAACAACAAAGGCTAAGAATATTCGACAAAATGAAAGGGCAGTCACTTTATTATAAAAACTGAAATATAACACTTCCCTAGAAAAGCAAAGCTTTTCCTGAAATTGACTACTAAAAAGATATTAATCTTGAGGTTTTTATATAGAAACCACTAAGTAATAGAATAGATTATAAATTTACCATGTTCCTATTAAAAAATATAAAAAGGGGCTTTCTTATACCTTTTATTCCACAGTTCTTCAATGAAAACAGAGGGCATGAAAATAAATTATTCATAAAAGCTCAGGTAATACTGTCTACCTACTGTCTAGAGTCAGAATTATCTTCTTAGCAGTAATAGCCAGAGTTTAACTGGTCAAACCACAACACATCCCATACACTTCATTCTATCTATTAAAAGAAGGAGTGTAAGCAGCAGCTATGTAAAATAAATGCAGTGGATATGGCATTCCAATACTACAAACAAAACAAAAAAACATATTTTATAATGTACAGTTGGTAATTCCTGTAACAGTTACCTGAAATAGATGCTATTTTACTGACTGAAGAAGACTGTCAAAACATCAGTTAACACAGAAGATGTTATATTTCATTCTCTAAGACCCAATGTGTAAGATACCAAATGCTTAAATTAAAACTCAAAGGACATCATGTCTTCAGTAAAGTTCTAAAGATCCTATAAAGTGCTCACTTCTTGGTACTTACATCAATATGCAAAATCTTTCTGCCTGAAAATTCGAGTTTTAAAAAAAGGGAAATTACAGTGTACTTCAACCACTGACTTCCCACCCCATAATCACAAAGCTCCACATTTAGAATGCACTGTTATTGTAAAGGGGTTAAGCAAGCAAGGAAGTACATTTTTAACAGATATGATTCTGCAAGGTTACTAAAATTCAAATAAGGCTGAATAGTGCAAGGAAATGCCCAAAGTATTATAATTATGAAGTAATGAACTACATCCAAATTTAAATTCGATTTTCTTTTGCTACTGATCCCTTATGGACTTTGAATTTCATACAATATTTTAAGGGCTCAGTTTATATGGCATCATAAAGACTATTTCACTACACACTTTAATTCACACTAAATTCTTTTTTTTTTTTTCACACTAAATTCTAACATTAAAAATAAACATCAATAGATACAATATCTATGACACTTAATACCAATATGTGCCTGAAGTAATTCAGGGGACAGGGTGCTAAGTAGTAACTGTCCCTCCAACATTCCTATGTTGAAATCCTAGCTCCCCACGTGAAGAGGTGGGCCTTCAGAGAGGTGATTAGGTCATGAGGGCAGAGCCCTCACGAATTCGATTAGTGCCTTACAAAGAGGCTCCAGACAGCTCCCCTGCCTCTTCCAACTTGTGAGGACAAAGTGAGAAGTCAGCAACTATGCACCAGAAAGGAGCCTCCATCTTGGACTTCCCAGTTTCCAGAACTGTGAAAAATAAATCTCTGTTGTTTTGAATGCTACCTAGATTGTGGTATTTTGTTACAGCAGCTCTAATGGACTAAAACAATAGTCTTCGTATCTTGACTCTACACTGTCTTTGAAATAAAAAAGCAATATCAACAACCTTAAGGTTGTATGTCTATACCTCATTTTTATGAATCTATGTAACCATTATAAAACTGCCAAATAACACGAATGTACAAGTGTGAATTCCTGAACATTTTCACTACATACTTTTCTATAAAGAAAAATATCTACTTATCCCTATGCCACCACTTATGAATTTAATATCTCTTAAAAAAAAAAAAATCTCTCCTAAATCCCTCAGCAGTTCACAGATGCAATTCCAAGTTTGGGGATAAAGCTTTTTTGATTATACTTTTGAATGGTCTCTAAATGACAAGGTCACAAAATAATTAAATTACATTCTGGCTGCACATGGAAAACAAACTCTATTAAGTGATACAGAAGATCAGAGGAAGAGTCTTTTAAACTCCTAATATTTCAGAAGTAGTCAGGCCGTTTGCAAACTCTGATCACAACTGTATATAAGTAGACCTTCAGTGGGAAGAAATCAGGTAACGTAAGCAGTATCGTTTCATAATAAGGGTAGTATAAGTTTACTTTGGGTTGAAGCAGACATCAGAAGGAAAAATAGTAAATTACCTAGAAGGGAATAGCTATCCACTTTTGCCTGGAGAACCCCATGGACAGAGGAGCCTGGCGGGTACAGTCCATGGGGTTGCAAAGAATCAGACACAACTGAGCGACTAACATTTTCACTTTAAGTCCTTGTCATAAATTGCTTTTTTTAAAAGTAGATAAACTAAAGCTCATAGTTCAAAAAGACGAGAGACTAAAAATATACAAAATGAACACTAGTCATATACAAAATTTGTTTAAATCTATTCAAATTTTTAAAATAGTCTACCTGAATCTTCCTGGGCTTCATGAGTGTCATCATCTGTTACCTCTAATTCTTTCACAAAATTGGAGGGAAACAGTCCCAACTTGTTGTTCAGGGTTCCACTCCACCAGCCTTCTTCTACCTGAAAGAGTTCACAACTCAAAAATAATAATAGTTTCTCTTAAGTTTTCACTTCCCCCACAGAAAAATTGAGCTACAGAAATGAACAGGCACAAAGTTAGTGGTGCAAAATAATCCCTTTAAATCTATAAGAAAAAACAAAGGGGAAAAAAATTTTTAAGTAGATTAAATCTATGTGGATTCAATTACTCATACACGGATTAATCAATAGCACTCTGCAACCCTTCCACAATGAAATCTTATTAATAAATCACAGAACAGAAACATGCCATCCAATCTGAATTCTGGACACACATAACTAACAAACCTAACAAAACAGTGTTCTCTGCCACAAAATTTGGAATGCTGTGTCCTGCAGCAACAGGAGGTAAGCCAGTCCCTTATCTTGTGTGAGTCCATCTCATTCGTAAAATGGGGATAAAAATTCCTATCTCCTTAGGTTGTTCAGAAACTTAAATGAAATAATAAGTTTGAAACACTCAGAATGGTGCGTCAGGCATAATATGAGCTTGATGAGCACTGTTATTATTGCCACCTGGTAGCAATAAACCAGAACTGCCTTTTATAAACACATTGGAATTTAACAAAAACTAGCGATAAATTACACGTTATCAAACAAAATCAGCTGCGGTGGCAATACTTGATATCAAAATATACACTCTGAAAATGGCATCTTTAGCTGCTAAATAACACTTTGATATTCCTTTAATGATAAAAGTAGATATATGAAAAACTATTTTTGAAATATTTTAAAATCTTATTCTAAGATATTAAAATGAGGCAAAGTGTTTTGGGGTTAATATTTGAATGTGATAATTCAAACAAAACAAAGCTTTTACATTCTGCTTGCAAACATCTCTGCTGTGCAAAAGGTAAAAATCCTTCTGTTTTTATGGCTTGTGTCTAAAGTGAATTCAGAATCAAAGAAAGGTTTATATGCTCAGCTACTTAGATTACATCAATTTTAGCTTAAAAAAAAAGAGCTTATTTTATTTTTAAAGTCAAAGATACAAATTCGGTACACAAATATTAGGCATAGCAAGGATGAATAAAGCTTTATTTCTACAATTAAACAACCTTCCTTTAGGTCATTAAAGATCCACTTTAAAATCTGTATCTTAAAAAAAAAAAAACTGGCAAAATAAATTTTAAAAATTAGTATTCTTACAAAGCATTTTTCTAATACCCAGAGCATTAATTCTAATTGCTTGCTGCTTTATCTCTAACATGTGTTTTCCTTACCTCTTCACTAATATCAATAATATCTCCCACTTTAAGCTCCAGTTCATCCTCATTTTGTGGAATGTATTCAAAGAGAACTTTACACTGACGCTTCTTGGTCTCTAAAGGAAGTCACATAAAAAAATTAAGAAAGACCTTTAAAACAAACAGTAGCAGCTTTATTTACACACTGTGTTTACTGTCACAGGATTTGTGTGTATGAATGAAAACCGAACATGGACACATTCTCAACAGCACCGTTATCTGTGCCATCTGGCTTTCCACCTGGCTCCCCATCCTAGAAGTGCTTCCTTCTCCTAAAATGAATTCAAGCCAACTGCAAATAAGGTAGCTCTCAGAAATGAAATCAGATCCAACTGATTATACAAAAGTAAAATTTCCACTGCCAATTTGGGAACTAGAAACACAGACTTTAGACACTATTGGCATAACAAATTTATCACAGACACGTCCTTCGAACCAGTGATTTTCAGACTGCTTCTTGATCAAAATCTAGGAATATTTTAAGGCACTAAGTCAAGAGTATCTGTGTTTAAAAAAAAAAGATACAATGCACAAATCTAAAATGTATTTTATCTTATTTAATAATTTTTCTGACAAAAACACAAGTGAAGACAAAAATAATTTCACTGTAGCGTTTTAAACAAGCTTCATTTATTCAGAAAAGTAATGATTATATAATGTAGGACTTCAAAAGATGTAACTTGATTCTTTTTAATGAATATCAGTATCTTTTTAAATAATTTAAAGTTAATAAAGAGTATTAATTAGCTCCTCTGCCCCTAAGCATATGTCAATTAACTTCAAACAACCTAGTGATATTTTAATCAAAAGCTTTGTTTTTGTCTTGTCTTTCACACTAGCATAATTCTCCAGTTTTTTTTCCAAGATAGTATGCAAAATTATTTGCAAAGGAACTTCTCATTTTTAAAAGGAAAATCCACATTGGATAAAAATATCTAAATAGCCCCTACCATTGCCACAAAATGTGAGTCATTTATTTAAAAAAGAAAATTTTTTTTGTATGATTCTGTATTTTTATACAGCTTACTCTTCAGTTAGAATGACTGCCTATAATGAACTTTTCTATTAGTTGGCAACACAAGTTAAGCAATTTGGAGATTCTTCACATTTCAAATGGCACATACAATGTCTACCCATACATACTGGTCAATAAATATTTACTGAATTTCTAAAATGTATCAGAACCTTTGCTAAGCACAAAAGAAAAGAAATTAAAGAGTAAAACTGTCAATAAAAGGATGTGTAGCATTCAGTCGATTTTTTTAACTAGTATTTTCTTAACGTAAGTAACCTCCATACAGCTTTTTAGAACTACAGAGAAATTAATGATAAAGTATTTCTTTAAATCAGTATTTTATAAGTAAAGCTATTAATAAGCAAGCAAATAAAGAAGTGTAACAACAAAGGCAGTGACAAATTTTTATGTACCAATATTACTCCAAGTCCTTCATAAATACTTCCCACACAAAAGAGCATAAAAACTTGCTAAGACATATTTTATCAAGGAGAAACAGGAACTCCTTCCCACTGTATCAGGCTGCTTTCTTCACAGATTAGAGTGCTTTACCATAACTCATGTACCCTAGTCACGTTGGATCCTTATTCTCTGAAAATACCATGGACCTGCTTATCTTTATGGGTCTTTCAAAGGCTGCAATTCTAACTGCAATGCCATACTCTCCAATTTTTATGTGAATGATATGTCCTACATAAAGAAGAGCTTAATGACACTTTATTTGATGACTTGGGTACAGAATTGCCCTTTCATTTGAATCTGAACTGCACATTATGTATGTTTCTAGTCATCAAGCAAAGAGCCAACTCATTGGAAAAGATCCTGATGCTGGGAAAGATTGAAAGCAAAAGGAGAAAAGGGCAGAAGAGGGTGGTTAGATGGCATCACCAACTCAATGGACATGAATCTAAACAAACTCTGGGAAAGAGTGAAAGATGGGGCAGCCTGGCGCGCTGCAGTTCATGGGGTGGCAAAGAGTCAGACGTGACTTAGTGACTGCACAACAACAAGTACGGTTCTTAATAGTATAAAATACTGCAATGACAAGTACAGACATTTACAGAGCATTTCTTATAATATTTACTTAACATGTTAATACTCTGAAAACCCTATAAGGTAATTATTACTATCATCCTTGTGTTAGAGTAACTTGGCATTTTCCTCTGTTAAATTGTGAGTTTTGAATCATTATCCATATCTAGTTTTTATTTGGCAGATTTGACTGTCCACATTAACACTGCTCTTATGGTCTTCATACCCACAGGTATTACAGTATTCATCACATGAATGTCAAATAATTTCAGAAAAACCTTTTCGAAATATTTTTTATTTTCAAATGTAAGTCATCACAAATGGGAAGTATTTCATGGTTCTTAAAAAAAAGATCTAAATATTTAGATCAAACAGAGTTCTTAAGTACTTCTTATATTATTTCTCATTTAAGAACACTTTTAATTTTTTCCATCAAATGCTAAAATGAAGAGCATATCATACTCAGAAGTTAGAAGCCTGAATGCCAAAATTTCAGCGATAGCAACAAAAAGATTTTTTTTTATTTTATTTTTAAACTTTACATAATTGTATTAGTTTTGCCAAATATCAAAATGAATCCGCCACAGGTATACATGTGTTCCCCATCCTGAACCCTCCTCCCTCCTCCCTCCCCATACCATCCCTCTGGGTCGTCCCAGTGCACTAGCCCCTAGCATCCAGTATCGTGCATCGAACCTGGACTGGCAACTCGTTTCTTACATGATATTTTACATGTTCTGATCCACTTTTAGTTCCATTTAGTTCTGGAAAGTAAATCGTCAAACTTTATTACAGCATTTTCTAATGTAAAAAAAATTTTTTATCAATTTCTTTCTCCAGTAAGCAAAGGCAGTCATCAAAAGTAAAGAAACATCAAGACTGAGCCATTTGCTACATGGCTGAATTTTTTTAATTTTTTTCTTATCCTCAGCAATAAAAAAATCATATTAAGCCAGTAAGTGAAAATTTTAAGCTACTCAAGATTCTACCTATACTGCTGAGATACACACTTAAGATCATCAAAATCTTAGAAAACATTATCATCATCACTAGCATGAAGAAAAAAACTCATGTACTTAGGGATGAAATATCATGTCTAACAACATATTTTCAACAGATATATAAAGCCAATATAACAAAGCAAGCTTAGGTGAAGAATATACCACGTTTAGCACACAATTATTACTTCAACTTCTCTGTAAGACTAAATTTTTCAGAATAAAATAAAAAATCAAAACACCTTACCCCATTCATATGAAAGGTTGCAGCCAGGGAGCAGTCATTTGAATGAGGTTTTATTCCCCTTCTAAGTCAGAATATTTCAATGTCAAAGAGCAGAGCCTGAACTACTAATATGCCCCTTCCTTTTCACATGTATGCTGCAAAGATGTATCATCAGTGACCATACTTTGATGAGATTCAGAAATTTATCTTCTTCAGTACTGACTCAAAATTGGGAGGCATGTTACCAAATGTTATCTGAGAATCAAACACTATGTGGATTATATTCTAGTCAACCAACTTTTAATGTATCATCATTTCTTTCTATACAACTACCAATGATTTATCAATATTAATCTCAAAGCATCTTTTGCATTCAAAATAACTAGATGGAAAAATCACTTCTGTAGCATGAATTCCCACTAATAAGGAATACAATATGCCATGAGTAGATTCATATCTGGTATCAAGGTTTTCCAAATATAAAGTGGAATATCCACTAATATTCCACACTGCACATTATATACAACTGTGATGCTGAAAGACATCAATTCTTTACTCCAAGTAAAAATATTCTACACCATTATATCTGTGCCCGATTTTACAAGGGTCTCAGCAGTGATTCCATTTGTACATGTTTTTGCTATAAAAGAGTAAATTGGTTCTATTCTATAATTTTAGCAACTTTTTACAATCAACTTTGTCCTGGAAAATTTTCTGTGCTCAATCTAAAAATAACTGTCTTACTAAAGAAGATGCTTAATTTACATGCAATAGCAAAAGTTTCAATGGTTTCGTGACCAGACTTTGCAGAAAAAAAAATAAAGCCAACGTTTTTTGGCTTTGGAGAGAAAAACAGCTAACGATTCCAGTCTCCAGGTATCTATCATATTAACTATGTGAACTTTTCCTTGTGGTTGCTTAGTCAAAATTCAGCACACATGCAGATTCACTTGTCTTGGCAGAGATTTGAACTGAACCTTCACAATGCAGTGTTTATCATTATCAACCTTTACAATGGTTTGGGGTTTTTTTATATTAACAGTATTGATTAAAAGAGTATATACTACTATTTAACATTACAATGAACGACTTTGAATAACTGATCTATTTCATTAACCAAGGAAATGATGCAAACTAACGGTAACAAAAAAAATCTGATTAAAAAAAAATTAGCTGCTTTTCCTGGAAAAGTAATCTGAAAGCAAAAACAACCTGCATCCTGTTTTAAATGTTACTTAGCACACCAAGTGACTAATTTAGTCTTTGCAACACATGCACTTAAAAACAAGTTATGGAGGAACCTTAGGAAAAAGCCTAAGCCTCTTGGCACCAACTATATAATGGTTTCTCCTTCTTACAAGAAAAATGATGGACAGTGTTCTCAAAGAAGGTGAAGTTTAGTGTCCTTTCCTATTAGGAGACAAAATAAACTTGAAGTCCTTTGTCTAGCCTCCACTTAAGAAAAAGTGTGTTCCTTTATAGCTCAGTAGAGCTAAAGAAAGTAGTATATATATCTTACAACAGACAGAGATCATAAATAACTATTTTATGGGTCTAAAATTCTCCTTGTGCACAGAAATTCTACGTAGAGATTCATGTATAGTTTGCGGAAATAACTCCGTTATCTATTCCTCAATCTCCAAACAGTTTCAGAGTCCAGGACAACCAGAACTACTAAACAGTCCACCTTCGGGCAGAAGACTGAAGGCAATGTGAGTGATATCTAAATATTGTCTGTACACTGCACTCACTGGGAGAAAAGAACAACAAGTAGTACCTTTTAACTGGTCTGTCTCTGTGTCATGAAACCTGTTCATTTTTATGAAAACCTATTTTTATTTTATGAAAATAATCAAGTGTGATATAATCTAGAAAGTAGAGATTTCCCCTAACTTCACAGACAGTAGCATAGAAAGTAACAGGTTTAAGATATGAGACTATAAAAATCAAAAATAATCTTACATTTATGAAACATATATAAACAAAATTTCTTTATATTTTAGGCTACCTGGTACACAAGGTAGTAACCAGCATCAAACACAAGGGACCCCAATATCAAAGAGACTGGTGTGGGGAGTGGCGAGGGAGGGAGGGGAGGTGGGTTTAAAAAAAAAAAGAATGATCAAAGATAATAGTGGATAAATACTCATTTATAACTTATTAAATCAAACTGAACATAGTATTCAATCTCTAATGGGGCCTCAGGTTTACTATGTTAAAACACTATCTGCTCCCAGGCTTGAAGTACTTCTTTGAGTAACAGTCTTTCCAAAGACTACGTTTTTGACAACAGCAATATTACTAGTCTTTTTATTTTTTTTAAGCCACTTTTTCACCAGCAGTAAAATAAAACTCAAGAGTCTAAATGATCTAAGGTCATAAGACAGATTCAAATAGTGTCTGATTTTAAATGTGGTACTCTCCCTCTATATTAAACTCGTCTTTGGTGTAAACATATTTACACCAAATACTTCAAAGGCACTCTGCTAGGCCAACCACCTTGGAAAACTGAATATCCATGTTCAGATGGCTAACCACTAAAGAAAATGTATTATCAAATGCTTGCACCTATACTGCTTAAAGATGAACAGACATTTTAGCATCCCATTTAATATTTAATAAATAATATTCAAGTAAATTTAAGGCAAAGGATTAACTATCCAACAGAGCCTGTAAGACCAACAAGAAAACAAAGCCTTGTATCTCAATTTACAATTCCTATAGAACAGCTCATGCTGGATTTCCAAATGAAGACTGACGACATGGGCCCATAACTAGTAACTGAAGATAAGTAGGAAGTTTCTGTAGTCTGCTACAAAAGGTTGATTTTTCTTAATACAACTTATGAACAGTTAGTTATAAAACAAACGTCTATTCTGATTTAAATGAAGAAGAAAATATTATTTACATACTCTTCTTAATGGTTTTGGTTTGTGGAAGTGGCTGAATTCCTCCAGGCAGAAGTCCATAGGTGCTTATTCGTTGTACGAGATTTGCTACATTCCCGTGCCTTTCCCGCCTGATGGGCAAACTGTCATCCTTGGATTCTGTCTCTTTCTTAATTTCCTACAAAAGGGGAAATCAGCAAATAGGCAAATTAAGCTGTATTTCATTAAATTAAACCCTCAAATGCAAAATACCAAAACCAGGTACATTGATTATTATATAAAACAAAGTATCAACAGTTTGCAACCTTTTTCTCTGCCCACACATATCTAAAGAATATCACACTTTGGTTACAGCTCCAACAAAATGTTATTTATGGACACTAAAATTTCAATTTCATATAATTTTCACATGTGATTAAATACTGCTTCTCATTTCATTTTTTCCAACTATTTATATAACTCTTAGCTGGCATTCTCAGTTCAGTGACACTATAAAAACAGGTGGTATTTAGATTTGGCTCATGGGCTGTTGTCTGATAAACCCTGTTCTAAGTCACAGGTCTAAGAATATGAAGTATGAAGTTTTACTGGAAGACATAAAAGAAGACATAGGAAAGAGAAGTCATGCCATGTTCAGATGTTGAAAACTCATTATCATAAAGATAGCATTTTTCCCCTAAAATTGATACAATGCAATTGAATAAATATGTCACAGATTTCGGAGAGCAATTAAATAAAGTAGTTCTAAATTTGTAGAGAAGAACAAATGACCAAGAACAGCCAAAATACTTCAATGAAAAGAAAGTGAGGGGATTTTTTTTGTTTTAACTAAGAAATAAAGAAAAACCATACGATACTACGAATCAGAGTGTATTGGCACAAAAACAGATACAGTGATAAATGAAACAAAATCCATAAACAGAAAAACGATTTACAACAGGCAAAAAGGGAGGGAAAATATTAATCTTAAAATAGATGGTGCATGCACTGTTTCACATTTAGGCGGCAGGGAATCAAACTGGATTCCTGCCTCACACATTTAATATTAAAATTAACAGTTTCTGTTCATTAAAAGTAACCAACCACAAGAAAAAAGTAAATCCCTAACCAGAAGGTATTTTTCACAACAAAGAATCTATATCTCCAGGTGTTTATGTCTACTGCAATGTTAACGAGTTGTTACTCTAGCTGGCAGGATTTCAGATTATTATGTTTGATGCTTGCTTTTTTGTGTTTTTTTAACAAGGCATATCATTTTGCAAACAGAAAATTTTTTCATTTTGGAATATCTGTTAAATGATGAGAAACTGTGAAAACTATTAAAGTATAAATCATAGAAGATACACAAAATATTTCACACTGTAGTGACTGCTTCATTTTTACTAGTAATGTATGTAAGGAAAACAACTTCAATTTGCTACTAATAATAAATGGCACACCATATGAAAACTTCAGTTTTCAGATCACAGTAAGTATTTTTCAAACTAATAAAAATATGAAATCTATGTAAAAACTAGTAGCTATAACCTCAACATGCCAAAGAGTACTAATTTTGGATTCTCCTGAACATCTATCTCATGAGCTACCTACATTTTAAAAAGATAAATATCGTATCTCTGAAAGCTATTGTTACCTCTCTGGTACAAGAGACCAAGAACCTGGCTTGATATTCAAATCTTACTCCTCTAGGAAAATAATTCCAGTTTGACCCAATGTGAGACAGGAGACAGATATCCGGGGTTTAAATCTTCATTCTATCCTGTTCATAGGCTAAATAGATATTTGTGTTATCTTTGAACAAAAATTAACCATATAAACAGGTATGATATACAAGACAATGACAATGTCTACCACTTCTAAAAATATAAATTTACAACATACTGCTCAAGATCTAGAAACATTTTGAGGACCTTCAATACTCACTGAGAAATCAAACCCATGAATATTAGATATAATATATCTTCTGAAGACAAAAGACACGAAGAGAGGAGGAAAGCAAAACAAAAAAATATACAATCTACAGTAATATGGAAAACTCAGGTTTACAGCCTTCCACATACGCAGTGCCAACTAAGCCATTATCAAAAGTACCAAGTGACTTTAGGGTCTAAGCAAAATTACAAATAAGGTAAGGTCCACTTTAGGCTCCACCCTGCTCCATCTCTGGAACCTCTTCCTGTTACAAATTACTACCACCAGATACACACACACACACCATCTCTCTCTCTGACTCTCTCCAATCTCTCTCCCCTTTCTCTCCCCCTTCTCTCTCCCTCTCTCTCTCTACTCTAGTCCCTCATTCCTGGACACATAGTGCCTCGAAATTATTCTTTGGCTATCATCTTAAATAGCAATTTTATAGAGCACCTATGAAGGGTCAGTAAGGCTTCTACTGTTTCTTCCTTCTGCCCTTTATTTTGATGCTGTGAAAAGCGCTGAACTCAACATGCCAACAAATTTGGAAAACTCAGTAGTGGCCACAAGACTGGAAAAGGTCAGTTTTCATTCCAATCCCAAAGAAAGGCAATGTCAATGAATGCTCAAACTACTGTACAACTGCACTCATCTCACATGCTAGCAAAGTAATGCTCAAAATTCTCCAAGCCAGGCTTCAACAATACATGAACCGTGAACTTCCAGATGTTCAAGCTGGATTTAGAAAAGACAGAGGAACCAGAGATCAGATTACCAACATCCACTGGATCATCAAAAAAACAAGACAGTTCCAGAAAAACATCTACTTCTGCTTTATTGACTATGCCAAAGCCTTTGACTGTGTGGATCACAACAAACTGTGGAAAATGCTTTAAGAGATGGGAAAACCAGACCACCTTACCTGCCTCCTGAGAAATCTGTATGCCAGTCAAGAAGCAACAGTTAGAACTGGACATGGAACAACATACTGGTTCAAAATCAGGAAAGGAATACGTCAAGACTGTGTATCATCACCCTGCTTATTTAACTTATATGCAGAGTACATCAGAGAAATGCTGGACTGGATGAAGCACAAGCTGGAATCAAGATTGCCAGGAGAAATATTAGTAACCTCAGATATGCAGATGACACCATCCTTATGGCAGAAAGTGAAGAGGAGCTAAAGAGCCTCCTGATAAGCGTGAAAGATGAGAGTGAAAAAGCTAACTTAAAACTCAGCATTCAGAAAACTAAGATCATGGCATCTGGTCCCATCACTTCATGGTAAATAGACAGGGAAACAGTGGAAACAATGACAGACTTTATTTTGGGGGGCCCCAAAATTATTGCAGATGGTGACTGCAGCCACAAAATTAAAAGACACTTGCTCCTTGAAAGAAAAGCTATGACAAACCTAGACAGCATATTGAAAAGCAGAGACATTACTTTGCCAACAAAGGTCTGTCTAGTCAAAGCTATGGTTTTTCCAGTAGTCATGTATGGATGTGAGAGTTGGACTGTGAAGAGGGCTGAGTGCCAAAGAATTGATGCTTTTGAACTGTGGTGTTGGAGAAGACTCTTGAGAGTCCCTTGGACTGCAAGGAGCTCCAACCAGTCAATCCTAAAGGAAATTAGTCCTGAATATTCACTGGAAGGACTGATGCTGAAGCTGAAACTCCAATACTTTGAGCACCTGATGCAAAGAACTGGCTCATTTGAAAAGACCCTGATGCTGGGAAAGATTGAAGGTGGGAGGAGAAGGGGACGACAGAGGATGAGGTGGTTGGATAGCATCACTGACTCAATGGACATGAGTGTGAGTAAACTCCAGGAATTGGTGATGGACAGGGAGGCCTGGTGTGCTGCAGTCCATGGGGTCGCAAAGAGTCGGACATGACTGAGCGACTGAACTGAGACTGAGAATCAGCCAGTAAATAAAATATTGACATATTAACACTGTGACATCTCTTTCCTACAAATTTCACTTCCTTTACTGACTTTGAAAATGACTCTAGGAGATGCAATGAAAGAATGAGCCCTCACTTAAAACAGTATCATGTACTGACAAAGCAAAGTCAGAAAACTAAACCTCACTGTACAAATAAGGGAAGTCTCCTACACAACAGGTAATGTCAATACAAAACCAGTCAAGAAAATACAGCGTGGATGATTGCTGTATAGATAAGAATGTACTACACATTGACTTGCTTGTTTTCGTAAGGATAAGAAAGTAGGGTAAGGAGTAGGAAGTAGTAAATTAAAGGAAAAGATGAAAAATATAAGCAAATAAGAAGCAGCTTTAAAAAGGTGGGAAGGATATAGTTACTCTTGATCTGAGGTAAAGAAGAATATTTAATTCCAATCACATTAATCAAAAAAGGTAACTTAAAAGGTTCATCAATAAAATTCATGAACCACTCCATCATGTTGAAATATACCTATTTTATAATTTGATTATCTAATCATGGCCAGTGAACGACCATGATCTGAAAATAGAAAGCAATTACCTCTAGAACATAGAAGCAAAGGTCACAAAGAATAATAAAAACCAGATTAGATGGCAGGAGCGTTCTTCTACTTCTCAGACGAAAGAGGCAGATAACTTAACCAACAAATCTCTAAACAGTTATAGTTCTGCTTATGCTAATTAAAATCTGAGACCCCCCAGTGGATGCTTGAAAACGCAGAGAACACTGAGTCTTACATATACTATGTTTCTTCCCATGTATATATACCTATGATAAAGTTTAATTTATAAATTCAACACAATAAGAGATTAACTGATAATAAAACAATTATAACAATACATTCTAATGAAAAGTTACATAAATGTGGTTTCTATCTTTCAAAACAACTGAAGAGCTATAATGCCTTCTGCATCCTAACTAAGCACTCACCGCCCCCTGTGGCAGGAACTTTTCCATCTGAGGTGAGACAGCAAAACTAGTGTGAACTCCTTTTTTCTTCTTCACAATTTCACAGACAGAAGATTCATTCTTAATGTAGATCTTAGCAACCTCAGCACACAACTTTTTCTTGTTTATTAAGCTTTCACACCTTTTCACTCATATGATTTCTGGCATATCTGAATGGTCAGCATCACTACTCTTGCACTTTGGGGCCATTATTAAATAAAATAAGGGTTACTCGCCCACAAACACTGGGATACTGAGACAACTGATCTGATAATCAAGAGGGCTACTCCTAAGTGACTAATGGGTAGGAGACTCTGGACAAAGGGATGATTCACATTCCAGGCAGAAGGGTGCACAATTAAAACACGACTTATTTCTGGAATTTTCCCAAGGATAAGGAGGGGACTACACTCAATTACTTTTAACATTCAGGATTTCCAAAAGTGTTACCTAAAACTAGTACCTTCAACTTTATAGAAGTATAAATCAGAAGATATGGAAGTGATATTACTAAAGAAAAGAAAACTAAGCAAGATTACATGTTTATTTGATACACATCCACTGTTAAAGGTCACATAAAATCAAACTGTCATTTATTTCATTCAAATAATAATTCTTCCTATGGAAATAGTGGAATAAGATTTTAAAACTAAATCAGAATGTGATATTTTAAAAACAAACAAAAAATCACTGAAACTCTTTCAAAGTATCCATCTCATCATCATCTTACTTCCCATATTGCTAATTAACTTTTCTTTAAAAGCAGTTTTAAAAAGACATGAATAAAGATTTAATGTCTACTTAGCCATTTAACTTATGAAATCTAGAAATAAAATGAAAACAAACATTTTTGAAGGCAAGATAAGTTGTCACACTACATATTATTTAAGAAAAAACCAGGTGCAATGATTTGAATATTTTTTTCTAAACCAGTAAAAAAAAATTTGTTCAGAAATTTAGGTCCAAACAAGAGTAAACAGCTGAATGATTTTTACTTACTTACCAGCTAAAGTGTGAATAACTTCTGTTTCCTTGTTCCTTATTATACCAGAAAGTCTAAAACATATTATTATCAAGCTCTGAGAACTCTTCAAAAGGGACCAAAATCCCACTTTAAATTAAAAAATATAAAGAACAGCAATTCACTTACCAGCTCTGAACCATCTTCTGTGGACATACTCATTTATTTTTTAAAGCACTAAAGTCAAAACTGTATTATTAACAGATCTTAGAATAACCTGTAGCACCTCCACGGAATAAGTATAGTGCTCACAGGAAAGGTGCTTCAAAGCTTGAACATTAGGATCTCCTACCACAAATACTGTCCTGCTAATACTCTTCAAGTCCAACTAATAAAAATAATTTCTTTTCACCTCTTTTATATCTTATTCCATTGGTATTTCTCTGTTTTCTCCGTACTGCCCTGTGCTTCAACACTGGTCAAACTTTCAAGTGTACCTTGAATAGTAATGCTCCTCCCACTCTCCAGCCCAACCTCCTCTGACTCACTCTCAGTGAATCAGACCATGGCCTCTACCATACCCGACACTCTTCAGTGAACAGAGTCCACTAACGTTAGTAAATGCATACAACTAGTCAGCTGCACTATTAGCTACTGTCATGGTTATCTTAACCTTCAGAAAAAGTCAAAATCGCTCAGTCGCGTCCAACTCTTTGTGACCCCATGAACTATACAGTTCATGGAATTCTCCAGGCCAGAATCCTGGAGAGGGTAGTCGCTGTTCCCTACTCCAGGGGATCTTCCCAAACCAGGGATAGAACGCAGGTCTCCTGCATTGCAGGTGGATTCTTTACCAGCTGAGCCACCAGGGAAGCCCTAACCTTCAGAAGCAAGGCATAACTTAGAGGGTATCAAATATGCTTATTACCTTTTTACTGAACACTAATCTATTCTTATGTTAAAGGTAACTAATACTACATTTTTCTGAACACCAGCTTTATAACCACAGCTTAAGGGAAAAACAGCTATTCCAACACCAGTTCTAAAAGGAGAAACTTCTATATTGTGCAAGTTTTTAGACTGCTAAAAATCTCTATCAAAATGCATCACCATCTAGATTATCTTGTGGAGAGATGGAATACATATACTTTTCCCTACTTCTCTCACTAACCACAGTTTAAACTCTGAACATTACATAGACATAGAATACAGAATAAAAAAGAAAATTTGATAGCATCAAATGTTAATGAAAACATTAAAGAAAAACACTCATTACATCACTGGTAGGAGTTTAAATTAGCATATTAGAAAATAGCTAAATACTCATAAAATATGCTTAAGACATAAACTGGAACACTATATGGCTATTACAAATTGAATCCTAAAGGAAACGAACCCTGAAGGAAATGAACCTGGAAGGACTGTTGCTAAAGCTGAAGTTTCAATACCTTGACCACGTGATGTAAAGAGCCAACTCATCGGAAAAGACCCTGATCCTGGGAAAGACTGAAGGCAAAAGGAGGTGACAGAGAATGAGGTGGTTAGACAGCATCACCAATTCAATGGACATGCACCTGAGCAAACTCTAGGAGACAGTAAGTGTGCTGTAATCCATGAGGTGGCAAAGAACTGGACACAACTTAGCGACTGAACAACAAAGGAACTTCTACTATAGACGCACTATATGATTATTCCTAAATACCTGACATTCGGGGCGAGGACGGGTGGGTTAGGTGGGGGGTGGGTGGGGAGTGGCGGGAGGAATCACACACTAAAAAAGCAATGATTCTGTGAAAACCTCTGAATCAAATACTAAAAATACCAATGATTATGCAAACAGTAGGACTTGGGGCAGACTACTCTAAACCTATGCATGCTCTGGAAACTGACCACTAAAAATGTAAACAAATAACATAATCAGAACCTCAAAAGATGAGCAATAACCTAAGATTACCCAAGGAGTTATGACAAACAGATTCTTCAGGAGTTATTAAAAATGCATAGAACAATAAAGTAGAAATGGTGGCTAGTGGATACTAAGATAATGCAGACAGAAGCAGACGGAAGCACCAGAAATTAAAAGCCCTTATCATGTTAGGACTGTGTAACTTTGAGGAAAATATCCAGTTATAGAGGATCAAATATAAAAAAAGAAAAAAAGAGGTTTTAAGAGCCAAAAGAATTCCTGTCTATGCAAGCAGGTAGGTGAGTTTTAACTTTTTACTGAAATTAAAACACTACCCTCTATGACAGCTCACCTTGTCTAGAAAAACAAATACAACTTTGTCCCAACTTCATTCCTCTATTTATCAATCACTGATGAGTGATATAAAACACATTTTGGCAGATGTGACTATATTATGTATCCACATCAAAATCTCACGTTAAGTATTTTAAAAGCTGCAATCTGACACAGTACTTATGTAAATGTATAAATCACACAAAACAGTCTTTATTTATGCATAGGTAAATACATATAAAACTATGTGTTAGAAGGATACACAGAGCTTCAGAACACAGGCAATTGGGAGAAAGAGAAATGAGAAGAGGGTAATAAAAAACTCAATGTTACTGTCATGCTGTCTTTATTATAAAGTTAACGCTCTGAAGCAAAAAACAAAGTGACAACATTCTAACATTAAGTTCACAGATCCTTGTCCTATGGTTTTTGTAAAATATTTTCTAAATCATATATAAAGATGAACTAACATTGCAAAGAGACACTGAAAACAGACACGTTAGCCACACAAAAAAAATTTACAGTATCTACAATGTTTCATAACAGGCTACAAAAATGATGTGACCTTTCTATCCATCTTCCAGCCCTATTTAAATGCTGCTTTTCAGTATAGTTATTCAAAACAATAACAGGAATTTTCTATAGGAAGCTTCGTTCTACCATCGACACCACAGTTCTGTGTTTACAAAGCACCATACTAGTGTCCCACTGAAAGCTTATTTTCCAGTAGACAAAAAAATTTATTTTTTTATTTATTATTTTTTTTTTTCCTTGAAACTTCTAATACGCATCTGAAATGATAAAAGTCAACTACCTTACTAAACTGTGGACTCTCCACTGTTGTTCATCACCTGTGGTTAACTTTTTGATAAAAATTCTGCTTTCAGCCCCTTCAATAAATGCATCTGGGAAAACTGGACAACTACATGTAACGAATGAAATTAGAACACTTCCTAACACCATACACAAAGATAAATTCAAAATGGATTGAAGACTATAGGCAGAATGGTCGATGACATAAATCAAAGCAAGATCCTCTATGACCCACCTCCTAGAGTAATAGAAATAAAAACAAAAGTAAACAACTGGGACCTGATTAAACTTAAAAGCTTTTGCACAGCGAAGGAAACTATAAGCAAGGTAAAAAGACAGCCCTCAGAATGGGAGAAAATAATAGCAAATGAAACAACTGACAAAAGATTAATTTCCAAAATATACAAGCAACTCATACAACTCAATACCAGAGAAACAAACAACCCAACCAAAACAGACATTTCTCCAAAGAAGACATACAGATGGCTAACAAACACATGAAAACATGCTGTACATTGCTCATTATTAGAGAAACACAAATCAAAACTACAATGAGATATCACCTCACACCAGTCAGAATGGCCATCATCAAAAAGTCTACAAACAATAAATGCTGGAGAGGGTGTGGAGAAAAGGGAATGCTCTTACACTGTTAGTGGAAATGTAAATTGATACAGCCACTATGGACGACAGTATAGGGATTCCTTAAAAAACTAGGAATAAAACCATCATATGACCCAGCAATCCCATTCCTAGGCATATGCCCTGAGGAACCCAAAACTGAAAAAGACACATGTATCCCATTGTTCACTGCAGCACTATTTACAATAGCTAGAATATAGAAGCAACCTAGATGTCCATCAACAGATGAATGGATAAAGAAGTTGTGGTATATATACACCACGGAATATTACTCAGCCACAAAAAGGAACACATTTGAGTCAGTTCTGCTGAGGTAGATGAACCTAGAACCTATTATACAGAGTGAAGTGAGTCAGAAAGAGAAAGATAAATATTGTATTCTAATGCATAAATATAGAATCTAGAAAAATGGTACTGAAGAATTTATTTACAGGGCAGTTAAGTGAAGAAGAACTAAAGAGCCTCTTGATGAAAGTGAAAGAGGAGAGTGAAAAAGTTGGCTTAAAGCTCAACATTCAGAAAACGAAGATCATGGCATCCAGTCCCATCACTTCATGGCAAATAGATGGGGAAACAGTGGAAATAGTGGCTGACTTTATTTTTCTGGGCTCCAAAATCACTGAAGATGGTGATTGCAGCCATGAAATTAAAAGACGCTTACTCCTTGGAAGTAAAGTTTTGACCAACCTAGATAGCATATTCAAATGCAGAGACATTACTTTGCCAACAAAGGTCCATCTAGTCAAGGCTATGGTTTTTCCAGTGGTCATGTATTGTGAGAGTTGGGCTATAAAGAAAGCTGAGTGCTGAAGAATTGATGTTTTTGAACTGTGGTGTTGGAGAAGACTCTTGAGAGTCCCTTGGACAGCAAGGAGATCCAACCAGTCCATCCTAAAGGAAATCAGTCCTGGGTGTTCATTGGAAGGACCGATGTTGAAGCTGAAACCCCAATACTTTGGCCACCTGATGCAAAGAACTGACTCACTGGAAAAGACCCTGATGCTGGGAAAGATTGAGGGCAGGAGGAGAAGGGACGACAGAGGATGAGATGGCTGGATGGCATCAATGGACATGGGTTTGGGTGGACTCTGGGAGTTGGTGATGGACAGGGAGGCCTGGTGTGCTGTGGTTCATGGGGTCGTAAAGAGTCGGACACAACTGAGCGACTGAACTGAACTGAACTGAACTGAATAAACAGACATAGAGAATAGACTTATGGACATGGGGAGAGTGGAGGAGAGGGTGAGATGTATGGAAAGAGTAACATGGAAACTTACATTACCATATGTAAAATAGATAGCCAATGGGAATTTGCTGTATGGCTCAGGAAACTCAAACAGGGGCTCTGCATTAATCTAGAGGGGTGGGATGGGGAGGGAGATGGTAGGGACGTTCAAACAGAGGTGATATATGTATACCTATGGCTGATTCATGTTGAGGTTTGACAGAAAACAACATAATTCTATAAAGCAATTATCCTTTAATAAAAAATAAATTAATTAAAAATAAATAAAAGGCTAAAAGAAAATTTAAAAAAATTCTGATTTGTAATAATTTTATGTTTACAGTAGAGTTGCCAAGGTACCGCCCAGAGTTCCCATATATCTCCCATATATATGCCACAGTGATACCTGGCGTAACTGTATTACACTTGTCAAAACTAAGAAATTAAAATAGTACATTACTACTAACAGAACCACCAACTCTATAGAGATTTCACAGTTTTCCCACCAACATCCTTTTTCTATTCCAGAATCCAATCCAGGACACCACAATGCATTTGTCACTATGTCTCCTCAGTCTCTGCTCAACATCAGTTTCTTAGGCCTTCCTTGTTTTCTAATGACCTTGAAATTTTTGAAAAGTACTGATCAGATATTTGTAAAATGTTCCTTAATTTGGGTCAGTCTGATGTTTTTTTTCACAAATGGACTGCAATGATAGGTTTGGGAGAAGAATAAATACCGGAGGCTCAGCAGATACATGGTATCAACATGATTTATTACCGACGATGTTAGCCTTGATCACTTGGTAAAGGCAGTAATTGCTGAGTTTCTCCACTGTACAGTTGCTGTTTTTCTCTTCCATCTATTCTTTAGTCCAACCTACACTTGAAGGATACTTGGGGGTGGGGACAGTATTTACAAATATTACTTGGAATAATTCTGTAAGATTTATCCTTTCTATTCCATTATTTACATAACAATCTATTTATATCAGCATTTATCTATTTAGACTCGTGCATATCTATCTGCTCTTCAAATACTAGGTTATTCTGATGCTCAACCAGCTTTCCAGTTGGCACCTATGTTGCCTTTTTCCAAATTCTTACTCTCGGCACTACTAGCTGCTCCAGCTCATCCTGTGAATACCGTGTTGCAGCCATAGGATCACTCCTCTCAGGAGCCTCCTTTTACTGGAAAATGATATTCTGAAACCAAGATCTGAGCAACGAGTGTACTCACTGGTACTGGTGTGTCACTGCTTCCAGGCCCTCAGTGGAAGAAATGAGGAATATATATATGCATGTGTAGTGACCGGAGTATAAACACACACATATAAAATTATTTCTGTATGTATCTGTACATATTTTAAATTAAACACGAGTTCATGTTGATGTCTCCCAACTCTAGTCCACCCTGTGGTTCATTTTAATCCCAGATTAAGCTTCCCTGCATCTCCGAGCAAACACAAACAGCATCCTCTACTAGCAGGCAGATTAAATTCAAGTTCTACAATTAGCTGTACTGTAACAGGACAGGAAAATGTATTTTAAGATGGGAGTGCCATGACAGGTCATCTCCACCAGTGTGACCACATGTCAGCACGGGGACTACCTATCAGCACACAATTTAAAACAGACCCATATTAATACTTCTTACTAAGTTCTTTTTTTTAACCACTGTTCTATTACTTCAATATATTTTTCCTGAAAAGCCACTTCCCCCACTCACCCCAAAAAAGAGACACAGAGAGAGAGAGATGAGAGGCCAATGTTGCAGCTTACTATATACAGACTACAGACTAAAGACAGGCCATTTTAAAAGGAAGAAAACAAAGACATTATGTGATTTTCCTTATATCATTCTACCAACAAAGGGAGACTTCATTTGACTGGGTTTAAATGTAGTTATTCTGCTTCAATTTTGACAGCATCTGCTTTACACTCCATTTTAGATTAGAAGAAAGTCAATTTGTAAAGAAAAAATAAACAAAAGAGCTCAATTCCTACTACAGCTTTTCTCAGGTCTTTTGAGAGGTAAAATGTAGTTAGTTCACCTTCTCTAAAACCAATTAACAAAGTATGTGTTCATACTTAGTAAAACCGCAGCTGAGCAAATATTTACAAAACATTCACACTGCACAGACATTCTAACAACTACTCTGCAAGTTGGACAAACCAAATGAGAGATAGACTCGAGCCTTCCCAGAAGAGCTCACAGCCACAAATTCATGAGAAGAGGGATGTGGCTGAATGTAAGAAAACTAATCCAGAAAATAAAGACAACTATAGTAGTGTTAGTTGCTCAGTCATGTACGACTCTTTGCAACCCCACCATCTGTCCGCAGAATTCTCTAGGCAAGAATACTGGCGTGGGTTGCCATTCCCTTCTCCAGGGGATCTTCCAAACCCAGCAATTGAACCGGGGTCTCCTGTGTTGCAGGCAGATTCTTTACTGTCTGAGCTACCAAGGAAGCTCTGGGTTAAGAATATTATAAATGGCATGTAAACACACAGATATCCTTTACTTTTTTTTTCCTCCTCTAAATTTCTGAGAACTTTTTTAGTTTGTAATATATTTAAAAATCTTGATTGTTTTCTGGCAGAAGTGACTAGAACATTATTTAAAAAGGAACGTCTGGTGGTAGTTGAAGAGTATTTGTTACTATCAAAGATAACTGCTGCAATGCTGAAACTTAAGAATACAAGATTCTCAAAGGGGCTAGAAAAGCAACAAAACCCAGTAAGTGTTTTTACTCACACTTGAGTAAAGAGGCAACTATCTCAGATTTCAGTTCAGATTCTGTTTTATTAGCTATCCAACCTTGGGTAAACACCATTTAACCTCTCAACCTACATGTCATTGATTTAAAATGGGGCTATCGTCTTCCCTACTTCCTCCACAAGATGTTTAGGCTTAAATGGAAATGTAGATAGCAAAAACTTTGCAAATTACAAAGTGCTACCTACATCACAGGTAGACAGGTACATGTACACACACACACACACACACACACACACAGAGTTTTATAATCCCCCAGGACACCAGGCAACAATAACATTCATTACAGTGATACCTGAGTCTCCAGTTTTTTTAATTCCTCAAACAAAAAATTTATCTAAAATATTTTAGTGTTAAAAATATGTGTATGCATCTCTTCAAGATTAAATCCGATAGAGCAACAGCAAGGAATCTAACCGAGAATGCTCACCTTAACGAAATTATCAGGAAACATGCCTCGCCTCCCATTCAGCTCTCCTTCCAGCCATCCCTCCTCCTGCAGTTTCCTCACGTTCCTGATGACTTCCCCAACTCGGATTGTTAGCTCATCGTCATGTACAGCATCGTAGTCATACTCCACAATATAGTCAACTAAAAAAAAAGAAACAAACATCTAAAACTTAACTCATGAAATACTACTAACCATACTAATAAACTTAAAACTAAGGAACCTATTTAGCAATGATTAATACAATAAAGATACCATCAAAGCTTACCTCAGTTTTTAATATTTGGCTACACCCGCAGATTTCTTTTTTGCCTAACTATAATGCACAGTACCAGTGTTACGGAGAAACCTCAACACAACGTACAATTTACCTCGTCAGTTATCCTGCCAGTCAGCTATACATGCTTTGTGACAACCTCTAAGGCGGCCCCCACGATTCCCATCTCTTGGTATTCAGGCCCTTGTGTACTTCTCTCTCCGTTAGTGTGAACGTGATCTATGACTGACTTCTAGTCACCAGAATGTGACAAAGATGATGGACTGTATGTGATGACATAAGGCTATAATACCCCTGCTAGGAAACTCTGTCACTTCCTGGCTTTGAAGACACAAGTTGTTTTGTTGAGCTGGCCTATGGAGAGGGCCACATGCAAGTAACTGAGGAAGTCTCTGGATGAGAGCCCACAAACAGCTGAGGCCCTCAGTCCAACTGCCCACAGGGAACTGAATGATGCCAACAGCCTCGTGAGCCTGGAAGCAGATCCTTCCCCAGCTGAGAAGCCAGCCATGATCAATACACTGATTGCAGCCCTTCAGAGGATGTAGCCATGCCCGGACTGAAGAAACCACAAAAACCGTGAGATAATAAATGTGTATTATTTTTATCTGCTAAGTTTGTGGCGATATTTCTCACAGAAGCATAGAAAATGAATACACCCTGAAATGAAGGCTGTTAAGGATTTTAAGGTTATAGGACAGCATATAAGCATACTATTAATATTTTAACTAGTCATACCTCCATTACCTTTTCTTCCTCCGAAAAGAATGATTAAGAAAAAAGAACACATATATACAACTATACCAAAAAAAAAAAAAAGGGAAGGGAGTATGGGCAGACACTGTTGGCTACCAAACAAACAGCCACTCCCACACCGACTCCTCCTCCTCCTCCTTCCTTTCTCACTGAACGCTGATTCTGTTCAGGTATTTTGGAACCCTGTACTTTTACAAGTGAAGCTTCTCTCAGACTCAGAGGGTTAAACCCTGAGGATTAAACTATTTTAGACCAGTACTTCTCAAATACTAATGTACAATCAGGTCATCTTGTTGACTTTGGGAATCTTGCTTAAGCGCAGACTGAGTAGGTCCCAGGACACCTAACACTTCTGGTCACGGAGATAAATGTCTGAAGAGAACTGATTTATAGCAGGGGCTTCCTAGGTGGCTCAGTGGTAAAGGATCCACTTGCCAATGCAGGAGATGCAGGGACACAGGGGATGCAGGTTCAATCCCTGGGTCAGGAAGATTCCCTGGAGAAGGAAAGAGCAATCCCCGTCAGTATTCTTCTCTGGGAAATCCCAACGATAGAGGAGCCTGGTGGGCTAAAGTCCACTGGGCTGCAAAGTATCGGACACGACTGAGCATGCACACAGATCACACACAGATTTATGATAATCTCATTCATATTCTCTATCTCACACACACACACAGACTGGTTTTCAAATACAGATATGATGAATCGACTCAGACCAATACAATGTAAGTAGGGGTTCTTGAAAGGTTTTATTTGACCTTATAAACAAAACACAAGGAAAGAGTGTCCTCCTACAGACTTTGGATATTCTTCATTGAGAATGTAATGGCCAAAACTGCTACAACTAGATTAGACAAGAAAAACAGCAGATATGCTTAGAATACAAGAAAAGAAAGATGAAAATGGCTTGGATCTTTACTAGACTGATTCAACTGCTAATCTAACCAGCCCTATAACTTTTAGATTTCTTGTTATAGAAGCAGTTTTTTCTTAACTTTTAAGTAAATTCTAGATGAGATTTGTATTTGCAGCTGAAAACATACCAATCTGAGATGGAAATTAGCAAGAAACTTAAAATTCCTGAAAATGGATCCATTACTGATAAAGCCAGAGCTCAGAAAACTTAAGGAAACTATTACTGAGACATCAAACTGCTCTGCAGAACCCCAGAAAGGCCAGAAATTAAGAAAAGGAACGCTCGTGGGAAACACAGAACTGAAAATAGGGAAATTAGCATCTCACGGAAGAGCTGAGACCCATTATTAACCACAACAGTTCTGAGACAACAATGCTACATAGGTACGTATTTTTCTTCAAAGGTAAAATACTAAAGGGTTAATCTCAGAAACACACACACATACACACACACAATAGTCTGGGGGAACTAGTAAAGCTACTATGGATGAGTGATGGTTTCCTAGAAAAACGACTTCTGATACCCAGAATTTAGAGGTCTCCAGAGCAATGGGTGGTTTCCAACATACCAACTCTAAAATAAAATTAAAAAGTTATACCCATATAAAGAGTTCCCAATCAGCTTTTTGCTTTTCATTTATTCATAAATATGAATAGTAGACAACAGTTAACCATGAAAGACGACGATAAACTGAAAAGCTCCTCCTGGATGAAGCACACACCAACCTCTCCCCTTCCAGAATAATTCAGTATTAAAGTCACTAGGCATACAAAAGCATAGTGGGGGGAAGGGAGACCAAGGAGGGGAAGGAGTCTGAGAAGGTGTGAGAAGACAGGGACCAAAGAGTAGAGAAGGTATCCAAAGCTAGGAGGGCAGGGGTGGCAGTGACGCTATCAGAGCCAAAGTAGGATGAGAAGCGTGTCTGTCTGTGGCGGTTCCCCAGTGCAGCCTATCACAACTCGAAGGCAGGGTGAGGAAGGCATCCATGTAGAGGCGACATGATATGGTATGCCAGTTCCCAGTCACAGTGGTGAGGGCATCCAAGCTGATGGGCAGCCTGGTGAGGAACAGAAGCCCCCTGTAGTGGGGTTAGGGCCAGATCACCATGCAGAGGAAAGGTAACCTAGACGGAGGGTGGAGGTCACCCAGAAAGGGGTGGAACAACCTGTGCCAGAGAGGAGGGTGTCCATACAAGGGTGGGGAATGACTGGCTGCATCTAGGAGAGTTGATCAAATAAATTAAGGACAATGGAAGCCAAGTTTCTCTATGAAAGGAAGGGAGTTACAAACATAATGGGAAAAGACTTCACTTAATCCTATGATATTAAGTGGGAATGAGAAGTATCACCGTGAACTCAGGGTTTTCAATACACAGACATTCACATACCATAAACACAAATGTACCACACGGGCATGCACGCTCTATCCACTGAAAGGGCCTGAAACCACAACCTATCAACGAGCAAACCTAATGCTGAGATCTTATAAAAACCACTTTCTACTGAAAGGAACCAGGAATCCTTGGGAAGATATGCAATTCCAGGGCTTAGGCAGGAAAAGTACAAGATAAACATGGAACAGGGTGTTGTGCTAGAAAGCAAGGAAGTTCTCAAAGAAAGATAAGCTGATGTCCAAGGACACGGAGAAGTAACATCAGAACACATCCTACTGGCCAAGTCAAGACAATCTGAGCATCAAAATAAACGATGAAAAAACGAAAATAAATGACAGTGTAACAATATACCCCACTGAATAAAGCAAAAAAAAAACCATGAGTCCACACATATATAAATAAATGTTAATTTCTTACATTTTATAGAAGATCCTGATCTGTAGAAAACACTAAAATATTCAGGAGAAAAGCATCAGTCATGAAAAAATTCTTTGTATTGTACTTTAAACATTTCTACAACTTAATGTCTAAAAATTTTTAAAGATTTAAACTGTACAAATTTTTACCCTCAAGAGATGTAATAAAATCAGAACAGAATGTTATAAAAAAAAGAAGTATGAAAATAAAAAGCATTTGGAAATACATCTTCCAATGAGTCATGTTAATTTTTTTTTTTGCAAAGGTAGAGACAAACAAACCCAAGAAAACTTTATCAAAACAGGTAAAGAGACATAAAGAAAATATAAAAGAACAGACAAGACACAGATGGTCAATTCAAAATCCAAGTAACGGTTCTAGGGGGAGAAAAGAGAAAACAGAGAATAGGTAGTGAAATAATAGAAGAAAATATTCCAAAGCTATATGAAACAAATCTTCAAATAGAGAGGTCTATGAGAAGCCAGTACGATACAAAAATTTTAAAGTAACTACTTGGGCGGGGCAGGGGTGGTGAACTCAGAGATTGGAACTGACGTATACACACTGCCGATACTATATATAAAATAGATGACTAATGAAAACCTACTTACAGCTCAGGGAACCCTACTCAGTGCTCTCTGCTATGCTGTGTTTAGTTGCTCAGTCATGTCCGACTCTTTGCAAACCCATGGACTGTAGACCACCAGCTTCCTCTGTCCATGGAATTCTCCAAGCAAGAATACTGCAGCAGGTTGCCATGCCCTCCTTCATGGGATCTTCCCAACCCAGGGATCAACCCAATGCTCTATTGTAACATAAACAGAAGGAAATCCAAAAAAAGAGGAGATGTGTATGCATACACATACAACTGATTCATTTTGCTGTATGGCAGAAACTAACACAACATTGTGAAGTAACTATATTCCAATTAAAAATTAATTTAAAAAACATATCCTAGAAATTTATCTGAGAAGAAATAAAAAGTTCATATACAAAAGAATGAAAATCATATTCATTAGGAGACTTCTCACTGGCAACACCAGATTCCAGAAAAAGAAAATAAAAAGGCAAAGCCACCTAAGTACTGAAGAAAAATGTATTCCATATTCAAGATATAACATTTTCAGACAGACAAGGACAAAGAAAATTAATTCCTACATATGCAATTTGGCCACCTGATGCAAAGAGCCGCCAACTCAATGGAAAAGACCAATGTTGAGAAAGACTTCTGAAGGCAAAAGGAGAACAGGGCAGCAGAGGATGAGATGGCTAGATAGCATCACTGACCTAATGGACATGAATCTGAGCAAACTCCAGCAGACAGTGGAGGACAGAGGAGACTGGCGGGCTCTAGACCACAGGGTCAAAAAGAGTCAGACACGACTCAGCGACTGAACAACAATAATACACAGGCGATTACACGATCTTATCTGACAGAGTAAGAACCAAAAGACAGGATACAAAATTCAAGAACCAGTGAAGCCAGCCTTAGAGTAAGAAAAGTTCTAAGACAGTAATTGTGCTATAGATCTAAGGAACAGTCTAGATTAAGCAGGAGACAGAAAGTTGAGGAAGTATTTGGGGGCAAAAAAGAAGTGAGAGCCAGACTGTGAAATTGTATACTATCCTTAAGAATCTGGAATTCAAAGAGACAATAAAACTATAAGGAGAAGAAAAACTAAAGAGACTAGAAACTTCTGAAAAGGCAAAGAGCTATGCAGTGTTGAAAATATAATCATCATATACACTACTTGGCTGCAAACTAAAAAGTATTTACATGGTCATAATAACAGAGACTAGTTATTAATTTTAACACTGAAAACCAACCCATAACAAAACAAGACTATATTACAGTTACAGAACAAAATGTAAATATTAACAAGCCTTCACATTATAGGATAAAGTAAATACTGGAGAGGTTGATAAAGAGAAAGGTAAATCTTCATCATACAAACTTCGAAGTCCAGAAATAATGCGTTAGTTGCTGAAAAAGAAATAAAAGTGTAACTATAAAACTCAGAATTCAGAAAGGTATCCAAGAGAGAAATAAAACTGTATTGGGATAAACTTAGAACAGAAGTGAGATTACAAGTAAGCCAAATCTTTACCTATCATATCAGAAGGTTAAAAAACGCAAGTATCCAATCAGAAACAGCTACATAAACTTGTTATTTAGAAATACAAAAGCCAAAAAATCAAAACTGAAAGATTAGATAGTTCTAAGTTGCTTCCCTCTGGAGAATAAGAACAGAGGAAGAGAACAGTAAGGCAAAGAAATACCATTTTTTTCATTGTGGTTGTTCAGTCGCTAAGTCATATCTAACTCTTGGTGACCCCATAAACCGTAGCACGCCAGGCTCCTCTGTTTTTATAGCATATGCAGGTATTACTTGTATAAGATTTTTTTAAGAAAGCACTAAGTATTAAAAGTGGCTTGTCCAATATTATTATAAAGATGTTTATAACTCATGATTCTGTTTCATAATTTAAAAGTTTACTGACTCAAAGATAATTTATTTCTTCTAAATAAAACACCATATGGTAAATAAGGTTAAATTCTTGCCCTTTTATTTTAATGTCTGGCCACACCATGCAGCAGCATGTGGGATCTCAGCTCCCCAACTAGGGGCTGAACCCATGGGTTCATTGGGAGCACAGAGTCTTAACCACTGGACTGCCAGGAAGTCCTTCTTGCCCTTTTAAACATTTTTAATTAGGCTTGCAATACCATTCTAAATAATAAAGGTTATAAAACAAAGGTACTGTAACAACTTATTTTTGTAAAAAGGGAAGAAACAAACATATGCACAGAAAAATATAAAGAGTTACATTCCAAAATGTTAACAGATGCCTGAAGGGATCTAAGATGCTGTTTGTTATCTCTTTTTGATATAATATTTCACCTTTAGTAAAGAATTAAAAGAGTGGGGGAGTACGTACTTGGGATTGGCAGATTGGGATTCTGGGGTTGACACGTACTCATTGCTTTATTTAGAACAGATAATCAGTGAGGACCTACTGTGTAACTGCTTGGTATTTATTCTGTAACAACTAAATGGGGGAAGAATCTGAAAAAGAATAGACACATGTAGATGTATAACTGAATCATCCTGCTGTTCACCTGAAACTAAAACAACATTGTTAATCATCTATACTCCAATTAAAAAAAAAATTAATCTCACCCAAAAGAGAGGACAGGACTTGGCCTCATCCTGATCTATGGGAAGAGTTTGTTTATTGAGGGATTCTGAAGTTCCTCAGGCACCTTTGTTACCTGAAGACTTTACCAAACAATGTCATTATGTTGGGACTTCAAACCCTGTTGCAGCTGTTCTACCTCTGGAAGCGCTAGACACTAAACAGGTCAGTTACCTGGGCAGTCAACTGTATCTTTTCAATAAAACTCTGGACACGAAGACTCAAGTGAGTTCCCCCAGTTGGCAGTACTCTCCATGTTGTCACACATCCTCGCCAGGACTTAACGCCATCCGTGACTTTAGAGAGAGAGACTGACATCATGTCTCGTACCTTCCTGAAATCTGCCCCAGGCTTCTGTCCCCTTGGCCAACTTTAATCTGTGTCCTTTTACAACAGAATACCATCCCCAAGAGTATAACAGCTTTCAATGGGTTCTGCAAACTCTTCCAACCAACTGTCAAAGGTGAGGGCAGTTGTGGGAATCCCCAAAGTCTGCAGCTGTCATAAGTGAGGGCATTCTTAGAAACAGTAACCCATATTTCAGGATTTTTCTACAATAAACATACACCAGTTAGGTAAAAACAAGTTACTAGAAACACTGATGCTCACTAGACAGTATGTAACAATGATACTTGCAGAAAAGCTACAACAGTTTAAATAAAACTTCATTTAATTCACAAGTCTGCTATACCAAGAATCAGCATCCTCCATATTGTGGAAACTCAAAAAATTCATTATTTTAAATTTCAAATTAAACAAAACTCTTTCATCACTTAAAACAATTGTATTTTGACTGACTAAATTTATTTCTTCACTTTAAATGGTTGCTTAAAGTGAAGAAACACATGTTGACTAAAAACATTTGGAAAGAAAAAAATAAAAGGAAGAGAAAATGCACATCCTGAAAAACACTCTAGGACTATAAAAGGTATACAGACCCTGTCTATCACTGAGGGCTCTTCCCCCTGACCTACTCTCCTACAAAACCAATTGTTTCAGACGACACTTTCTGGTTGTGGATTATTCATTGTGCGTTTCAATTGTGACTGCCACTGAAAGAGAATGTTAAATTTAAATTACTTTGGCTATGTAACAGTTTCTTTTTAAAGTGTGAAGAAAGCTATCCAATTTAAGCAGATATGACATTTAAGCATTTATCTGATCAGTAGGGTAATAAAGATTTTAAAACATAGCAACAAAAGACTCAAAATAGAAGAACACTAGATAATCTGCACCAAATCTCACAAGATGAAATATAAAAACCATTGATGAAATATAAAAATCACTTTCTTAGGAAGATTAAACTACTAAAAATGTAGCAATTTTATCAGATGAAACTTAAGTGAGCACTAGAAATCTACACACACAGTTTGAGATAGGACCTAAATATATGCACCCAAGCACTGTACCCCAGCTTAACGTTATGTGGATGACTCAGGAAACCTCACATCAAGACAAAAGAGAAGAAACCAGAACCTTCTCTGGGAGATGCCCTATTATGTCAAGAAATACTTTTTTAATTTACAATATCCAGAGACAAGGAAATACAACCTGGCATGTAAAGTGAAAAAAAAAAAAAAAAAAGATTAAAATAAGTACCTAGGGAAACAAGAAATAACAGAAACACTTCAATGAATTCCAAATACTGAACTCATCACATACAGACTTTAAAATGATGGCATTTACCATGTTCAGAGATATAAACTACAGCTTGAAAAACTGACACAAAGCTAAATAGCACAGACAGTGAGAAAATAAACCTGAACCACAGAAGTATTCTAGAACTGAGAAAGACAATAACCAAAAGTAGGAACTCAAAGGATACATTTTAAAGTATATTAGACAAGGCTGCAGAAAACTAGCTAAAAGGCAGACAGGTAAATAGAAACTAACCAAAATTAAGCCAAGAAGGACAAAAATACAGACAATAGAGATGAGAATGTAACAGAAACAGAAGATATAGTAAACCAATCTAACATATTTAATTGGCATCCCAGAGGAAGAAAATAAAAACTATCTGAAAAGTTAATAGCTATGAACTCACCAAACTGATAAAAGAGATCAAACCACAGAGTCAAGAAGTCTAAGCAATTCCAAATGGAATAGACAAAAAGAAACCTGCAACTCAACACGGTAAATCTGCCAAATAGCACAGAGGAAAAAGAAAGAAATCTCAGAAGAGACAAATTTTTAAACGGTTACCAAGGAAGCAACACTTAAAATGGGCTTCTGATGAGCGAAAATGGAAGCCAGAACGCAGCAGTTTCATATTTCCAAAATGCAGAAAGAAAATAATTGCAAACCATAAAATCTGAACCAGAGGGGAAAAATCCTTCAAAACACAAGAAGAGACAAGCAAAAACAGAGTTTGCCACCCTGAAAGAAACTCTGAAGGTGTTCTCTGAGGACATCAGGAAAAGAGGAACACAGCCAATACCTAGGGAGAGACTCAGTAGGTAAAGGCAAAGCGAGGTAAACACACAGGCAGGTAAACACCGAGTAAAATACAAAACCGACTCAGAATGGACTGAAGACTTAAAACCGGAAACCATGCAATCCCTCACAGAAAACACAGGCTGTGAGCTCCTTGTCATCAGTCCTGGGGATGGTTTTCTGGATATGACATCAAAAAGCAAAGGCAACAAAAAGAGAACTAAACAAGTGGAACTATATCAAACTAAAAGCTTCTGCACAGAAAGGAACATCAACAAAGCGAAAAGACAACCTACAGAATGGGAGAAAATATTTGTAAATCATGTGTATTAAAAGGGATTAATAAGAACTCATACAACTTAAAAGCAAAAACACAAAAACAAAAAGCTAACCAAAAAAATCTGACTTAAAAATGGACAGAGAATCAGAATAAACATTTTTCCAAAGAAGCCATACATATAGTCAACAGATACCAGAAAAGGTACTCAACATCAGTAATCATCAGAGAAATGAAAATTAAAACTTCCAACTATAAAATAAGTAAGTCCTGGGAATGTAATGCACAGCATAGTAACTTTAATAAAACTATACTGCATATTTCAAAGTTGCTAAGAGAGTAAACCTTTTACAAGTTATCACAAGAAAAAAAATTTGTAACTATGTATGGTGACAGATTTTAGCTAGACTTACTCTGGTGATCATTTCTCAAAACATAAATATCAAATCATTATGTTGTACACCTGAAATACACTGTTATATGACAGTTATACCCAACAAAAAGCCTAAATAAGAAGCAGAAAAGGAGGAGGGAGGCTGATGAGGAAGTTTAAAATATAGGAAGATTAAAATAATAACAGCTATATAAATCAGGAGTTAAAGTAGCCTAAGACTCTTGGATGATACAAAAGGAGAGTAAAGGCAATAATTAACATTAGATATTTAAAAGATAAACATGCATGTGATAATCACTAAAATAATACAGTATAAAAATGCCAGATCCCCCCCCCACCGCCCCCCCCAAAAAAAACAACTCAGCTTGCAATTTCAATTCCAACATGAAAGAAGTTTGGAGACTGTCACACTCACCCTTACCACGAGAAAAAATTTAAACAAGCTAAACAATCAATGACTTTCCTTGGACCCAGCAGAGAAGTGAGGACATGGGGCAAACCACCACCTCAAGATACAGAGACACAGGCACATCCAGAGTCACAGTTAAGATCTACTAGATCACTCCAAGCAGCAAACACCAGAGTCATCAACTGGTATGAATACTGTATTAGCTTCCCAGGGCTATCACAGAAACTATCACAAACTAGGTGACTGCAAACAATAAAACTTATAAAATTCTTTCATGGCTACATTTTTGATGGCCGGAATACAAAATCAAGGTATCATCAGGACTGCATCTTTCTGAAGACTGATAAAGAATTGCTCCATGCTTCTCTCTTGGCTTTTAGGGGCTGCCAGCAATCTCTGGCATTTCTTGGCTGACATAATTCCAATCTCTGTTTCCATGGCCCTCCCCTTCTGTGTCTCTATCTCAAATCTCCTTCTCCTTACTCTTAATAAGGATACCAGTCACTGGATTTATGGCCAACCCTAAATCTAGGATATCATCTTAAGATCCATAGTTACATTTACAAAAACTATACTTCCAAATAATATCACATTCATATGTGCCAGGGCAGGACTTAGACATAACATTTGGGGGCCAAAAATCAATCTACTACAAAAATTTAAAACACAAACTTCGATGAATTTCTGGAGGCCGAGTGTGGAACAGCCTAAGAGTAGAAAACTCCTAGGGACAACAGTATCAGCAGGCCCCCACCTTTCGTGGGTTTTACTTCCAGGAACCCCATCAGGTTCTCACAGTCAAGAGTCTATAAAGATCTCCTTGAGGTTCTGGCAAGGAGGAAAGGGAAAGTACTCACTGTGAAATAACCACTAACCCAAACAAAGACCTGCTCTCCAGGAAAAAGACTTAACCAGGTCCTGATTCCACCACTGGAAAGGGTTATAACAGCATTTCTCTGATTCCAGTCCCCTCTTACCTTTCTGTCTCACATGCAGAAGTGGGGAGATAAGATACCACAGACCCAGGACAAAGACCCACCAAAAGTTTAAGGTTTAATTTTAAGATTATAGGATGCTTCCTCTTCCCAGCACCTTACAACTAGACTGATGGGGCTCCATTATAACAAGAGTTAATCACCATGAAAGAGTATACATGATGCAGATTCTACCTGAGAAGGAGTGCTTAGGGAAACCCAAGAGGGAGACAAACACAAGGCCACTAAAGGAATCCGATGCCTCTGGCAACTGCAGGTAGAACAATGTTAGAGAGTACACTCCTTGACAGGTTACTATCAAACCTCACACAAAAGACCTATTAATCTCAGCTCCTTTTATCTAATACAGCATGTCCAACTTTCAACAAAAAATTACACATCATTCACTCAGAAGGCAAGAAAAACACAAAGACAAACCCAGAGTCAAAGCCAGACTCAAATATAACAAATTTTTTGAAATCTGAGAATTTTAAATATATTAAGGGTGATAATGGAAAAAAAAAAGAGGTAAGCAAAGATGAGTAAGGTAAGCAGATAAAGACCCTAAGATAAGCAATCAAAAGGAAATGCTAGAAATCAAAAAACACTGTAATAGAAATAAAGGATGCCAATGGCAGGTTCATCTACCAACTAGACACCACCAAGAACAGAGTCAAGATGCTTGAAGACAGATCGACAGAAACTTCTTGAACTAAATATAAAAATAATATTCTTTTACAAAACAGAACATCCAAGTTCTGTTTCATCCAACAATTTCAAAAGATATAACATATGTATAACTGGAATATAAGAAAAGGAAGAAAGAAGAAACAAAAGAAATAAATGAAGTAATAATGGTGGAGAAGTTTCCAAAATTAGTAACCTATACCAAAACCAAACCATACATCCAGGAAACTCAAAGGACAAAAAGAAAGAGGAAAAGCCTACACTTAAGTATACCATATTCAAATCAAAGACACAGAAAATCGTAAAAAAAGCCATAAGAAAAAAACACCTTAACGACAGAGGAACAAGGAAAAGCATCACAGCAGGCTTCTCTCAGCGACGCTGAAGCAAGAAAGGAGTGGAGTAAACTATTTAAACTGTTGAAAGAAAAAAATTACCAATTTAGAATTCTATATTCAGTGAAATTCTCTTTAAAAGAAAAGGATAAAGACTTTCTCACACAAACAAAAATAACAGACCTACGATGAAAATGTTAACAGAAGTTCTTCAAATAGAAGGAAAATTATACAGGTCAAAAACGTGAATCTATAATAAAGAGTAAAGGCAAAGGAATAAGTGAAGTAAAACAAAATCTTTAACTTTCCTTATTCTTAATTTATCTAAAAGATTAGTTTAGATTGGTAACAGTAACAATGTACTGGGTGACTTTTAGCATATAGATAAATGAATGACGGCAATATCATAAAAGACACAGGAATGGGGAATACTCTGGGATCTGCATTTGACATGAGGTGGGACAGTGCTATTTAAAGGTGAACTTAGATTAGTAATCAACATATACTGTAAACTCTAGGGCACCTACACTAAAAGAAAATTTTAAGTATAAAAGGACATAAATTTGAATAATATAAAATGTTCAACTGAAACCAGAGAAACAGAAAAATAGGGAAAAAACAATGAAATCAAAATTGGTTATTTGAAAAGGTCAATAAAATTGATAAATCTCTAAGAATGATCAAGGGAAAAAAAGAGAGAGAAGACCCAGTCTACCAATATTAAGAATTAAAAGGAGTATCACCAGAGACTTCACATTAATTTTTAAAATAATAAAAGAAAACTATAAACAAGACACTGCCGTCTATGGGGTTGTACAGAGTCCGACACGACTGAAGCTGCTTAGCAGCAGCAGCACTATAAACAACACACTCATGAAGAATGCCACAAAGTTTTAGTAGTTTGAGAGAGTCTGAATAACTATTTTTAAATTGAGTCTGTAGTTAAAAGCCTTCCAAAAAAGAAATCCCAAGAGCCAGATGGCTTCCCTGGCAAAATTTAAAGAAGAAATCTCCCAATTCTACACCATGGGATACTGCTACACACCTATTAAGAATGGCTAACAAAAAAAAAACGAGAGAAGGCAATGGCACCCCACTCCAGTACTCTTGCCTGGAGAATCCCATGGACAGAGAAGCCTAGTGGGCTGCCGTCTATGGGGTCGCACAGAGTCGGACATGATTGAAGCAACTTAGCAGCAGCAGCAGCAACATACAAATGAGCGTCTTCACTTTCACTTTTCACTTTCATGCATTGGAGAAGGAAATGGCAACCCACTCCAGTGTTCTTGCCTGGAGAATCCCAGGGATGGGGGAGCCTCATGGGCTGAAGTCTATGGGGTCGCACAGAGTCGGACATGATTGAAGCAACTTAGCAGCAGCAGCAGCAACATAAAAAAAAAAAAAACCACAAAGACATGAAGCAAGTGACACTTTAATATACTGTTGGTGCCAATGCAAAAAAAAAAAAAGGTATATACACTCAGGAAAAACTTGGAAGTTTCACATAAATAGACACTTACCATATGACTCCAAACTATACATACTCTGAAGAAGTAAAACTTATGTTGACCTAAAAACCTATACACAAATGTTTACAACAGCTCTGTTCTTAACTGCCTGCCACAAACTAGACAAATCCCAAATGCCCTTCAATAGACAAATGGACTAAAAAAAAAAAACTGGTACAGTCATCCAGTGAAATATCACTCTGCGATACAAAGTGCCTCTACTGATGCTGGAAATGCTCCCAAGAAACACAGAGAAGTTGTGACGCCAAAAAAAGCTGAATTATTTGATATGCACCAGATTGAGATCTGTAGCTACAACTGACCTCCATTTCAAGATAAATGAATCCAGGGTAAGGACTATTATTAAATTTAAAAAATAAAAGACAGGAAATTTGTGAAGCTGCCACTCACTGCAGCTGTCCCAGCATACAGTTGAAAACTTTGCACTTTTTACTCATATCGAAAATGCAACTTTTAATTCAGGATTGCTATAAGAAAGGCATACCAACAGACTCTAGTATGATTCAAGAAAAACAGCAAAATCATTGCATGAAAACTTAAAGCAAGAGGAAGATGAAGAATGTGAAGTTGGGAGAATTTAATGCCAGCAAAGGATAGTTTGATAATTTTAGAAAGAGGTTTGGCTTTAAAAATGTCAAGATAATCGGTGAAACAGCTTCTGCTGTCCAAGAGACAGCAGCAGAGTTCTCAGATGCCATTAAGAAAATTACTGAGGAGAAAGGATATCTGTCTGAAAAGGTTTTTACTGCAGACAAAGGTGCCCTATTCTGGGACGGGGCGGGAGGATTCACAAAGGATATTTATTAGTGTAAAAAAAAGAGAGAGAGAGAGGGAGGAAGAGAAGGAAGCAAACACCAGGATTTAAGAGAGGAAGAGACTGGCTAACGCCACTGTTTTGTGCAAATGCAGCTGGGTTTATGGTCCAGACTGCCCTCCTCTATAAAGCTACTAGTTTTTGAGCCTTGAGGGAAAAGATAAACATCAGTTGCCAATCTTTTGGTTATAAAACAAGAAGGACTGGATGAGAATCCAATCCAGAAAAAGGACTGGTTCCACTGACATATTCCCTAAGTCAGGAAGTATTTGGCCAGTGAAGAACTACTTTTTAAAGTTCTTCTGTTATTGGACAATGTCCCCTGGCCATTGTTATTGAACAACGACCCCATGAGTTCAATAATGAAGGCGTTAGTTACCTATTTGCCCTCATACACAATGTCTCTAATTCAGCCTCTAGATCAGGGGGTCAAAGGACCTTTAAGGCTCATCGTACATAAAGCTACAGAATAGGCTGGCAACACTCACAGAAGAGGACCCTGACAGAGATCATGAAGGTCTGGAAAGATTACACCACTGAAGATGCCACTGTTGTTAAGTTTTTAAAAAACCATGAAAGCCATCAATCCTGAAACAAAAAATTCCCAGTGGAGAAAACTATGTCCATATGTTGTAAATGACTTAACAGCATTTACAACAGAGCCAATCAAGGAAACCATGAAAGAGTATAGATACGGCAAAAAAAAAAAAAAGTGGAGGATGAAGGGTTTCAAGACAGGGATCTTGGAGAAATTCAAGAGCTAACAGACAATACGCAACAGGAATTAATAGGAATGCTTCCAAAGCAGACAATGAGAAAGATGACATAGAAACAGCAGTGCCAGAAAACAGACTGACACGAGATAATCTCGCAGAAGGGTGCTGATTATTCAAGACAGCTTTTGACTTCTTTTATGAGGTGGATCCTTCTATGATACAGGCAGTGAAACTAAACCAAGCTGTGAAAGAAGGATTGGTAACTACAGAAATGTTTTTAGAAAAATGAAAAAGCCAAAAAAGTCAGACAAAAATTTTATCTCCGTAATGTTACACCAAGCAGGCCTGCCTCTCAGTACAATGAATTCCTCATTAAATTACTCTTTATTTTTGTCATCTTGCAGAGTAACAGAGTTGACTTTCGTATATTTTAGCCACTTAAAACCTTTATTCCAAAGCCCAACTTTCAATAATCCATGTTTTTTCCAGTAAAATTAACTTAATTCATTAAAAATCAGTTTGTCAGAGCTACTTTCATGTACATGTTAAAGTAGCATTCTATTTTTAATTTTTCTCAGATAATCAAACTATATTAAAAAAACACCAGCATCTCATTTATTAGAGCTAAGTGAACCAGATCTTTCTGAAGTCAGTAAACTTCAAAATAAATTCATCCTCGATATCTGGGTTTATTTTTTTGCCAATACATGAATAGCCCTTCTAACAGCCAATATTGAAAATATGTATATTTAACCGATGCACTCCACCAAGTGATCTCAAATGGCACTGGCACTGTTATGGCTAACCCATCCAGCAACCCATTTCCAAAGCATCTCAAAAGACTGAATACCTCAAAGAAGCCTATCAGGATGAGCAATGAAAAATAAACCGGAGCCACAAGAGATTACAGAATACACAAAGAGATCTGTCAATTCAACACTCTAAAAAGAGATGCTGCAGAGTTGGGTCAGACTCAGCAGTCCAGTGGGATGTGAGAACTTAATGAAACTAGGCTTGTTCTTGGATATGCCCTAAAGTTCCAAGCTTAAAAATCTCAATGAAATGGATAAATTTCTATTTTAAAGAAAAACTAGTTACTCAACAAATTTTTAGAAATCAACAGATCAATCCAGGAATAAAATCAGAAAGTGGTCTTAAAAAATAACCTCATAAAAAGTTACAAAAAAAAAAGCTTGTTTTAAAGGCTTTTTCAAAACTTCTATAGAACACAAAATACGTCTACAAAGCTTCACTATTTAAAAATAATCAGTATTTGAAATAATATGAATGTTATTCAGACCAAAGATTGCACCCAAAAATGTACTCGCTCAAATAGAAATGGTTCTAAACTATCAACAAAGGGAATTCAAATGCATAATTAGATAATTGGCTATTACAACTAAGCAAGGTCTATCATGGGATAGGTTTAATCTTGGAAAATCTAATTTGTCATATAAATAGATGTAATATGAAAAACCACATGATCCACAGATTCTAAAATAAGCATTCAATAAAAATTAGCCTTTGTGAACCTGATCCCCCTGACCCCAGTAAAGAGTCCACAGTGTGAGGTCTTAACCTCAAGCTTTGCCCCAGAAAACGTAAGTTTGGGGCTAAAATAGCAAATCAGTGTCTCTCAGGACAACTATATTTAGAACGTATAAATTCAAAACTAAGTTATATTAGGGTAATGGTTCTCAACCAAGATAATTCTGCCCCATAGGGGACACTTTGGAATGTCTGGAGACATTTTTGGTGGTTAAAACTCAGGCAATTCTACTGGCATCTACTGGGTAGAGGTTAGGGATGCTGCTAAGCACCCATCAAAACACAGGATAGACTCTTAGCAAGTAGTTTCTGGCCCCAAATGTCAACACAAAACCGCCACAAAACTCTGTATAAGGGTAACATACTACATACAGATGTTCATTTCATACCATATCCCACAGTTCCAACTGAGTAAAAGAGAACTCTTCACACACACACACACAAACAAAAGGAAGTAGACAGGCAGGAGAGAAGGAAATGGAAGCAAATATCAAAATTATAGAGAAAGAAGAAATTTCTAAACTAAAGCAAACAAACTGAAAACTGGGAAGACTAATAATTGAAAGTGTTTGTAAGAACCAAAAAGACAACTATGAAAACCCAGAATGAAAATGAAGTAAAAGAAAGTGAACTATTTAAAAAGTACACTAAACCACTCTAAGAATTAAATCCTCAAAAAAATTTTTTCATGTAACAACTTGGTTGCAAGAAGAAATTGGGGGAGTAGTTCTGGTGGAATATGTTTTAAACACTTAATTTAAAAATATTGATCTTTTTAAAACAAAAATATCTGAAAACTTAAAACTCTTAAAAATCCCTAATTTTTAAAAGATCATACACAAAAATATTTAAGATAATAACATTATAAAAGTTTTGAGTGTTCTGCACTAATAATTCCATATTTTTTTGATAATGAAATACCATCTAATGAAGAAATAATAATTCACACAAATTCCAAGTAGGTTTAAGCAGTAAGAACATTCACTAGGGAATGTTTACTTTGGTTTGGATAAATACAATACAGATAAATAGCACAATGGCATCATCTAACTGGGTATGTCAAATTAACCTTATTCACATCATAACACCTATATAATTATAGGACCTAACTTTATTTATATTATAGCAACTATTATAGTAATAACCTTTATTACAGAAAAGTCAAAATATAGAAAGTTACACAAAAATGAACAGAAACACACTTCCCTATAAGCTTTATTGCCAAAGAAATAGCTGTATGATAAGAAACACTTTATAACGGTTCCACATCTTATTTCCTATTTATTTTTAGTATTTTTAGTTATTTTCAGGATTTTTTTTTTTTTTTTTTTTACCATAAACCAAACATCTTTACCAGAAATTTATTTCCAGGACTATCTTCACCATAAATGGAGAAATGAAAAAACCACTGTCCTACTCTATGTGACGTCATAAACTGCAGCATGACAGGCTTCCCTGTCCTTCACTATCTCCCAGAGTTTGTTCAAACTCAAGCCCTTTGAATCAGTGATGCCATCCAACATCTCATCCTCTGTCGTCCTCTTCCCGTGTTGCCCTCAATCTTTCCCAGTATCAGAGTCTTATCCAGTGAGTCAGCTCTTCGCATCAGGTGGCCAAAGTATTGGAGCTTCAGCTTCAGTATTAGTCCTTCCAATGAATATTCATCGTTCATTTCCTTTAGGATTGACTGGTTTGACTTCCTTGAAATCCAAGGGACTCTCAAGAGTCTTCTCATCAACACAATTCAAAAGCATCAATTCCTCAGCACTCAGCCTTCTTTATGGTCCAACTCTCACATCTGTACATCACTACTGGAAAAACCATAGATTTGACTATATGGACATGTGTCAGCAAAGTGATGTCTCTGCTTAATATGCTGTCTAGGTTTGTCTTAGCTTCTTAGCTTTTCTTCCAAGGAGCAAACATCTTTTAATTTCATGGCTGCAATCACTGTCCACAGTGATTCTGGAGCCCAAGAAAGTAAAGTCTGTCACTGTTTCCATTGTTTCCCCATCTATTTGCCATGAAGTAATGGGATTGGATGCCATGATCTTAGTTTTCTGAATGCTGAGTTTTAAACCAGCTTTTTCACTCTCCTCTTTCACCCTCATCAAGAGCCTCTTAGTTCCTCTTCACTTTCTATCATCAGAGTGGTATCATCTGCATATCTGAGGTTGTTGATATCTCCTGGCAATCTTCATTCCACCTGTGATTCATCTAGTCTGGCATTTTGCAACCTTTTAGCTATATGCATAATATTAGAATTTCTATAATTTACTTCCTCAAGCTTGTTAAACACAGAACTGATAATCAGCATTTCTTAGAGCAGAGATAAATAAATGCAGTCATTCTTAAGATATCATACACAAAACCCACCTCTCCTTTCTGTATTTCACATAAGAGTGTGAAAAGTATGCAAAGTATCATATACTTTTACCACACAGTAAAAGACAAGAAAATAAAATTTGGTATAAAGAAGCTTTTACATAGCATTGCATTCCTTTAAACATTACTAAATCAGATCAATAGGTGACAGACACCCAAAAACAACCTTAAGCAAAGTTTAAAAACAAAAAAGGATTTCAATCTCACAAAAATTAAGAATTAGCCCAAAACAAATTATGTGCATGTGATGTCTCCTCCCAAAATAATAAATCCTAAAAACAACAAATTTACAAAATCTTAAAAAGCAAATAAGTTGGAAAATTCAATTAAATATTCCTCAGATTTTTAATCCACTATTAACTCTGAAAAAACACTAGAAATTAATTTTAAGCACATTTGAAGCCAGATTTTTAAAAATACCAATAAATTTTTGTCAAATTTTATAGAACTCACCCCCTCAAAAAAAAAAAATCCTATGATTCCCCTATTATTGACTGATAAATGAGTAAAAGAACAAGGTGTAATACAGTTAAAATGTAAGTCTTTTGAGAGAAAATACTAACACAAATTCATGAACAATGTGTAAATTAATTCACAATTTTTAGGTAATAAATATTTAAATTTGTTCATTTTTAAACCATATTAGGGGGTTTCCATGAATGCTCAAACTACCGCACAATTGCACTCATCTCACACGCTAGTAAAGTAATGCTCAAAATTCTCCAAGCCAGGCTTCAGCAATACGTGAACCGTGAACTTCCTGATGTTCGAGCATATTTTAGAAAAGGCAAAGGAACCAGAGATCAAATTGCCAACATCTGCTGGATCATGGAAAAAGCAAGAGAGTTCCAGAAAAACATCTATTTCTGCTTTATTGACTATGCCAAAGCCTTTGACTGTGTGGATCACAATAAACTGTGGAAAATTCTGAAAGAGAGGGGAATACCAGACCACCTGACCTGCCTCTTGAGAAATCTGTATGCAGGTCAGGAAGCAACAGTTAGAACTGGACATGGAACAACAGACTGGTTCCAAATAGGAAAAGGAGTATGTCAAGGCTGTATATTATCACCCTGCTTATTTAACTTATATGCAGAGTACATCATGAGAAACGCTGGGCTGGAAGAAACAGAAGCTGGAATCAAGATTGCCAGGAGAAATATCAATAACCTCAGATATGTAGATGATACCACCCTTATGGCAGAAAGTGAAGAGGAACTCAAAAGCCTCTTGATGAAAGTGAAAGTGGAGAGTGAAAAAGTTGGCTTAAAGTTCAACATTCAGAAAATGAAGATCAGAGCATCTGGTCCCATCACTTCATGGAAAATAGATGGGGAAACAGTGTCAGACTTTATTTTTGGGGGCTCCAAAATCACTGCAGATGGTGACTGCAGTCATGAAATTAGAAGACGCTTACTCCTTGGAAGAAACGTTATGACCAACCTAGACAGCATATTCAAAAGCAGAGACATTACTTTGCCAACAAAGGTCCATCTAGTCAAGGCTATGGTTTTTCCTGTGGTCATGTATGGATGTGAGAGTTGGACTGTGAAGAAGGCTGAGCACTGAAGAATTGATGCTTTTGAACTGTGGTGTTGGAGAAGACTCTTGAGAGTCCCTTGGACTGCAAGAGATCCAACCAGTCCATTCTGAAGGAGATAAGCCCTGGGATTTCTTTGGAGGGAATGATGCTGAAGCTGAAACTAAAGTACTTTGGCCACCTCATTCGAAGAGTTGACTCACTGGAAAAGAGTCTGATGCTGGGAGGGATTGGGGGCAGCAGGAGAAGGGGACGACAGAGGATGAGATGGCTGGATGGCATCACTGACTCGATGGACCTGAGTCTGAGCGAACTCCGGGAGTTGGTGCTGGACAGGGAGGCCTGGCGTGCTGCGATTCATGGGGTCACAAAGAGTCGGACACGACTGAGCGACTGAACTGAACTGATGAGAATATACACTTGTTATTTAATCACAATAAATTATCAATAATTAAATATCTAATAAAAAACTAATTGGTAAAGGCCAAAAATGGTTTATTTACAGAAACCTATAATAGTTCAATTCCTTACATAACTATTTATAATTGCATAGTACTTATAAAATGTTTTCACATATACTCTCACTAGATTCACAAAAGCCTTTAAGATTTACATTCTAAAACTGCATCCTCTAGTCAGTAACCGCCACCCACAGGTAATATGAAGCACCTGAATCGTGGCTAGTCCAAACTGATTATAAATGTGTAATACATACTAGATTCCAAAGACAGAAAAAAAGTACACAAATTAATGACTTCTATATTGAACATGTTGAAAAAAACATATCCAAAACATTTAATTTCACCTTTCCTGTATTTTTTAACACAGCTACTAGAAAATTTTTAATTATATATGTAATTTATCAATTTAGTATGCCTCAAAGAACGTATGTATAGCTGCTTCATAATACCCATTTAAGATGATATAATTTTATAGTTCAACAACATTGTTCAAGTTATTTTAAACAAACTTTTTGAAGCAAATTATGCCTAAATTTATTTAACAGGAGAATCATAAAAAAATGTCTCTCAATTGAAAAATAAGCAATTTCCCCTTTATTTAGTAGAAATATGTAACCTCATTCTAACATTCATGGAGTAGGCAAGCTGCAGATCCACCTGACAAGATGTTCAATATCCTTGATTACTGATTCTCTACTAAAGGGACTTAAAGAGTCTCAGTGAGTCATAGAGGAAAGATTAAAGAGTTCACAGTTGACCTCTGAACAACATAGGGGTTAGGAGTGCCAATCTTCCTCACAGTTGAAAATTCAAATATAATTTATAGTCAGCTCTTTGGACCAACAGTTCTGCATTCACAAATTCAACCAACCGAAGACCCTATAGTACTGTGTTATTTACTACTGAAAAAATCTATGTAAGTGGACCTGGGAAGTTCAAACCAACGGTCAACTGTTTTTTAAAAAGAAAGTGAGACCTCATCCACTCCAGTTACTCCAATTAAAACACTACTGAATCACAAACATGGTGAACACACAGCAAGCTCCCAATTTTCTGTGAGTTACTAAGAGTATTAAGTTTTTTTAATAGTATAAAATAAATTATGGGGTCTCTGGCATACATAAGTTCCAGGCAAGTAAGATTATTACATATAAAAGACAGTAATAATATAGGAATTTTTATTTAGGCTTTAAACTGTAAGGTTCTAATCATAAGTTCAGTTGGGTTGCATAGAATGTAAGAAATTTAGGCAATTTTTGTGGGAAAGAGGTTACCTAGAAATTTAATAGCCTTTACATTTGACATTCATTCTGAAAATTCATCGACAGATTTGTTTTCATCGTGTAAGGTAATTTTTTTAACTGCTTCAAAAAAGTGTGCTGGATAAAAATGGTCTAATTAAGAGGCAAGAAAAAATGGAGTCTTCATCTTAAACACCTTAAACACATGCACATGTGCACACACACGCACCCTCCAAAGCAGCAAGGCAAAATACGCATCAGGGCACCTTCTGCTGCAGCAGAACAGGAGTTTTAATTAAAGTCTAATTAAAAACAAAAAAACCCCTGATAGTAAAACACATTCTAACTATTAAGTCTAACAACAATTAGGAAAAAAACGTAGAAGAGTATACATTTTCTTGAAAGTGTGTTAGTTGCTCAGTCGTGACCGACTCTGTGAACCCATGGACTGTAGTCTGCCAGGCTCCTCTGCCCATGGAATTCTCCAGCCAAGAATACTGGAGTGGGCTGCCACGCCCTCCTCAAGGGGATCTTCCTGACCCAGGGATTGAATCTGGGTGTCCTGAGATACTTTACTGTCTGAGCCACTAGAGAAGCCCATACATTTGAAAGACCAACTTTAAATATGTTTCCTAAAATCATTACACGCTGCTTCAGCCAAGACTAGATAATCTCAATTGTACAAATGTATGAAATTCTATACTTATAAACCAAAGCAAACAACTTGGCACTTGATTATTATAATAATCACGATAAATACATATACTGTAAGAATAGAACTCTGATAATTAACAAAGTCAGCCTAGATGTTAAGTAAATTCTGACCTCCTCAGTACCGGGGCACTGATAGACACTAAGAAGGTTAGTACGGTTTTAGTACTTCAGGTAAAAGGATCTTGAAGAAATCAGTTCAAATGAAGGTGTGCTTCACTCTAAAGGTTAAGTACCAGGAGGAGAGAAAAAAATATCCTGGCTACTGTCAAGGACTCATGACGTCACTGGTCAAATGAAGAGAAACGAACAAATCCTATTTGACTTCCAATGCAGGAATCTATATCCTAATCTTCCTTATACTTCTATTATATTTTGACATTTCTGACACTGATACTTTCTTAATGTACTAAATTCCCTTTCTAAATGGATTTCTGGTGATCCGTGAGCTAAGTTTTATTCCTATTATGATGTCTTATTCCTTTCACAACACTCAGCCATCCCAACCCACTGATGACACTCATCAACAACTGGAGTGAAGGAGACATGGGAGCATGTACATCAGAATCTCCTGTGTGAAATTTTTGAAATCCAAATGACTTTAATAACGTGCCCAACCTCTAACACTGCTGTAAACCACTGGATGTGTATGTGTCCTAATGTTCCTCTCACCGAACACACCATTAATCACATTCCTCACAGTAAGACAAATAATTCTGGATTTATCTCTCTCTCATTGAAAGCTCTTTTCTTTGACAAAAAGCTCTTTTCTCTGACCTTGGGACAGAACCTTTCTCTTCATGTTGGTGGTAACTGTTATTGTTACCACACTTAAAGTATTTTTCCACTGGGAACTCCTAGTGATTAGATGTCACAGTCACTCCCTAAGAATTACCTGGACACTGGATCATCAAAAAGAACCAGAGCTACATGGCACTAAAATAGTCACTGGAATTCAGGATCCTATGTTAGTCATCTCTGCTTTGAAACTTAGTTGAGAAGTAAAATGTGATCATGAAGGCAAGTGGAGTAAGTAAACAAAATTTTAAAGATTAAAAACACAAGTCTACTGGAGGCAATGGAAAGGAACGATATGGTATAATGAGATTCCAGGAAAGAGTCCATAAAACTGCCATATCTGACACTAGATCAACATTTTAAGCTAGGTATCTTTTTAGAATAATGAATACTTAAACAGTAGAGTTACTTGTAAGAGTAAAAGCTCCTTTAAATACAAACAACCAGTAAACATGCTTTCAGTTGAAATAAAAGAATCAAAGAATAGAACATTCAGGCAACTGAGGTCTTCAGAAACTATCAAACAAAACCCAAGAAACAGAAAAGAGGTAATGTCATTTAGTCCAAAAGAAGAAACACTGAGACCCTAGAAAGAAAATACCTCACTCACCTGGGGCTAAAACCAAGTGATTATAACTGAAAAATGAAAGTATAGCACAGTCTTGGGTCAGAGAAGCCCTAGTAGATTATGAAGGGAACTCTATACGCTTACTGCTGCTGCTAAGTCTCTTCAGTCGTGTCCGACTCCATGCGACCCCACAGACGGCAGCCCACCAGGCTCCCCCGTCCCTGGGATTCTCCAGGCAAGAACACTGGAGTGAGTTGCCATTTCCTTCTCCAATGCATGAAAGTGAAAAGTGAAAGTGAAGTCGCTCAGTCGTGTCCGACTCTTAGTGACCCCATGGACTGCAGCCTACCAGGCTCCTCCATCCATGGGATTTTCCAGGCAAGAGTACTGGAGTGGCGTGCCATTGCCTTCTCCTATACGCTTACTAGTAGTGATAAAAGACTGTGAACTAGTCTGAACGTCTATCCAATATAAGCAAACCTAAAAGAAAGCTGTGGATAATATAGAGTGGGGGAGCATGAGGGAGGACTGAAAAGGGCAGATATACTCTACTAAAAAACAAAGCAAAACCAAGAAAGGTCGTTCTAATAACTAACCTCATACCACTTCAGTGAAATTGTTCAGGAACAATTAGTAGTACTTTCAAGTTTCTTATGGCTTACTCTATCATTTATTATTATATTGGCAGCTAAAACTACTTAAAACTGTTAAGGATTGTACACTTGTTTCTCAAACAGAAGGGTATACTGAAATTTTGTAATCTGCTTTGTCTTGGGTGAGAAAGGAGAGGAACAGGTGAAAAAAGCAGCCAAAAAAAAGAGCAGATGTATCAAATCCCTGCGACCAAGTAAACAGAGGAAGTGCTAAACTGTGAGCAAGAAATATCCTCAAGCACTGAGACAGAAAATCTCCTTTCATCCCAGTTACCCAGAACAACTTGTAACACACACACAGATTCAGCTACTGATGTAGTGCCAAGCAGAAAATAAGTAAGATCAACAGTTTAATAAGAGTTCAGTTACCTTGTCAATATTACTGCCTGGCTCACCCTAAACAATCCAATAACTAAGCTCACTTTTGTTCTCAGGAACAAATACCTTACCTTTTATCTCTCATAAGAAATGTGGACCTTGACTGGTTTTGTTTCTCCCCTGCTAGCTCTCTAAAGCCTACTGCTAAAACCCATTTCCTCCCTTTTCCAAGATACCAGTCTGAACCTCTCCAGGGTGCCTGCTGCTCACCACCATGCCAAGCTGGCCAACTCCACCTGTCTGTGCACTGGCTTTTGCTAGAATGTATTCTTCATGCTGAGAGGCTAACTACAGGCATATATGGACCTTCATCCAGATTTCTCAGGCCAGTGTTCTGGCCTCTCCATTGAAAAAGAACTAATTCCGCTTGAGGAACTATTGCCTAATAGCTGGATATCAAATTTCACAATTAACAAAGTCACAGATCCATCATAATGATTACCAATTTACCTAAATTTCAATTACATCATATTAGGTTTTATTCCCCTTTCTTTTCTGAACACAAACTCCAACAGCTTTCAGATCTTTCACAACTTGCACCAGTTTACAGCTTCTGCAGCTGTCCTTCTCCCACCCAAATCAAGAATCTTCACCTCTTTCTTTGCCTATGTTCAACCTCTTGACATGACACCACTTTTAAAACACATTAAAAATGGTATCATACTTAAAAGGTATTTCATAGAGGGTATTCCATGACACAGAAAAGGAGGGGAAAAAAAATCACAGATTGGATTACTTAAAAATAAAAATTTGAAGGTATTTTTGATTGACAACATGGAATGAACCAAAAGCACTTTATGTTTTATCTTAAATATCCTAAAATTTAGATCATCTTATTAAGTTAATAAGACATCATCTTACTTGGCTAACCCCTCATTTAGAGAGGTACATGGCAAACTTCAAGCTGGTTTTTATGGAAAAATATATTATGAACGTGTATTTTCACCCTAAATGTGATTTTATGGAATTATATCTATCCAAATTTGAAGCACTTAAGACAAATCTGATTACAAGTACTTACTAATTAAAGAATACAACTGGTTATTTACTAGGATTCAACTTTGAAACAAAATTCCCTAATATTCCACTTTTGTGTTCTGGATTAGTTAACTGAAGTAAATCCTGAAATTAAAAGGTGAGCTACTAGCAGGCAATTTCTAGTTGCCCTTACTTATCTGGGTGAATCAAGATTTTCTCCAAACAATGAGCCACAGAAATATATATCTGTATTATAGAATTGTACATATTATCTCTAAACCAACTGTGTGTTTCTGTCCATTAACTGCCTCATAATTTAAACATGTTGACTTGTTATATGTCATATGTGAAAAGTTCATAACCTTATTTAAAATTCAGAAATATCAAGTCCTTAAAATCCACTTATTTTTTCAAAAATCAGAAGTTACATATAGTAACACTTTGTGCCAATTGCTTTCTGTCTTATTCCACTCCAAAATGCAGATCTGTACTTTCCCAATAAGAAATATAAGTACTGTCTTTCCATCTCGCTAACACTCTCCCCAAATTCTTTCCCACAGAATGCCTCAAATTTCCTTATAAGCATTCTTCCACATTTAACCAAATGTCGAAACTAAAAACAGTGCTTAAAAGATAAACTTCAAGTAAGTCTCTACGAGCACTCATCCCACTTAGTTTTTCCTACTCTACTAACCTTACTACCAACGCTGGACTTTCTCACAGTATATACCAAACGTTGAAAGTTATCTATTTCTGCATTGGTACAAAATCATTTCATCCCACTGGCCTTTAAAGATAATAAAGGTCAAACATTGAGCATTATTTTTTTCAAGTTGGTGCAAGAATTGGGGAAATTTATTTGAAAATTTTTATTTTTTTAATTTATTTTATTGATTTATTTTATTTCATCATTTGAAAATAACAGCAACCTACACTGGCACTGTTCTAAGCATTTTACAAGTATTAACTCATTCAATCCTCCTAATAACCTGAGGTTGATAGTTTTATCGCATTTATAGATTAAGAAACTAAAGCTCAGTCACAACAGCTCCTAGACAGAAGAGCCAGGATTTGACTTTAAACTGTCCCAGTTCAGAGTCCATGCTTTTAACTCTCGCTGTACCACCTAAATGTCAAGAACCATCACTTAATGGCTATCCAAGTTACTTCAAAGTGAAGAAATTAAAGATTTTTCATTTCGTGGTAAATTAGATAAAATATCATGTAAGTATTTTAAGCTATCATCTTTTATTTTTTTCTGGCCATGCTGCAGGGCTTGTGGGATTTTCATTCCCTGACCAGGAACTGAACCAGGGCCCTTGGCAGTGAGGCTCAGATCTCTACCCACTGGACCACCAGGGAATCCCTTAAGCTGTCATCTCAGAACACAAGAAATAAAGACTTATGACAGTGAAATCAAGCACCTTAGACTTATATTAAAGAAAAAACTCCTTAAATGATTTTGACAGTTTTATTATGAATGCATGACCAATAAATTTAAAGTACACATTCGTCTGACAAATACCTTTCAAAAATTAACTGCACATGCCCCCAAGTAACCAAACTTTAAAATACATTCTGGACAGTCCAGTTGAGTACTCAAACATCACACTGTACTAAGATAATACGGCAGAACTCACCTAGGCAGAACACAGCAAAGTCACTGAGTGAAGGCCTCTGGACAACCAAAACAGACACTCCAAAGTGGCAAGGATGGACACTCGCTATTCTCAAAGAAGATCTCACACACCAAATAAGGGTCAACTCATTTTTTCCTTTGCAGAACTACAAATTTGATTTCCGCAGGAAAAAAATGCTGTAGAAAAACTGGTGATGAGAGGGTGAAGGGGGACACTGATCACAGTAACAAGCACATCCAACAGCGAAGCACGAAAAATACTTACTCCAAAATGCAAAGAAATCTGATCAGGAGTCCTATATACAATCCAACAGATAGATCCTCAACGAACCACAGTAACTGAAGGTCACAAATGATGACCCTAGGTCATCAAAAGATTTAATTATACTCACATCCTATTTAAAACAGAAAAGAATTACACATTTAATTTTAGTATGATCTGCACTCAAAGTGGTTTTATAATTTGAAGCTTAAAGGATAAACCCTCAATTACCCAGTAAGCTCAACTAATCAATTAGAAATTCACTGGAAAGTCCCAAGTAACAAAGGTTTTACTGTTTCTAAGTTTAAGAGCACTTTGTGCACAAAAGTTACCTGAAAGCAAAAGGGAGACAGATTATAAAACTGTAAAGTCTAGGAAAACACAGAAGAGCTACTGCGACTGTTTATAAACACTATGCTTAAAGCATTTCCCACAAGACAATGTGTGGGCAGTAGGTGCCACATCAGCAGTCCTGTGTTTGTCCTGCTTCTAAATCGTTTGTTAGTCTCATGAATTATTAATTTCAGTTAATAGTTTGTTGAGATGAAGCAGCACCAATTCTTTCCTGAACTGCAAAAAGTGAGAGCGTCCTTCTGACTACAGAACCAACAATGGGATTACTCTTACAAAGCATACATATGCCTTACGGTGACACAGTTTGATTTTTTTTAAAGTTCTCTTTTAAACTGCTTTTCATTTTCAAAGGTTTTAGAGAGATAGCGCCTAGCCCACATCGAACTTTTGTTATCAAAAGAATTGTTACACTACTCAACAAAACTCCCTTTCAAACCAGACTGCAACACATTCCTTCTCTAGCGCCAAACAAAACTTTAAAGCACACTGTAAATAACCTATAAGGCCTTGTACTTTTCTCCCCTTCTAGCGAGGAAGTCTAACTCCAAACAGGAAACTGCTTCTCAAAGGGTTCAACGCAGAAATCCTACTCAACTCCAATCCAGTTCTCAGGAAGAGATTTAATATTTAAGTGCCAACACACTTGCCTGGGTAGAAACGGAGCAAATATTCAAGCTTCCCTGCCCCTGAGATACCCCTTGAAAGTTTCAGGCTGGGGGGAAAAAAATGCCTTTTCTAACAAACCAAAAAAAGTGCTTTAAAAGGCCAATCTCTAAAAAGGTTCGCAGAAGATATAGAAGTTGAAAGTGCTACGCGGTCAAGATTTTCGATCATCCTTCCCCCAACCCACTAGGATCTGGGACGATAAGAGCTGGCAAAGGAGGGAAGTTCGGTGCAGAGAGGAGCTGGGCGGGGGGCGAAGTGATCGGACCGCCCCTCGCCCATCCCCTCACCTTTCCCGAGACCAGGAAAAGAGGTGGCGAGAAAAGCACGAGACAGGAAGAGCAGCCTGGGGCCCCGCAACCAGCTTCTCCGCGAGATGAGCCAGGTGGGAGGCAGAGCGAGGAGGGGACACAGGGAGCGGGCCGTGTGGCATAGCAGGGACCGACGCCCACCCCCACCCCCTACCCCACCCCGCCGAGGTCGAGAAAGGGAACCGCCTCCCCGAATCCGGAAGGTCGGAGCGGGTGGCGAGGAGCGCGCTCGAGTCCCTTACCCATGCTGGGGGCTCCGGCGGGGAGCAGCCCGGCGCCCGCTGCTCCTCCTCCCGCTGCTCGCGCGGCCGCTCCGGCGGCAGGAGGCGGGCCCTCCGCTCGGCTCTAGCCCGGCTGAGCTCAGGCGGGACAAGGAGGCGCCTCCATTCGCCCGCGGCGCTCCCCGGCCAGTCCGGTCCCCACGGCCCGCAAGGAACAGGCGGCGGCTGCGGCTCCTCACTCGTGGCGGCCGGAGGGCCCTCCCCCGCCCGCCCAGCCGGCGGTTTTCCCACCCCCGGTCGCTCCTGCCACGGGGCGGGACCTGCCGGTTCGTCCTGGCCGTCGGCTCCAACGCAGAGCCCAGCCCCGCAGCCCGCCCCTGGCAGCTCCGTCAGCGCCCGCCGTCCTCGAACGCGACGCCAAAGAGTGAGGTGGAGACCCGGACAGAGGCCGGGAAGGTGCCGGGAGCAGGGCCGGGAGGAGGAAAATCTCGCGAGAATCCCCAGGCCGCCCTGCCCCGCCCCCGTGCGTTCCGGCTCACCGCTGCGCTGGGGCTGCTGCCAGGTGCGGTTACGTCACGGCCGGGACTCTCACGCCGCCCGCGTCCAGGTGCGCGGAGCGGATGAGGGAGACAAGCGGCGTAGCTGCGGTCACTTCTCTGCCTTGAGGTTCGAAGCAGCTGGGACGGGCGTTTTGTGTGGTTTGTCGCCTCCGATGGATTGACAGAGGTTTTGCTGATAGGCAAAGTGAGGCTGGGCTGCCCCACTTTGCACTGTTGTTTTTGTACGGCAGGCTTCGGGGGACCTGAAAGAGACCGTGAGAGAAACGTGCAAGAGTATAGAGAAAGAGAGAACCCACTTTCCTTCGACCTTTAGAGACCCAGCTGCAAACAGGACCTGCGGTTTACCTTGCAAAGTTCTGTATGAATTAGAAGCATTTCTTCATCGGAAAAAAAAAAAAAAATCATAGGCACAAAATAAATTCTTTTACAGGATTCAATTAGTGGATTCCTTTAGTTTCTGTCTGCTGAAGGCAACTTTCTAAATACCCTTTTCTGTTTTGAAAATATAAATTGCTACCTGATGGGGAGCAGGGCCGGAGAGTCATAATCTGAAATACTGGCTGGTTTTTTTTTTTTTTTTTTCCCTAGTCGCAATATGAAGAAGAACATAGGATTGTTGTAATCAGATGTTAAAACAGAGCACAACCCTATGGTCCTTGCCCCCCACCCCCATCCCGGAAACCATGTCCTCTGCCTACCTTTTGTCTGGGGAAAACTTTAGTCAAAGAATAAGTTTAATCAGAGAAGTGAGAAACGCAGAAACAGAAGAAAACAGCCAAAGGAGACTAAATAATAATAATGTAGTCACTAGGCATAGTCAGTTCAGTTAAGTTCAGTCGCTCAGTCGTGTCCGACTCTTTGCGACCCCATGAATCACAGCATGCCAGACCCCATGAATCGCAGCATGCCAGGCCTCCCTGTCCATCACCAACTCCCGGAGTTCACTCAGACTCACCTCCATCGAGTCAGTGATGCCATCCAGCCATCTCATCCTCTGTCATCCTCCTCTCCTCCTGCCCTCAATCCCTCCCAGCATCAGAGTCTTTTCCAATGAGTCAACTCTTCGCATGAGGTGGCCAAAGTACTGGAGTTTCAGCTTTAGCATCATTCCTTCCAAAGAAATCCCAGGGCTGATGTCCTTCAGAATGGACTGGTTGGATCTCCTTGCAGTCCAATGGACTCTCAAGAGTCTTCTCCAACATCACAGTTCAAAAGCATCAATTCTTCGGCGCTCAGCCTTCTTCACAGTCCAACTCTCACATCCATACATGACCACAGGAAAAACAGCCTTGACTAGACGGGCTTTTGTTAGCAAAGTAATGTCTCTGCTTTTGAATATGCTATCTAGGTTGGTCATAACTTTCCTTCCAAGGAGTAAGCGTCTTTTAATCTCATGGCTGCAGTCACCACCTGCAGTGATTTTGGAGCCCAGAGAAATAAAGTCTGACGCTGTTTCCCCATCTATTTGCCGTGAAGTGTTGGGACCGGATGCCATGATCTGCGTTTTCTGAATGTTGAGCTTGAAGCCAACTTTTTCAGTCTCCACTTTCACTTTCATCAAGAGGCTTTTGAGTTCCTTTTCACTTTCTGCCATAAGGGTGGTGTCATCTGCATATCTGAGGTTATTGATATTTCTCCCGGCAATCTTGATTCCAGCTTGTGCTTCTTCCAATCCAGCGTTTCTCATGATGTACTCTGCATGGACCTTTAATTCTTCCTCAAGGGCTATAGATAATATTTTGAGCTATATTCTGTGAGCCATGTTATAGTTACTAGAACATCAGGCAGAGAAGTGAATTGCATGATGACCAGAATGTGTGTGTGTGTGTGTGTGTATACATATACAATCAGCCAACTTTTTTCTCCTACTGTTGAAGCAAACCCAATCCTCAGACAGCAACATTTGCTGAATGCCAGCTCTTGTCTAGTGACTTCTAAAGCAGTTGTGTTATTTTAAGTCTCACAATCAATCAGGCAAACCTGGATTTCTGAAACTCAGCGCAACCATTCATTTTGTATGGGACTTTGGATAAATTAACCTTGCTGGATTTCAGTTTCTTGAGTCTGTTGAAAGAAATCTTTACAGTGCAAAGCACAGTGTCTGGCTGATAGTGGCAACCTTGTAAATATCCATTTCTACTTATCTCCTATACGCCTGCATTTGACATCCTTTAATCTTTTACTTCTAAAAAGACTGCATAGCATACCTTTAGAACAAAAAGTGTCAGTTACAGTCAGAGACCAATAAGGAAAAAAGAAAAAAAATTAATATGCACACCTAAAAAAGATGTACATATTGGTTGTGTTGTATTGAAACCGTGTAACAATGTGACTTTCTTCAATCAACAAATATTTATTGAGTATTGTGTTCACCCTCCTTTGCAAGCAAACAAATAAACCAAAAAACCTGAAGTCCAGCCCTTATCCTCAAAGATTTGCAGTGTAACCAGGAAGAGAGACGTGAACAGATAGTTGACAGTATGAGTTGTGTGTGTAGCTATGGGCAAGGCAAGCTTCCCAGGTGGCTCAGGGGTAAAGAATCTGCCTACAATGCAGGAGAGGTGTGTTCAGTCCATGGGTTGGGAAGATCCCCTGGAGAAGGAAATGGTAACCCAATCCAGTATTCTTGCCTGGGAAATCCCATTGACAGAGGAGCCTAGCAGGTTACAGATCATGGGGTCTGAAAAGAATCTAACACTAAATAACAATAATAAAGGCAAGCTTCAGGAGGAAGGTATAAATTGAGCTAAGGCTTGGAGAATGGCAGTAATTACAACCTGAAGGAGTCCTAGAAGTAAGGGGTAAAAGTGGAAATGCAAGGGAAATATCCTGAAATCTGTCTGATTCCTGCAAGCCATAAGAAGTTCAGTTCAATTCTGTCACTCAGTCATGTCCGACTCTTTTCGACCCCACAGACTGCAGCACGTCAGGCCTCCCTGTCCATCACCAACTCCCGGAGTTTACTCAAACTCATGTCCATTGAGTCAGTGATGCCATCCAACTATCTCATCCTCTGTGGTCCCCTTCTCCTCCTGCCTTCTATCTTTCCCAGCATCAGGGGCTTTTCCAGTGAGTCAGTTCTTCGCATCAGGTGGCCAAAGTATTGGAGTTTCAGTTTCAGCATCAGTCCATCCAATGAATATTCAGGACTGATTTCCTTTAGGATGGACTGGTTGAATCTCCTTGCAGTCCAAGGGACTCGAAAGAGTCTTCTCCAACACCACAGTTCAAAAGCATCAATACTTCAGCACTCAGCCTTCTTCACAGTCCAACTCTCACATCCATACATGACTGCTGGAAAAACCATAGCCTTGACTAGACGGACCTTTGTTGGCAAAGTAATGTCTCTGCTTTTGAATATGCTATCTAGGTTGGTCATAACTTTCCTTCCAAGGAGTAAGCGTCTTTTAATTTCATGGCTGCAATCACCATCTGCAGTGATTTTGGAGCCCCCCAAAATAAAGTCTGACACTGTTTCCACTGTTTCCCCATCTATTTGCCATAAAGTGATGGGACCAGATGCCATGATCTTAGTTTTCTGAATGTTGAGTTTTATGCAACCCATAAGAAACCAAACCATTTAAACTTTGAATGAATGAGGCTGATGAGAGGCAAAATAGGATTCATAGAAGGAAACAAAGAAAAATATAAGATATTATAGGAAGAGAACTGAATGTCTTAGTCTCCAGGATCTTAAATATTTTAAGAATAAAAACCAATGAATAGAAATGAAGAGAGGGTCAGGAAAACAGAAGGAGAGGAAAAAAGAACACTGGATTTGACAATAAGGTTACCTTTGAAACTGTAACTTAAGAATATACATAACAGAATATGTAATATATATAGCTGCATATATTCAGCATATATAGAACAGAAAAGTTAGAAGTCAGTTAAAGGTTTCAATGACTAAATAAGTGAAAAAGAAGTGAGGCCATAAGATGAACATATTCTTAACCAGAAGTCAGGTCGCATAATCTGAAAAGGTAAAAAAATCTACGATCAGTTCTACCCTAGAAATCTCAAGATCTGTAGTATTTTCATGAGAAACCACATATTTTAGAAGTTTGAAAATTGAAATAAGCAAAATCACTGTATAAATTCAGAAGGCAAAATCTGGTTGAGGTGATATTGACATAATGGATCATAAAAGAAATTGGAAAGATCAGGGAGTAGGACCATAAGGATGAGAAAACTGAAGTAAAGCAGAGAACCATCCCAGAGTTAATGCTGTCTTTTTTCTTTTTTAATAATATCCTGTTTTTCTCTGCTTGGCAGCTCTGGGTCTTTGCTTTGGCATACAGGATCTTTAGTTGCAGCATTCCAACTCTTAGTTGCAGTATGTGGGATCTAGTTTCCTGACCAGGGATTGAACCTGAGACCCCTGCATTGGGAGCTCAGGGTCTTAGCCACTGGACCACCAGGGAAGTCCCAACGCTGTCTTCAAGAGGAGAAGAAGCCAATGGAAATTCCAGAAGAAGAACAAAATTAGAAGTATATTTTTTAAACTTACAAAATGGTATGTGAAACTATGTTCTCAAGTTGTGAGTAATAATAAGCAAATGTTAGCTATTAATTACTACATGGAGCTCTTTTCATCTTATAAGTCTTATCACCACCCCCCAGGAGACTTTCAAAGTGTGGTACTTTATTTTATACATTTTTATACATCTAGCACGTTGCTCAGCTCAAAACAATGCTTTCCTCAACAGTAACTATTAGTCGGATGATAGAAAATATGATGAGATGATAATCTTATCATATATTTAGATTTAACCTCAAATACCTTTCAGCTAAGAACAAATTACCTTTTCTTTTTGCCCTTATTTCCTTTATCTTATAATGAGTTAGGTTTTATCTGACCTTACCCTTTTTTGCATTCCCAGACAAATGAACTAATACTATTCTAGTTATTCCTTTTTTTTTTCTGCTGAATATTGACCTGGTATGAAAGAGAATATTACAATTTCGGTGAGAATGACAATTTCAACCAGTCTAATTCATGCCAAACTGCTATCATTTCTTCCCAGTGTTTTCTTAGGAATTTATCAGAAGATATCTGTATTGAAAAACCCATCTATCTCCTTTCCTTCTGGTGTAAACTACTCTAACCAGGAAGATTATTCTGAAGAAAATTAAATTCTAACTTGATTGTGTTATTTTTAAAACACTCATTTAGCTCAGGTCTTAAAGGCAACAAATTTTTTGTTTCTTTATTCTTAGTTCCAAAGTACTAGATTTCCTGGCCAGCTTTTTTATTGTTATCTTGTTTTGCCTTAGCTAGTTTGTTGTATACTTAAGCACAAATTGCAACAATGTATAACCTCAATTTTTAAAAAATCATTCTTTAGAAAATAATTGTAGGAAATAATAATCTCAAACACAATGCCTATACTGTGAGGTCAGTGAAGCTGAAAAATGTCCCTGCTCAAACTGGTGACCCATCACCTTCCGACAAATCCTGCTACTCTGTTGGTACTTTGGGAGATGTACTTAAACACATGATGGCTCTAAGCACTTTTCATTATTACACATAAAGAAAAAGTTTAATTAAAAATATGATGAACCCATCCAAATGAATTATCACTTTGCAAGCTGAAAAGGACCTTTTTAGTAATGTTGTTTGAACTTTATTCAGATGGTGAAAGTGAAAGTGTGAAAGTGTTAATCCCTCAGCCCTGTCCGACTCTTTGCAACCCCATGGGCTGTAGCCCACCAGGCTCCTCTGTCCATTGAATTTCCCAGGCAAGAATACTGGAGTGGGTTGGCATTCTTCTCCAGGGGATCTTCCTGACCCAGGGATCAAAGCTGGGTCTCTTTCATTGGGTCTCTTGCATTATAGGCAGATTTTTCAACCATCTGAGCCACAAGGAAATAAGCTCAAAATAGGTCTTTTTGTCTCCTGATTGGGGAATTGAACCCCAGTCTCCTGTGTGACAGTCGGGGATACTCACCACTATACTAATGAGGAGAGCCTTGTCATAGATCCCCAATAATAATCTCTTTCAAGAAGCATTACTTTTTCAAAATGTTAAAGCTAGTCTCTTTTGAAGGATCAGATATTTTAAACAATCCCAAATGACAAATATTACACATTTCCATTTTTCAAATATCAAGCAATTCAATTATACACACAATATCCCATGAAGAATTTCTG